>NW_004524867.1:656330-657915 GCF_000260255.1 Octodon degus | reverse complement strand
GCTTCCTGCAGAGGAATGCTGGTCCAGATGGCATGCCACACATGCGGCAGCCGTGTTTTTTCTCTGCAAGCCCTGGGCATTTGTGTGGTCTTTAAAAACAGTGGCAAACACTCAGGTGCAGAGACATGCAATTGCATCTTGTGCTACAACATTTTTTTTTTTTTCATAGACAGAGATATTCTTGGTGGCCTAAGGAACTTTTTTGTCAGACCAGATTGGAAGAGGGATTTTTTTTTGTTTGTTTGTTTGTTTGTTTTCTTAAATGGATGATTAGCAGTCCTTTCCATTGTGTCCTGGGTATCAGGAATGTAGGGAAACAAAGATAATTTCTTTTTCTCTTTCTATCTGTTGTATGCTATGTTCCTGCACAGTTACGATTGCTAGGCTAAAAATTAGCATCATTTATTGAGACTCATGGGTGACCAACTCAACCTAGCCCTTTTGACAGGAAATTGGGCCTTTCCTGACAGCTGCCATGATAGATGAGCTCTTACCCCGTTGGATGCGGCTACACTCTCCCCTCCTCTTGACTTGGGTGGGACTTGGGAACACGCTGGGATAATACCGCATCCCTTGGTCATCACTATGCCAAGGCTAATGCGAGCCTTCATTCTGCAGTTCTCTTTCATCCTGCAAAACTCTTATTATGGTTTGTAACCTTCCTATGTCCCCCAGGGCCCAAGTGTTGAAGGTTTGATCCCCCAGAGTGGTGCTACGGGGATGGTGCTGAAAAATCTTTAGGAGGCAGAGCCTAGTGGGAGGTCATTAGGTCAATGGGGTGCATCTTTACAGGAAGCCATAGGGTTAGTCTCTCTTTCACTTTCTTCCGTGATGTGAGTGGTTTTGATCCACTATGTGTTTCCACCGTTTGGTGCTGCTTCACCCAATACAACAGGGCCAGCCAATCACAGATCGGAACCTTTGAAACTGAAAGCCAAAATAAACCTGTCCTTTTTCTAATCTGATTATGTTTGGGATTTTTTTTTTTTTCCTTTTTGCAGTGATGGAAAACTGACCAACACAGCTGTACCATAGAGGGCTGACGTAAGAATCTTCTACTGACTTGGCAGAAGTAAATTGCCATATTGCAGGAGGACCACATGGCTAGCACTGAAGGACAGTGTCTAGCAACAAAGACTGTTCCCCGGGCAATAGCCAGAAAGCATGGAGGGAGCTCATTCTCACAACCACATGAAAGTAGCTTTTGTCCCACAACATGAGTGAGCCTAGAAAAAGACTCTAAGCTCCAGAAAGGAAGGAAACACAGCTGACATTTGGGAGGATGTGATCAGAACTATATCTATGAGTTTCAGTAGTCCAGTCTAAACCAATGCTTATTCAGAAGATTAACATGGTAGAAGAGATGGTACCTAAAGTCCTTGAAATGCACCAAGCTCTCAACAGAACCCTCACCCCCTCCTCCCTCCATGCTTTGTGCTTCTGCATTTGTCACAAGCGGGAAAAGGCAGGGCTATTAGCAATAAACTACAAAAGATCTGTTCCAAAGTTCTCAGAGGCAACATAGTGCATTATAATGTAATAAAATTCCTGTGAGGCACGAACATATATTATTTTCATGTACTTT
>NW_004524867.1:645437-653815 GCF_000260255.1 Octodon degus | reverse complement strand
ATGGAAGCTCAGTGTTGCTTTAATTTGCATTTCTTGAATGACCAATGATGTTGAACATTTTTTAATATATTTGTTTGCCAGTTTTATGTCTTCATCTGAGAAGTGTATATTCCTCTCAGATAACCATTTCTGGATTGGGTCTTTAAATTTTGGGGGCCTGATGTTTTTAAATTCTATTTGTGTTCTAGATAGAAGTCCTTTGTCTGAGGGACAGTCATCTAAAAGTTTTTCCCATCTAAAAAGTTTTCTTTTTAGTATGTTGGTGATATCTTTTGATGTGTAGAAACTTTTTAAAAAAGATGAGATCCCAGCTGTTTATTCTTTGAAGTATTTCCCATGCAGTTTGGTTTTTGTTCCTAAAAGTAGAAATCTACTTTCTCTTCCAGGGATTTGGTGTTTAAATGGAAAGATATTCCTAGCTTATGGATAGGAAGAACCAATGTTGGGAAAATGGCCATACTCCCCAAATTGTTATACAGATTCAATGCCATCCCAATTAAAATACCATTAGTATACCTCACAAATCTAGAGAAAACATTCTGAAATTTATCTGGAACCAGAAGAGACCTAGAATAGCAAAAGCAATCCTTGGCACTCAAAACTGAGGAAGGAAAGGCTTATGTAGCTCAAATTTTGTGGAGGTTTCTGCCCTACTTGGCTGGCTCCAAAGCAGACTATTACATGGCAAAGGGCAGCAGCTCATGGAGGTGGATAACAGCAAAACAGCAAGAGCAAAAAGAAAGGAGCAGTGGAGGAGCAAAGGCAGAGAGAAAGCCTCTCCCCCTTGCTTATACTGCACCCAGGCAGTCTGCCCCAGAGGAGGTGTAACACTCATACTCACAACCCCAGCAGCATTCAGACTCTCAATCCTTGCATTGGGTCATGAATTAATCACAAACTCCAGACACCCTCCAAAATGACTGCATGAGACTTTGGGGGAACAACTATACACAGACCATAACAGTAACAAAGGCAAAGCAGGAGGCATTATAATCCCTGACTTGAATTTCTTTTTTTGGAACTGGGGATTGAACTCAGGCCCCTGCACTTGCCAGGGAAGGGCTTATTCTACTGGAGTCATCTCCCTGCCCCCGCCCCCGACTTGAAATTTTACTACAAAGCTGCTGTGATAAGATCAGTACCATATTAGCCAAAAAATAGACCCGAGGATCCATGGAACAGATTAGAATATACAGACACAACTACAAACACACTCAGCCACCTTATCTTTGACAAAGAGGCCCAACATGATCACTGGAAGAAACATAGCCTCTTTCATAAATGGTGCTGGAAAAACTGGCCTTCCACATGCCTAGGACTAAAATTAAATTAGACCCATGTCTATCACCAGGCACTAAACAAAAGTAAAAATGGATCGAAGTTTTAAACATTGAAACGGGCATCAGAATTTTGGTGCTGGGTTAGAAATGGGGTCAAGAGGAATTCTCAGGTCCTAGCTTGACAAGTTGAGTGCTTTTTGGCACTAAGTGCTAAGGGGACAAAAGTTGGAGAATGACAGGGAGTTTAGGTACTGAAGGCAAGTTTCAGTGTGGCTGTTGGTGAGTTTATATTCCTGTGCTTTTGGTGTAGCCCATGGGAATTGCCACATAGGATCCTAGAATGTGGTATATACACAAATACAAATGTGCAAAGGTTTGGTTATAGTTCACAATACTCCTACTAAGCAAAGGCATAGAAAGTGTGCAATGCAGTTTAAGCAGGGGTGACATTCCTCCCAGAGACTGGCTGGCAATGTTCAGAGTCACTCTGAGTCCTACAGTCAGAGGGACGGAAGCTATTAGCATACACAACAGATCTGATGATAGAACAGATAATATATCAACACTGTTAATCAACTATTCTTGGTTTGAAAATCTGTAACATATGTACTGTTGTATGTTGCCCTGTTTCTTTCTGATTGTTCTTGCTTGGCTTTTACTTTTCAAAATAAAATTAACTATTTTTTTAAAAAGGAATGCACAAGGTCAGTAAGGACTCAGGGCATCAGCGAACCTGTACTGTAACATCCTGTAACTCAGTGATGTCTCAAATTTTCTGATCAAGGAGATTATAGGTCCGGAAAGGAAAGTGATAGGCACTGCAGAGTATGCCTAGGGAGAGTCACATGGAGAGAAAACATTCTCTCAGGCTTTCACAGAGAGCACATTGCTCAAGCAATGGCTGTGACTCATCCACACAGCTGACACTGACAAAGGATCTACAAACTGCGGTACAGGGTTTCAGGGTAAATCCTGAGGGGATTTGACTGACTTTATCAGATACAGAAGTTACATTTCTTGTTATATAGGTCTTGATTTATCTTGGTCTTAACCATCCAGCAGAAAAGTATAAAAGCAAAATATAAAAAGTAAAGCCATATTAATATGCTGAGCTGTAAAAGGCTCAAGTCAACAACTTCTGACATTGCCAGTCCTGCAGATAACCCACTACTACTATGGACTACTGGACTATATTGGATTATTTTGCTGAATTCACACACCCACAATATGTGAATGGCAATGGAATACCCATCTCTGACAAAACTAAACAAAAAAGGGGACATAAATAAAGAACCATTTTGTATCTGTATATACAAAATGGTTAGGATAGATATATAGCTACTTTCTCTTAGTTCAATGAGAAGAAAGATTTGTCCTACCAGTGTTTGGACAGGATATTATGTCTGCATCTTGTACTGTGGATAACCACTACGAAGCCAACAATATGCAATGTATTAATTATTGAAACTGTCCTATTAATTGGTTTTAAATCTCTCTCATTGCTATTTGTTCCTCAATAGCATTAATAATAATAATAATAATAATAATAATAATAAAGAAAATGTATGATAGAGATCTGCGCACAATGATAATAAAATATATATGAGGAAACAAGTCACCATGAATAAAGGTAAATAAAAATAAAAATAAAAAAGGCATGCAGTGCCTACACACACAAGGCACTGTGAAACAACCTGAAGGAACAGAGAACTGCCCAGCCCAAGAGGTCTGTAGTGCATTCTTATCATGTTAACTTCCTTCTACCTTCTCACTATGAGGGCAACTTCCTTATTCCAGAAATGAAGCTCCGTCCCTCTGGCCAGATTTTCAGTTCTCCATCCCTTCCTGGTTCCTCTGTGTGCTTGATGCAGATTTCTGTCACATATAGCCTTTCTTGAGGAGGCCCCGCCCCGTGGGGATGCTACGTGTAGGATCCTTCCAGTCCTGGCGCCTTCATGGACTGTGCCCATACCTAAGCCACAGGGGCCACCTCTCTGTTGCACTGTGACCTCATCTAACACATGCTGTCTTTAAAGCATGTATTAGGATACGCTGCGCCCAGTCAGGGTGTTGGCTATGGGTCCTTCTCTCTGTGATCCCAGATTTCCATGTGTTTATTCCTTTATTTCCCATGTGCCCACAGGAGCAAATACATCGTACTGAATTGCTGCACCCAGCCACACAGTGGACAGCCGGGAAATACTCTCTCCCATAGAGTTTACGTGGTTGTTACAATTGTGCTAACAATGACAAGTCTGCTCCATGAACTCTCTTACCTGAGCATGTTTTCCTTCTTGCAGCACATGACGGTATTTTGTTGGCACATTAGGATGACATATTGACAGTGATGTCCTAGCCTGGGAGTTCAATCCAGGATATATAAAGGTGTGACTACATACTTATGAGTGGCAGAAGATGATTTAAAAATCTATTTATTGGGCTGAGGAGAGGGCTCAGTGGTATAAGCACTTACCTGGCAAGCAAAAGGGTCTGAGTTCAATCTCCAGTTCTGCCAAAAAAAAGGAGAGTTCAAAAAGGTAGCCTGGAGTACATAGCAATACCACAAAAAAAATTAGACTGCATACTGGGATGATCAAGCCTATTCTTTTAATTTATGTAGAAACATTCAATTATGTTCCAGGTCTTTTTTCAGTATTGCTGTATGTCAACAGAGGTTGGGTTCATCAGTCGGCATGGAGAATTGCTTGAGTGGGCAGTGCGTTCTGCACAAAGGAAAAAGTTAATATACCATTGGTGATCATATGTAAAAACAGAAAACTAGAAATAGAATTACCGTGTGACCCCGCAATGCCGCAGCCGGGTGCGCATCCACAGAAGCTGAAAGCAGTATGCTGAGGAGATTTCTTTGTGCCTGTATTTGTAGCAGTGGTTTTCACAGTGCTTGGATGGCTGCATTGGGACTGCTTGTTTGTATTTTAGGGAAGGGTCTACAGGGTCTCACTACTAGATCAGACTCTTAGGGATCTGCCTGTTTACAGCCTCCCATGAGCTGGAATTATAAGCGCATACCACCACACACAGTGTCAATCAATATCTCAGCATACCTCAGGGGGCGGGGCCAGCACAACAGGCCAGGGATTGAACCCCGGCCTCTGCACCTGCTTGCAGGTGCTTTAATCCACTGAGCTATTTGGCTGGCCCTTGGAGAATGTTATGTTGCATGCAGTGAATCCAGCACAGAAAGACAAGTGTCACATTGTGTTCACACTTTTGTGGGACAGAAAAGCCAATCTCAAAGAAACAGAGGATAGAGTGGTGGTGAGAGGATGCGGGAAAGGATGCAGGAGTGGAGGGGGGAAAGAGTCAGTTAATGGCCAGGTACAAGGCTAAGGCAGACGGACAGGGAGAGTAGCGCTAGCATTGTATAGCACAGTGGGGTAGCTGTGGTTGACGCAACTAATTCAATATATAATTGTCGCCACCAGAGAGGAGTTTGAAGGTCTCCCACAGAAAGAAACATATCTGAAGGGATGCAAAGAGTATTTACTGTCATCTGAATTGCACATTGTGCATATCAGTGAAGCACCACGTCGTACCCCCATAGATATGCCAACCACATCTTGTCAATTGAAACTGAAAATACAGCTTCCTAGCTTAAGTAAGTTTGCTCTAAAACCACAAGAAAAGTGATGTTCTATTTTAAATTTCCCTGAGGCAATTTGCTGATGAGCACCTCTATTTGCTGAAGAGCAACGCAGTTAATTAGCTAATTATAAATTGCAATACAATACCTATTTAGGTGTTTTTTTGTGTGTGTGTTTTTTTTTTTTTTTTTTTTTCGGAACGGGGGATTGAACTCAGACCCTTGTGCTTGCCAGGGAAACGGTTATTCTACTGAGCCATCTCCCTGGCCCCTATTTAGTTCTTATATGTCATGGCAAAGAGCCAGCAAATGTAATAGGAACGGAATAAGGATTCTGGTACCTTTCTGCCTCATATGCATAAGGAAAACACCAAAAGATATGTCTACTGCATCTCGTGAGAGTGCTCAGTTCTTCCATCAATTTCATAGAGGGGGCTTTGGCTATGAGCCCCATTTGCCAGGGAGAAAAGACTATCATTAACAGAACGGCAAGTTTGACTCTTTCCATAAAAAGAAAAAAACAAACAAAACTTATTCAGAATTTATGTAATCTGAGCTACCTGCCTTTCCATTGACTGGAATTTTAGGTGGAAAAAATGATGTATATAAAGGTACACACAGATACGGCCATGGGCATTGACATGGTATAGTTGTATGAAAGCAATGGCATTTATGTAGGCTTTTTAAAATTAATTTTATTGAGCAACAAATAGTAATGGGACCGTTTCAAAACCGATTATTAGGACAGTTTCAATAATTAACACATTGCATATTGTTGTGTTCAGAGTGGTTATTCATAGTACAAGATGCAGACATGATATCGGGTCCAAACACTATCAGTACAAATCTTTCTTCTCACTGAATTAAGAGAAAGTAGCTGTATATCTGCCCTATTTTGTATATACAGATACAAAATGGTCCTTCATTTGTATCCCCTTTTTTGTTTAGTTTTGTCAGAGAAGGGTATTCCATTTATCTAGGCTTAAAGAGGAAATACGTACAGAATTTACCTGAGTTAGTCTTCCTAGCGTTTTAGCCCTCAGACAACTATGTGCAGGAGTGAGAGAACTGTATGATGTTGGCTAGATGAAGATGATTCTAAAATGTTGTTCTCAGTATTATATAAATCAGGAATAGATTTGTTGGGTATTCATTGGATATTTACTACTTGTCAGGTGTGATGTTAAGCACAAATTAGTCGACATGGCTAAGAAGGATAAATATGAATGATTAAGGAATAGCACCCGTGCACTATGCAACACAAGGCAAGGATTCACGTCAATTTTTCTGTCCTTGACAAAAGAGAATGACTGTACCCTTTTTTATGAGGTTGACGCAAGAATTAAAGACGTGGGGGGGAAGATAACCTGTCTGGCAAGCACGGGACCCAGATTCAATCCCTGGTGCCAGCCACTGAAACCGGGCATGGTGGCACATGCCTGTAATCTGCGTGTTGGAGAGACTGAGACAGGAGTATCATTGTGAGTCCTAGCTATGTAGCATGACCCTGTACCAAATAAATAAGTAAATAAAATCTTAAGATAGAATTAAAGACATTAAAAAAGATTAATCAAACCATTAATGAAAAGTTCCCTCCCCCCCAAAAAAAGGCATTACTTCTGCTATTTTTATAGACATAGAAAACACAAGCATACCTCTTTGGCCCAAATGCAAGTCTAATCCACTGTTCCTTCCAGGAGACAGCTTTGGGGATGCAGGTTTTGATGTGATCTCATGCATTCTTTCCTTGACTTTTCTAGAGCTCCAGTTCCACGAAGCAGGGCACTCCGTTCCAAGGTCCCTATTTCCTTATTTATACACTCGGATAACACGGAACCTCTTCTCAACACAACTCTTATGGCTTTAGAGTTGGGGGCAGCATCAAATAGTTTAAATCAGGTAAAAAGTATAGAGAAGTTGGGTCTGGAGGTGGCACTCGGCTGTGATTGCAACTTTTGGGAGGCTGAAACAGGAGGATTGTACATTTGACCTCAGCCTGGGAAGCTTAGCAATTTAGCAAGAGCCTATCTCAAAATAAAAAATGAGGAGAGCTAGGAATGTAGCTCAGTGTGAAGACCCTGCTTCAAACCCTAGCACCACAAAAAAAGAAAAGAAAAGAAAAGAAAAGAAAAGAAAAGAAAAGAAAAGAAAAGAAAAGAAAAGTGTAGAGAGCTGAAAGAGTTAGGAGTGCTGTGAGTTCTCATTTTAGGCAAAAATTTCTCATTCTATAGGAGCAAATATGCATTGCCTAATGCTGCCATCCTAAGCAAGGGAAATTAGCCCTCTTTTGAGCTCTCTCAACAGGATGCTGAAAAGACATTCACTGCTTAATTTCTTCTCCTTTATGATTATACAGAAGTGTATTGCTGGGTTCAATTTGATGTTTTGCCTTGTTTATATTTAGCTTATTCTTTTTCTTTATTCTAAAGCTACTGATCTGGCATCAAGTTATCTAGAAAAGATTTTTTATTAATTTTATTGAGAAAGAAATAGCTATGAGACAGTTTCAAAACAGGTTAGTGGGACAGTTACAATAATTAATGCATTGCATATTGTTGGCTTTGCAGTAGTTATTCATAGTAAAAGATGCAGGCATGATGTCTTGTCTAAACACTATTAGTGCAAATCTTTCTTCTCATTGAACTAAGAGAAAGTAGCTATATATCTGTCCTAACTATTTTTTATATACAGATATACATATATTTTTTTCACTACAAGATGGTCTTTCATTTATATCCCCCATTTTTATTTAGTTTTGTCAGAGATGGGTACTCCACTAGAAAAGATTTTGAAGGGAAAAAGATTTGAGCAAAGGGACCATGTTGATCAAGCACCATATTTTCTAAGCAGTTAGAGAATGTAAACCAAACTCCAAACTCTGAGTACATAATGTGATATATTCTTGCCAAAGATGGCTCCTTGCTCCTAGGAAATAAGATGTGAGCTTTGGATGTTAAGTAGCTTGTAATAAAAAAAATAATAGGTTAAATAATAGAATAAAAAATAATTCCTTCAGATTTAAGATTGAGAAAGTTCTCTACAATTTCAGATAAGAGGCATTTTGACTTTGGCACAATATACCCCATATTTAGCAGAAACAAGACATACTTCAAAGGAAACTTGAAGATGTGGTGGCACCTGATCCATGTTTTTTTTTTTTTCATGAGGCTTCTGATCATGTCTTTTAATCTAGAAGTTTTACATATTTAAATCAGAACAGATGAAAATTTCAATACTTGTGCGAATCAACGAAAGTCTTCCTTTTTGCTTTATTTTTAAGAGAGTACAACATAGAATTAAAAGAGCAAGGGCTGGGGAGATAGCTCAGTAGATTAAGTGCTTGCCTGGCAAGCACAGGGTCTTGAGTTCAATCCCTGGTACCAGAAAAAAAAAAAAAAAAGAATTAAAAGAGCAAACTATGAGTGATACAGAATTTCACTTAACAGTGTAATGAGTTTCTCCTCCTCCTGCTCCTCCTCCTGCTCCTCCTCCAT
>NW_004524867.1:642542-645337 GCF_000260255.1 Octodon degus | reverse complement strand
TCTTCTTCTTCTTCTTCTTCTTCTTCTTCTTCTTCTTCTTCTTCTTCTTCTTCTTCTTCTCCTTCTCCTTCTCCTCCTTCTCCTTCCTCTTCCTCTTCCTCTTCCTCTTTTTCTTCTTTTTCTTCTTCTTCTCCTTCTTCTTCTTCTTTTTGTTTTTGTGGAACCAGGGATTGAACTCAGGCCCTTGCACTTGCCAGGGAAGCACTTATTCTACTGAGCCATCTCCCCATCCCCTGTAATATGGGTTTCATAGTATTTGTTGTAATACATAGTGTTGTCTTCCAACCAGTTATTTATATTAGCAGATATAGAAAGTTGGAAGAACAAAAACACAAAGAAATATATAAGAAATTAAGAAGAAAATAAGTACAAACTATTGAAAAAAGGAGATGAAACAAATTAAGCATTAACTGGTGCTTTCCATAGACCAGCAGAAATGCACAGTATAGTTGTCCGAACCATCCTGCTTACATACAACTTACCGAAACCCTAGAGCTGCAATGAAAATAAGAGTATTTCTGTGTAGAGTCTGTAAAGTATACCTTTGAGCCTGGATAGCAAATCTTGATCCAATGCTCTCTGTCCCCAAGCTCTATCTCTAGCCTGTCCTCCTGATGCCCCCATAAACTTCACCACCTGTTTTGCATAGGCTGGAAAGTTCCTTCTCTTTGCGTACTATGGTTTGGTCTACATTCCCCAAACAAAGGACAATATGTCTTCTTCTCATGGAATTGCGTTAGAGGGAGACTCGTGTTCAGCTGAGGATACACATTTCCAGTGTATGATCAAAGTGTCAGGGTTGAACTTTGCCTCTCAGAAGCTGGTGACAGTGCACAGACAACGCAAAGCAAAGAGAAAGCCTTTCTGCACAAGTGACATTCTAGTTGGGCTGTCCTATTTTTGGAGAGACCCAGCCCATGAAATTTTGATATTTTAAATTTTCATTTCTTGGTTGATGGGCATTTGGGCTGTTTCCAAGATTTAGCTATCACAAATTGAGCTGCTATGAGCACGGGTGAACAGTTAATGCTCTCTCTCTCTCTCTCTCTCTCTCTCTCTCTCTCTCTCTCTCTCTCTCTCTCTCCTTTTAAGTTTTTTGAGTGACTTTGCCATGTTTATATCTGGTAATCTGAACAATTAATCTGAAGCCAACAGTATGCAATATAAAAATCACTGTTAAATTCCTATCATTTTGCTTAGTGAAATTTTGTATCATTTGCATTTTTTACTCTTTTTTAAAATTCTCTTTGAAAAATAAAAAAAACAAGAAAAAAATCAATCCACTTCTAGCTTCTGCTTTACTAACTTTAGAGAATACAGCCTCTTAAAGTGATATTCCATTTTTATCTGTGTATTAAACTTGTGAAAATATGACAAAACAGGCGTTCACCAAGAAACAGTGAAGAGAAAACCTTCAGCTTCTGCCTAAGTAAGCCGTAATTTCTTACTTTGAAGCCACCTTCCAAGATAATATTTTGTTTGCAAGAACTTACGTAAGTACCATGGTATATTATGTTTACCAATTCCCCATAATAAACTTATCTAGCATGCACCAGAAACAGTATAAATTTTTAAAACGGATATAGAAGTCCAAACAAAGAGCTTACATAGATAGCCAAGAGTCCTGCTCCACACCTGTGCAAGGGATCCGAAGTTTGCAGGCACTTGGACGATTTGGACATTCACGGATGGCAGCAAGATGAAAAGTAACATTTTCACTTCAACGGCTACTTGACAGGAATGAATATAGCAATTGTCTTCTTGACTTCAAACGCTTCTGTACTTTTGAAGTCACTCTACTGTTTGGCACCATTGATGGCGTAGCCACTGGGAAAGTTGATGCGATCTCATAGACACAAGTGCGGGAATTGAGATCCAGTTTTCACCAGACGTGCTTTCCTGGGAAATGCCCTCTCACCCACCACTTGAAGGGAGGACTGTGAACGCCTGCGTCCATTGCTCTTTGGTTCCAGCGTGCCCTCTCCATGCTGGGTTTCTGTTGGCTCTTTGGAAAGTGAGTGCTGTACTTTTTGTTAAATTTCTTCATTTGATCTTCATCGTTAATGAGACCTGTGTTTTCCACTGTGGGAAATTACGCGAACCAGCTTGCTCATCAGAAAACTTACATTAAAGAAAATCTCATATAAGATAGTAAAAGGTTATATACACTTTAGGAGATTGGAAGGAAAAATTAAACACAGAAATAACTCTCTGCATTACAAAGATACTAAATTTTAAGTACCTGCTTTATTTGCTTATTAGGTGAATAATTGAAATTCTCTCCTGCTCCGTTTTATTACCCATTAGCAGAGGAGAAACTTTCAAGCTCCACATGCTACCCAATTTTTAACATTAACAACCTCTTTCCTAGCAGGTAAAAGCTTCTCAATTTTGTGTATTCAGGTTTTTTTTTAATCAAAAATACCTTCCATCCATCATTGTGAAATATGTATACAAGTAATTTAACTAATAGGTGATGACATAATTTTTACATAAAAGTCCCACTGTAGATTTTAAAAGCTACCTATTGAAAAGGATGTCCACCAAGCCAATAATCTGAAGATAAATTACAGAGCTTTTTAAACTTCATTATCCTATATGGTCTATTTTTGGTCATCAAGCCAAGTTTTATGATGTCACTATTCTTAACATCTGTCGAATTTCAGCAGGAAAATTACACTAGAAGGCACATCCAAAGTGTATATAACGATTCTTTCAGTGGTTCTTTACCATCTGGAACATTGGAAATAGACTTTGAAAATCTTTTTTAGTGTCATTTATTTCTTTTTTTTTTT
>NW_004524867.1:634572-641952 GCF_000260255.1 Octodon degus | reverse complement strand
CTCTCCTCTGCTCTCCTCTCCCCTCCCCTCCCCTCTCATTCCCTCCCCTTCTCTCTTCTCTCTTTCTCTCCCTCTCCTTCCCTTCCTCCCTCTCCCCCTCCCTCTCCCTCCTCCCCTCTCTCCCTCCTTCCCTCCCTTTGCTTTGCATCTTTGGGTATATTTCAAATGTGCTTCATTGATGTCTGGCTCATTCATCTGCAGATACACAAAAGGCTAGTTTGTGTCTCTTTTGACTCTGAGACAAAACAAAATAGCGTAATACCTACTTCCATCTTAGCAACTCATTCAGAGGCGGCAGAGGGCGTTTTGATGGCTTTGTTTTGAGGGCTTTGCAAGGGCTTCAAAGCTGACTTAGCTGTGTTCATGTCTTTTAAATCTGAGATACACAGATTTATGCTCTTTCTGTCTAGGAAAGGCTGTGCTCAGCAATTGTGTGCATTCACTGGTCTACTCGGCAGCGCATCTGAGGATCGCAGCAGGGATCCCGGGGCAGTTTTCCTTACGACAGAATCCAACCACTTACTATTTCTGTTCTCGTTTTTCCACGCATGATCAAGTTCTCCCTTGACATAGAAAATTTTACTCATGTTTTATTCTTAAAACGAATGTTCTTGTACATATTTAAGTATATGTCATGATGCTATGGTTTGCATATAGATTTTGGAAACATAACCGGAATGAGGAAAATTAACATGTTCATTATTCAGCATAGTTCTGTTTTTCTGTTTGTTTCTGTGCCCATTTAAACCCATTTTGCTAACATGAGTCATAAATACAGTTCACATTTATTACCTGAAGACCTTGGGTTTCACGTTAGATCTAGATTTATTTTTCCTGTTTTTATGCTGCATTGTATTGTATGGCTAATTATTAATTTTTATTTTGGAAGCATTCATTTCTGTCAATTGTTTCTTCCGTGCTCAATTTCTTTTGTCTGCATTTCTTTAGACCTTAATGTTGTCAAAAAGTTTGAAAGCAGCTTACAAGTCTGTTGATTCTTAGTTTGTAGCAAGTTTTAGAACATAGATGGGTACAATAGATGATAGATAATCAGTTTTTCCTCTGTGTCTATACAAATTGCAAGTTGAAGAGTTAAACAAAAATAGTTAATTTAAAAATTACTCACCTCGGTGGTCTAACTGCCTTCTTGGCAAGTGCAAGGACCCGGTACTGCATGCTGAGCCAGTTCTGCACCTCGCTGGCCACCAAAACTGACCGTGGTGGCCCACGCCTGTAATTCCAGTGCTGGAGAGGCAGAGACAGGAGGATCACTTTTAGTCTGAACTGCGTAACATAGTCTTGTATAAAATAATTAATTAATTAATTAGTTAATTAAAAAATAATCTCTTTCATTTATGTCTTGAAGACATTGTTCTCTCCAAGGAAATAATATATAGGCAAGATTTTCAGTTTCTGCTTTTGTGTGTGTGTGTGTGTGTGTGTGTGTGTGTATTTTAGGGAAGGGTCTACAGGGTATTCAGGGTCTCACTACTAGAACAGGCTCGTAGTGATCTGCCTGTCTACAGCCTCTCAAGAGCTGGGATTACAGGTGCGCACCACCACCCTCAGTCTCAATTGCTGTCTCAGTGAGCCCCAGGGGCAGGGCTGGCTCAACAGGCCAGGGGATCTGAGTTTGCAGGCACTTTAATCTGCTGAGCTATTTGGCCAGCCCAGTCTCTGCTTTTTTAATGTGTTTTTATATCACAAGAAGAAGCAAATAAAATAACAAAGAGAAAGTATTTTCTTTTTTTAAGATAGGTTCTCACTATTTAGTTCAGGCTGGCCTTGAATTCACTCATATAACCCTCAAATTCATGGCTATTCTTCCGCCTCCGTTTACTGAGAACTGGCTTTATACATTTGCACCACTATGCTCTGCTGACCAAAAGGAATTTTTTAAGAAAGACATAAAGATAAAACAGACAAAACCAATTTCTTTTAACTCTCCAAAATTAAGCTGCATTGAAACGTTTTTGGCCAAAGGCAACTGCGTCCAAATGTAGTATGTTCCATACAAGCTAAGGAACAACCAGAGTAATAGAATGTGTTCTTACTTAGAATAGATACTTCCAACAGGTTCTTTGGACCTCTCATCAACGTATTTTGGGTTTTCTTCCCCCTGACTTTTGCGGAAGGAGGGTTCCATAATGTGGCCTTGAGTCTGAAAAAGTTCATATAACATGGCCCATGTCTCTTTATTTTTTACAGACAAAGTATTGGCCATTTTCATGAAGATAATAAAATGTGCAGCATTATTTGTAATTCTCTGTTAAACTGTTGGATATTATAATGTTAGATAATGTATTTCTATATGTGCTTCTCAAAATAAACCTTGCTTTTAAGCTTTATGTCTTAGAAGTCAGCAAATGCTTTCAGTAGTTTAAGATTGATGGGCCATGTTGTCTCTGTCACAATCATTCAACCTACAGGGCTGCACTACAAGTAAACTTTATTTATAAAAGCAGGATTGTGCTGGTCACACAAGCAAACGTGGCCACAGTCCAATAAAACTTTATTTATAAAAGCAGGAAGTGCTCAACATACAAACAAGCAAACATAGCTACATTCCAATAAAACTTTATTTATAAAACCAGGATGGTGCTGGTTACACAGACAACCAAACATGGCTGCATTACAATAAAACTTTATAAAAGAATGTGCTGATCACATAAAGAAGCAACCATGGCTGTATTGCAATAAAACTATCTATAAAAGCAGGACGGTTCTGGTCTTAAAAACAACGTGGCCAGGTCTCATTATATCATCATAAAAGTAATTTATATCCATTAGCATTTTGCCGTCCTCTGGGTTAGGTGTGATTTTTGTATTTATATATCCAAGCCCAGTTCCCCCAAAGGATCTATGTATGGATTTAGCCATTTTCACCTTTCATTCTCATTTATCTTAAATATCAGATATCCTTTTCAGCAGATAGGAAAGTTTCAGTGTATCAACACTAAAGACAGTCGAGAATTATTGGCACTAGTAATGAACACTTAGAAAACATGATACTAAATTAACTATAGAAAATAAAACATGGTGTCATGGTGTAGGGTTCTTGCAAGGTGAACAAGATAATGCAGGACACATTTTATAATAATATTTTATAATGAATCACCCAAAAATCACAAACAAGAAGTACAGGAAATCCATCTATGCACATAAACACTATAGAGTGCCGCTGAAGACCTGGATGCTAACATCCTGCATGAGTCCAGCTGAAAATCTAGCACTCATAACAATGCCTCCCACAAGTCCAACTGAAGGCCTAGAGCCCACAACAAATCTCATGCATGTGTGCTTCATAGATCTGTGCTAGAAAGTCGATGCCAGCAGGGTGAAGGATCTGTGTCAGAAGACTGAGAGATCTCAACTGAAGCCAGGAAGCAGTGCTCAAGGTGAGCACCAGAGCTTCCCCAAAGTACCACAGCCACCCTCAGCAACAGCAAGGTCCCGAGCTCCTCCAGTGATGAGGAAGGCTGAATTCCCTTCAGGAAAGCCACATGACAAGCTTCTTCATGAGGCTGAGTAGTGCACCATCTTCCCCTCCTGAGCCAGGAAATGATGCTCAGGATGAGGACCAAAGCTTCATCAAAGCTCACTGGGAAAGCCAGCATGACAAGGTCCTCCAGAAGAACGGCCCAAGAGAACCAGCAGCTTCCCCAGACAGCATCTCTAACAGCGTTCTGGCAGCCTCTCCTGTTCTGCCTTTATGCTGCTGGCAACAATCCTCAGGTGGGCGTCCCATACCCAGCACTGTGTTAGTTTAATTCAGCGGTGTATAATAAGTTGACCACCAGCTAGAAATCCTCTACACCTGGCATGACTTAATTGTCTAGAAACAGATGCACCAGTAGGAAGATTTTCATTCTGGGAAAATGGACAAGGAAACCTCCAATATTTAATATAACTTTTATATAAAATCAAAACACTAAATACAGATCATTTGTCACTTTAGTGCAATTATGTTACTGTAACACACATTTTACTTTATTGATTTCTTGCAAGCAAGGGCTATCTATAGCATGTCAACCTTTTCCTTTATAGATGTTTCTCAGACTGTGAAAATTCTGAATGCATTTCCAGTTGAGTTGTACGCAACCACTCCAGCATGGACTTGTGGAAATCTTAATTCTGAAGACCTCAGGGCAGGAATGTATGCAGAGAGAGGACCTTGGAGAAAGTGGAAAATATGAAATTAGGTTATGCCCTGGGGTCTTTGGAGTTAAGTTGCATGGAGAGAAAACGTTCTCTCAGGCTCTCGCAGAGAGCAAATTGGTCAAGCAATGGCTATACTCATCCACATGGCTGACACTGACAAAGGATCTACAAAATGCAGTACAGAGTTTTAGGATAAGTCCTGAGAGGACTTGACTGACCTTGTCAGATACAAAAGTTACATTTCTTGATATATAGGTCTTGTTTTATCTTGGTCTTATCCAGCAGAAAAATGTATAAATGAGGTATGAAAAGTGAAGCCATGTTAATATGCAGAGCTGTGGAAGACTTAAGTCAACAGATTCAGACATCTGTGGATAACCCACTACTATTGTGGACTACTGTACTATATTCCACTGTACTGTGGAATATTTTGCTGAATTCACACACCTACAATATTTGGATGGCAATGAAATACACATCTCTGACAAAACCAAACATAAAAAGGAGATATAAATGAAGGACAATTTTGTATCTGTATAATTGTTAGGATATATAGCCACTTTCTCTTAACTCAATAGGAAGAAAGATTTGTACTAGTAGTGTTTGGACAGGATATCATGTTGGCATCTTGAGCTATGAATGACTACTACAAAGACAACAATATGCAATGTATTAATTGTTGTAACTCTCCTACCAACCTGTTTTGAAACTGTCTCATTGCAATTTTTTTCTCAATATAATTAATTTAAAAAAGAAAGAAATTAGGTCACACAGAAGGGTCCTAGTACAACATGATTGGTGTTCTTTTAAGAGGAAGAGATAAGGAAACACACTCAACAGGCCCAGTGTGTTACCACTCAGAAGACAGAGACTGTGGAAACCAGGCAAAGAAACGTCAGGACAAGCCAAGCCCACCCACAACTTCTAGCTTCCAGTACTGAGAACAGTGATTATTTGCTGTGGAGCCTCAAAGACTAAGCTGTTTTATTTTTAACTTTATAAAGATGTTTACTTTACTTAAAATGCTCACCTTGTCAGATTAAAATAATTAGAGGCCAGCTGGATTACATTTTTAAAATAGATTATCCCCTTAGTTCCACTAAAAACAATATAAATACCACCAATCTATGTCCCTTGCTGTTGAATTCATGTAATACTTTTGTTCCCTGATCCTTTGGTCTTATCCTCAAGTTATTAATTTTTTTTCTGTTTTGGCCACTGGCCCCAGGAGTGGAGTGAGGTTTGGGCTTAGAAAGTAGTAATGTGGTTATTTAGTGTGATTTGTTATTGTTTGTGCATTGCTAAAAGCTTTTACAGATTTAAAGCTAGGACTGCCTTTCTCAGCTGTGATTCCCAGCACAGTTCCACAGCAGCTCCGTATGCCTGATGACACCAGTTGTATCTTTTTATACACACTGAAGAGAACTTTCCCGCCTCCTCTTTTATATTTATGCAGTGATTCGTATACTTTGGGTTCCCATTCTCCATCCATACCAGTATGGAATGACTATAGAAAAAAGGTGATTGAAAGCCCTAAAGTCCAAGGGCTTAAATCTCAACCTATGGTCTTTTGTTATGGCAGTCAGAGCAAAAGAAGAGGATCTCTAGAGTTGCGTCACTGGGCTGCTTGTAGAATACGTATGTAGGCTTCTTCATGCAGCTTTAAAAATCAATAGGCAAGTTGTCAGAGTGAGAACTTTTGTAAAGATGTCTTTCGTGTAAATTTTTAAAACAATGCACATCATGTATGGTTTCATGAGCTTCATCTGAAGTTTCTATGAGATGACCCAATGATGATGTCATTGGAAAACTCTTGTGAATACTATTATCATTATTATCATTATTATTATTATTGGCAGAACCGGGGATTGAACTCAGGCCCTTGCACTTGCCAGGGAAGTGCTTATTCCACTGAGCCATCTCCCCGGCCCTCTCTTGTGAATATTTTTTTACACAAAAATAAGGCTATCTCACAAATGTGTGTAGAGGCATGTGTGTGGGCAAAATATCTGAGTGCGTGGATTTCTTTTTCCACACACATAGCTTCTAAGTTAATTTAATAGTCGCAATTGTTAGACATATTTGGGTATACTGTTTAATCAGTTATGTTTGTTCTAGACCTTATAATTTATTCATGATATTTTATAATATATTCTATAAGTGTAAACTTTCATTTTTGGTCTAAACTAACAAAAATGTAAAATATGCTACTATATTATAGATTAAGAAAAAGATGGACTCTGCTACCTACCCCATAAACTTTTTATATCACGAAACTAGCACAGAAGTTGAAAGTAATTACAATATTCGATGATTAATATCTTGCCAACACAACTGTTAATAAGTCAGTGTTAAATTTAGCACTGGATTTACCATTATTTTCTTTGATCTTTCTGCTATTTATAGAATATAGAGTACTCAACAGCAACAAAATGCATATTATTTTCAAGGACATTATGAATATTTATCCAAGATGAATCACATTCTAGGCCATTGCACTCATTTTTTCCATAATTTTATTGAGAAACAAATAGCAATGAGACAGTTTCAAACCAAATTGGTAGGACAGTTTCAATAATTCACACATTGCATACATTCTTCCTACTGGTTAATTGCTATACAAGATGCGGACATGATATCCTATTTACAAACACTATTACAACAAATCCCTCTATTCATTAAGAGAATGCAACCATATATCTATCCCAACCATTTTGAATACACAGATACAAAATAGATATTCATCTGTAGCCCCTTTTTTTGTTTAGTTCTGTTTTTTGAATAATATAGGTGTGTTAATTCAGCAAAATATTCTAAAACAGTCCAGTAGTCCACAATAGTATTGGGGCTTCCTCTTCACTGGCAATGTCAGAAATTGTTGACCTGAGTTCCCTACAGCTCAGCATAACAGCATGGCTTTACTTCTAATACTTCGTTTTACAATTTTCTGCTGGATGGTTAAGACTGCGGTAAAGCAGGACCTATGCAAAGAGTTGTAGCTTTTGGGTCTGATAAGGTCAGTGAAATACCATCAGGATTTATGCTGAGATCCTATACCTCAGATTGTGGAACATTTGTCAGTGTCAGCCATGTGGATGAGTCACAGCCATTGCTTGGTCATTGTGCTCTCTGTGAAAGCCTGAGAGAATGTTTTCTCTCCATGTGACTCTCCTTAGGCACACTCTACATCATTGATCACTTTCCTCTTTGGCCCCATAA
>NW_004524867.1:627101-632522 GCF_000260255.1 Octodon degus | reverse complement strand
TTTTCTCTAGCGGCTTTCAGTATATAATTATTGTTCTGAATTTCTGGGATCTTGACTATTGTATCTCAGTGTGTTTTTCATTGGGTTGAGGTTACTGGGCGTTCTATATGCTTCGGTTACCTGAATGTGAGATTGTTTCCTCACATTTGGGAAGTTTTCTGCTATTACTTCTGCCCATATTTTTAAATGTCATTTATATTGACTTCTTCTTTCTCATTGATGCCTATTAGTCTCACATTGTTCATCATTGCATCATCCTGCAGGTGATGGATTATTTTTTCCTGAATCCTAGTTGTTTTTAAGAGATCCTTTCTTACCTTTTCACTAGCTGCACCACCGTCTTCAAGATCTGAGACTCAGTCTTCACTTTCACTTAAACAGTTTTGCATCCTTGTGATTGAGATTTTAGATTCCTCTATATCTCTTTGACTCTGCTTCATGCTATCTATTTCTTTCCTGTATTGCTCATTCAAGGAATCCGTCATTTTTCTAATCTCCTCTATTTTTTTTCTCAATGTCTTCTTTAGAAGCAGTTATAAATTCTTTTACTGCAGTGTTTTTTTTTCAGATTGGGTTTCCTCCCTATGTTTCTGTAGTTGATTCTTTACTTCAGATGCTATGAGTTTTGAGAATTCTTTTCTTATTTCAGAAAGTTATGCTCTGAGTTCCTCTATAACTTTCTGCTGTTGCTTATTTACTATTGATGCTATTAATTCGTACATTTCAGCTGAGCTAGTAAAAAGAATTCTGCTCTAAATTCCTCTTTCTGCTGTTGCTTATTTACAATTGATGCTCTGAATTCATACATTTGAGCTGAGCTAGTGTCCTCTGCACTTCTTCTGGGTGGGCATTGGGTTTCCTCCATATGTTTCTGCATATGAGTCTTTACTGCAGATTTTATTAATTCAGGGATTTCTTTTTTCATTTCCAGATGAGTTCCTCTATACCTTTATACAGCTGTTTCTTTATTTCAGAAGCCGTTGATTCATTGATTTTAGCTGTGTGATCCCCAATTTGTTCTGTGTTAGTGTCCTATGCCCTTGTTACTGGTGGACTTAGGTTCTGAGATTGCATTTTGCTCCTTCTTGTTGTCATTTTGTGTAGCACTGTCTTATGACCTTTGCTGTAGATCTTTGTTGCAGTTATAACCTTAGCACCTACTGAAGTTCAGGTGCAGATCTACAAATTTGGATTTATCCAGTTGTGCCTGTCTTGGGTCTGGCTTCTGTGCTCAGCTCCTTCCTGCTGCTGCTCTTGGGGGTGAACCTGTTGTGCCCCTCTGGCAAGATGTTCTGCTCCTGGACTAACTGGGTGGTTCTGTCCCCTACACTCTCTGCAGGGATTGCAGCTGCAGGGTTTCACACCAGGCCTGTATGCCAGGCCTGAGCTGAGTCTGGAGGGGACAAGGTGGCGTAGGAGGGAGAAGCAGCTCTCCCACACACTCACTGGGCCCTGGCTAGGAGTGGATCTGGGGGTTCCCGGAATGCAACAGAAATTCCTACTCAGTAGGTGGGGATACTACGGAGTGTTGGGGGGCATCCCAAGGGGGTGAAAGAGGTTCTCACCCATGCTGTGCCTGGGCTGGGCCCAGTAGGTCCCACCAGCACAGGGTAGATGGGTTCTCTCCCACACACTCACCAGGCCTGGAGTAGGACTGGCTTTGGGGGTTCCCGGAACATGGCAGAAATTCCTACTCTGCGGGCGGGGTGGGGGAGGTGCTGCAGAGTGGTGGGGAGCGTCCCAAGGGGGTGAAAGAGGGTCTCACCCATGTTGCACCTGGGCTGGGACCAGTAGATCCCACCAGCGCAGCGTAGCTGGAAGCTCTCCCACACACTCACCGGGCCTGGGCTAAGACTGGATCTTCATTACACTCATTTTGACAAATCTAAGATGTAAATAATACAAAGCTCTCACAATGCCATGAAATTGAAGTAGTCGATTCCAGAGATAAAAAGGCTAACACCAAATATTTTGAAACTAAACTACATGTTAATTAAAAGCTTCAATCAAAGGAATTGATCAAATGACACCTTAATCAAACTCCAGCAGCTTCTAACTTGGGTTTCAGGGATTTGGTGTCAGTGACTGGAGTAGGTGGCTCTCCCCCGTGCAGGCCTCGTCTCTATATTTGATCTGTGGAGTTACGTGTGATGGACAAATCGCCATGTTAGCTGTGGCTCAAGCTCTTGGCTGTTTTCTTCAAAGCACTCTTCTATCTTAAAGCTTCATCAATCATTTGAGAAGCTGATGTTTCATGTCACCTGGTTGAGTGTTGGATGTCACACACGTTGTCGGCAATGACACATATTGAAATGCTGTGGTGGAGAGAAGCCATATACAGTGCCATCTGCCACAAGGATTTCCCGTATACAATGAGGTACTTCTGTCTTCACAGCAGAGCCAGCCAGGGGGGACGGAGGGCCAGCTGAGCAGGAGCAATTGTTCTCTTAATTTAGTCTCATTGTTTAAATGTGAGCTCTGTACAGAACTCAAAATTCTTAAGAATCCAGCTCTCCACACAAAACCTGAATTGGAACCAAGAAAGGATATGGATATCTCCATGGGCGTGTTGTGTTTTTCAGTTTTCTTTCTTTCTCTTTCTCTGTGTGGCAGGACCACAAAGGCCAAGTAGGATGGCATGCCAAAGTACACACTCCGCTTGCCCTGCCAAAGTGAGAATAAGGAGACCCACTGTGGCTGGGGATTTGTGGACAGAACCACAGCAGGGCTTAGAGATGAAAACGAGCTGTGTCTCCACTGTGTCAGGTCAGCTCCGAGACTGGCTGCCTTGTGGAACTCCCACGTTTCCTGATGAAAGTAAAAACATGCGAAATATGGCAGAGACTTGAAACCAAAGTGCTGTTGAAGAGAAAAAAGGCTAGCAAAAGAAAAAAAAAAAAACAATAATAATCCTGAACACTTTTAAATTGGAATAAGTATCAGTTATATTTTCTTCTTTTTAATCATTCTAAAATGCCGCATTACTTTTAAAATGGAAGAATACAAGAATCCCACTTAGCAGATAATTCAGCACTCATACATAAGATTAGCAATTATAAAGAGAAAAGGTCTGTTGTGGGTGTAAGGTTTATCGTGCCAGTGGGGCTGTGGTGAGGCTCGATGTCACTGCTCATGGGGTGGCTGGGATGTGAAGGAGAGGAAGAGGAAGAGGCCAGGTGTTCAGAACCCATTCGAGGCCACACCCCAATAACCTCTTCTCCTCCCTTTAAGCCACACCTCTCAAAGGTTCACCACCTCCCAATAGCACCATGCTGGGTACCAAACATTGAACACATGGACCTTTGGGAGACACGGAAGAACCAATCTTCAACAGAAATACAGAGAACAGGAGTTTCTTGTCTATCTGTAAGGTTGTAGAGATATCACCACCATTTTTGTCCTCAGTAAACTCCTGCATCAATAACCAGAGGAACTACACATCTTTTTGCCACTGCATACAATATCTCTCCCCATCCTTTCCCAGAACTCTACACAAACACACACCTCTTTGGCATCTCCTGGATTTACCTCTTATAGACATGGTCGACATGTGGTAGATACTGTGCCTGGCTTCCAGGGGAAAGCAAGTCTGTGTTTAAAACAGATAAAAACCAGTATGGCCCAAGAAGGTCATATCAGGAAACTACAGACCAAGTAACTTTTCCACCATCTATTCTGCAAAGCAGTTTCCTTTTAGATGCTAATGAGCTGCATATTCAGTGCAATTTTAGTCATCTGCACTTCTTTTCATTGTGCTCTAGAAATTCACTGTTTTCTTAATGACTAGAAGAATACAGAGCAGCCTCTCCAAGAGTAAACTAGCTGGAACTTTACAGTGAAACAAGAAAATAACTGTGAGGCTTTCCTAGTTTCTCAGGTCATGATGGCTGGAGAGAGAGAGACAATCAGAGACTCTATCAGCCTGAGGAGAAACAGTAAACTAATGGCTGACATTTACTGAGGTCTTGCTATCTGTGTCATCCCAAGAAGTCACATACTTGACCCACAGATAGAGGAATGGAATAAAATAGCCATGAAATAGATTAACACAAGTAAAGGGTCTTGGATATACAGGCAAAGGCAACTCGAAGAAGACACCCATCCACCTTTGTCCTCAAAAGATACATACATGCTAACACCCCCAGAGGATGCCTGCAATTGGTTAGCACCCAACTTTGTATTTACCGTGTGGGTTTTTTTTTCTTTTATAGAAAAACCTGTTATAGACCTTGATCTTTTTATTTAAAGGAAGCATTTATGGCTTCTGTTGGGCACATCCAAATTGGCAGCATCAGGACTCTTGCACTTTGAATGCATTGGTACATAAAATAAGGATTACTTGCACATGAGCCCTGTACTACTCTAAAAAGTGATCACCTGCAATGTCTGCTAAGTGGCGAACAGAAGGGTAGTGTTTACCACAGTGATATGCCAGATAGAAGGATGATTCCCACCCTCAGAAGAATGGAGCGGGCTGATGTGAGATTTAATCATGCTGCTCAGAATTTCAAACATAGGAATTATTTCCTCATTGAATATTTTTGGACCATGCTTGACCTTGAGTAACCAAATCTATGGAGAGCCAAAGGTCAGGTAAGTGTGTGTGTGTGGGGGGCACATTCTATGTAATTATTTTTACTGAAGCAACGAGACATCTTAGTTTAAAAATGGCCTAAACACAGATCTTCAAAAAGTGAATCTTTTCAAAAATCATTTTAAAACAAAACACACACACACACACACACACACACACACACACACACACACCATGTAAACTGAAAAACTGAAAAGACTTTGAAGAGATGATATCGGGCAAAAAACGTAAGTAGCTGTGGGGTTGACAGTGAATTTTTAGAGTCAACGTGAAAAGAACAGTATTTTCAAGGGAAACTTGACAAGCTAGACTTGGCTAAAATTGAAAACTCCAACTGTATGAAAAAGGCTGTTAAAAGAATAAAGATGTGAGATACTGGAAGAAAATATATGCTCCCTGTTAAAGGACTTGTAGAAAAACACACAGAGAGCTCTTGGATGCTCACAGCAAGAATGCCAACAGCCCAACTTAAACTTGGCAAAGCCAAAAGTAGCTGAACAGACAGTTCTCCAAAGAGCCATCCGATACAGATGGCAAACGAGTCGGAAGAAAGATACTGTAGGTCACGTGGGACTAAGGACTTGAAAACTAAAATGACAGCAATTTGTGTTTCTTACTTCTTAGAATAGTGAAAAATAGAAATCCTGACAATAAAACTCATTGACGAGGAGGTACAGCAACAGGAAGTGCTATGCGGTTTTTGTGCAGGCATGAGATGCTACACCTTGACATCTCTAACAAAGCCAGGTGCATACTACACAATCGAACAATTGCAATTTTTTAAGTCTTTACCCAACAGACTTGAACATTTTGCATATACTGAAATG
>NW_004524867.1:607291-620196 GCF_000260255.1 Octodon degus | reverse complement strand
AACAAAGCAGCACAACTGGGTTAGAAATAGTCATCTTTCAGTGTCAAGAGGGGACAGAGCGATCCACTGAAGAGGAAGTGGACAGGACTGGCATCAGGATGCCCTGCTGGTACTAAAATCTATGGATGGTCAAGTTCCTTATATAAAGTGTCATAAAGTCTCTGTAAACCTTATACAAATCCTCCTCCTATATACTTTAACTAATCTGTAGATGACTTAGATTACCAAATGTAAATGCTATACGATACAAATAGTTGTTTGTAGGAATCTGTTGGTCTCTCAGTAAGGTCTGTTGGACCCAGAGATAAACAGGGGCAGGAATGAAGAAAAGACAGACCAAAAGACAAGAGCTGGGTTAGGAGGTGACTCGTCTGCCTGGTTGGTGAAACGGCCCCCTGAACCTTTTGTTTTCATACCTTTGCAAAGTTGCAAGACGCACAGTCGCCTAACGACTAATAGCTCACAATGTCCAGGTAGGTTTTTTTTTTCTCAAGAGTGAGGTAGCTTGACTGCTTTAGGCAGTGAGCCCTCATCCTGCCCTCCCACATGGGATCAATTTCCATCTTTAGTGGCTCCCCACAGTTGTTATATCGGACTGCTTGGGACAAGTTAGCAAGAGAAAGTAATGTGTATATAGTCAGCACAGAGGCAAAGATGTAAAAAATCTGTTTGCACCTCAGTTAGTTGAATCTGAGGATGCAGGTCTATAGCTATGCAGGGCTGACTAAATGAAACAGCTCGAATAAAGGGAATGATTGGAAAAGGAAGCTTTAAATTTTTTAAAAAAAATTTATTTATTTATTTATCACTATGCAGTTCAGACCTGTCGTGATCCTCCTCCTCCTCATCCTCCCCATTGCTGGGATTTCAGGCGCACACCACGATGCTCGGTTTTAGTGGCTGGCATGGTGCGGCAGCACCAGCAGGGCGTGCGGTACCGAGGATCAAACCCGTTCCTTGCATTTGTCAGGCAGGTACTTAGACTGCCAAGCTATCTCCCCAGCCCTAGAAAAAGGAAACCTAGCAAGATGTGTGGAGACCCTGAAACAAACAGAAGCAGCTACCAGGAGGGCTGGGATCTAGTCGGTAAAGTCGTGCTCCTGGGGATAAGGCTGGACAGCTGCGACGCTATGATGACTGTATATTGGGATTGAAGAGCTGATTAAATGAAACGAGAATAGAAGGAAACACATTTCCCACTTTCAGAGTGAAAAAAATGGCAAAAAATCAAGGAGACTAGGTTAAAGTGTATTAGCTTTGTGTCACTGAAAGAGATCATTGATACTGATACTGAACTTATATAGGAAGGAAAAATGTGTTTGGCTCACTGTTTTGTAGGCTGGCCCCACTGTTTCTAGAATAGGGTGAGGCGATGTGTCATGATGCCGTCCATTCATTTCATGCCCTGATGGAGACACAGGCAAGATCTACCCATTCAAATTACGTGCAAAGACTTTGATCTTATTGTCCTGACACACAAAAAATGAGATGAGTGGAGGCCCCAGGTCCCCACCCAAGGTCTTTTCCCAGGAATCTGAAGATGTTCTCCTAAGCCACACTTCCTAAAGCACCACTTTGGGGACCCAGCTTTAATCATCACTTAGTGCTTGCTTTGGTTGATCAAATTTGCATGCCCATATCTTGCCATCAGAGCAAGAACTCTGAAGACAGCAATATGCAGTAGAATAACCATGGTTAATGTCCTATCGTATCATTTTTATTATCATTTATTCTCTTTAAGGTGAAAAAAATTCACCTCTCACACAGACCCTCATGTAATCGGATTAGAGTGGAAGACATTCACGTAAATTCACAGACCCACTCAGATTTTTAAGTATAGAAACATTTCTAGATATCCAGCTCCATGCAATTTAGTAGACTTTGGAAATATTTGTGTGAAATGAAATCAATCTAAGTGAATCAGATATAACGTAAGTGAGAATGAAGCTTCCTTTTGGAGCATTAGGAATATGGGGGAATAGAGAATTTTGTAATGGGAACAAAGTCTATATTTTTTGTACAGGTGCTTGTCAATGTAAAGATCACAAAGCTCTCTGTTTATGACTTGTGTACTTTACTCTAAGTGAAACTGTGCTTTGGTTTAAAAAATTGAATGTGTCATTTCCAATTGTATTGAATGTTTTATTTCCCAGCACATAGAACATCCTCTCAAGAAAGAATGAAAATAAACTGAAAGGTCAAATTCTTTTTCAAAAAAATTTTTACAGTCGGGAGACAATACAGTGTTTATCCATCCTAGCCTGATTTATTTCACTTATGAATATTGTCTCTACTTCATCCATTTACTTATAAACACCTTGAGTTTATCTTTCTTATAGCTGAGTAATACTTCATTGTGTAAAAATACCACATCTACCTTCTCCATTCCTCAGTTGATGGGCATTTGGGTAGTTTCCAAGAGTTAGTTATGACCAATTGCCCTGCCATAAGCATGGGTGCACATATACCGTCATGGTATGATGAAAAATACCTAGGAAGGGAATAGCTAGGTTGAATGGGAATGCCAATCCTAGCATTTTGGGGAATCTCCACACTGATTTGTACACTGGTTGCACAAGCTTAGACTCCCACCAAAAGTAAGGAGGGTTCCTTTGTCACTACATCCCTGCCAGCATTTGGTGTTGGTTGACTTCTTGATAGTATACGTTCTTTCTGTGATGATACACAATCTCAGTGTTGTTTTAATATGCATTTCTCAAGTGACTAATGATGCTGAACATTTTTAATATATTAATATGCCATTTGTGTTTCTTCATCTGAGAAGTATGTATTTACCTCATATAGCCAGTTTTGGGTTGGGTCTCTGAATTTCAGGGGGTCCAATTTTTTAAAAAATCTTTCTATATCCTAAATAGAAGTCCTTTGTCTGAGGGGCAGTTGGCCAAAAATTTTTCCCATTATGTAGATTGTCTTTTCCTTCTGTTGGTGATTTCTTTTGGTGTGCAAAACCTTTTTAATAAGATGAGATCCCAGCTTTTGATTCTTTGAAGTACTTTTCATACAGTTTGGATTTTGTTTATGAACTTTCTCTCTACCCGTAGGTCTTCAAGATTTTTACCTACTTTCTGTTCCAGTAGATTTAGTGTTTCTATTTTAATATTTAGATTTTGGTTTCATTTTTACTTTAATTTAGTGTATGCTGGTACATATGGCTCTAGTTTTAGTTTTGTGTTGGGGAAAACCAGTTTTTTCAGCACATTTATTCAAGAGACTGTCTCTTCCACTGAACATGTTTGGTCCCTTTGTCAAAGATAAGGTAGCTGGGTGTGTTTTTAGTTGTGTCTACATCTTTTAGTCTGTTCTGTTGACCCTCAGAGTATAGGGAAATGATGGAAAGCTTGAATAACAAGTAGGAAAGAATTAGCAATGTCTTTTTCTTTTCTTTTTCTTTTTTTGCGGAACCAGGGATTGAACTCAGACCCTTGCGCTCGCCAGGGAAGCACTTATTCCACTGAGCCATCACCCCAGCCCAAGTAGGAAAGAATTAGAATGCATAAAACAGATTCAAAGAGATATCCAGGAGAGTAAAATTCCACTGAAAGCTGGGAAAACCCACTTGAATGAAGCTGAAGACTGACTTTCAGATTTGGAGACAGGAGGATCAAATTCTTAACAAATCTTCAAAATCAGGCTCATTGTTTTTTGGCCTAAGTTGTATTCCAGGTCTGGACTGGTTCAGCTTGCTTGACACTCCCTAGAACATCACTGTTTTGAGAAGTGTTTTCCTGTACTGTGTGTGTGTGTGTGTGTGTGTGTGTGTGTGTATCTTTTCAATTAATGAAGGCAAACACAACATAGAATCCTATACTTTCCCAGTTGTAGAGTGGGCTTCTGGGTTTTGTTTGCTTCCAGTCATGTGTTTGGGTTGGTTCCATGTTCCTTCCTGTGATTCATGTCAGCTATAGGAATTGTTGCAACAGAAATCCAAACAAGGCTGTTCACTTCCACAGTCTTTACAAAACTAAAGTTGGCAAAGGTCCTTTTCTGTACCTTTAAGAATATTATTGAAGTGGCTGCCGTCAAATTCATAATGAGCTTTTGTTTTGCTGCCAACCATGCTGATAAATGCACAAACTTAGGAGAGCTGAAGAATTGACTTTGAGTTGCACTCCCATCTTTATTAATGAATTCTTATCAATGATTCTTTGTTAATGAATCGGTGGGTTATGACTTCAACAGCAGCTTATGCATAACTGTTTAAGCTTTCTGAGTTTTAATCTTAAAAATCTTATCCTCATTCATAAAATGCAAACTGTTACTATCTTAACTTTTTTTCATTTGCTCCAAAAATTCTTCAGGCATAAAGTCAAAGCCAGAGAAAATGGAGGAGATGTTTGAAAGACAGACTGGAACATCTGGAAAAGATGACTGGAGGGATGGATTGCAGTAAGTGTCAACCTTCTAGCTTACTTGGAAATCAAAGTGCGCCAACTCCTAAAACCTATGCATGGAAATTCCTGGTGGTATTATTGAATATGAGAGGATAAATGAAAATGTTCTAGCAGGGTGTGGCTCTAAGGAGCCTTTTTCTTTTCCTGCAAGGACTTGGCCCCTCGCTTAAAATCCTCTGTTAGCCAAAGAAGGTTTTCATAAAAAATAAATTTTGCATAACTAGATGGAGTTCTTCAATATGCAACATTGAGAATTTAATATCCTCTGCTTCCTATGGAGCCAAGCACTGTGGTCTCTGTAGAGAAAGTTCTGAATTAATTATTTCAAGTGAAAGAAATCTCTCAGCATTCATGTTCCTTCGGAGGACAATGCAAAAGGAAGCCCTCAAGAGACGAGTTTTCCAAAACTCTACACGCTGTTTCCCTCTGTACTAGGACATGTATTAAACTGATGTCCAAAAGAAAATATTAACTGGTGCCTGGTTATTATTTATTCCTTCTAGCTGTCAAAATCTGACACTAAATGTCATCAGTGACACTTGGCAATTCAGAGAGCAAGTCAGGAGCTGGGCCATTAGGTTTTCAAAGACAATTCTACAGACACATGATAGGGAGAGAAATGCTGCCCTATATGGAAGGTATTTTCAAATGACATCCTAGCTTCAGCAAATCCCACCTAATCTAACTTAGGTCATCTTTCACATCCATCTCCCTCGGTCCAACTTGTACCCCCCAGCTTTAGAATGCTGAGCTATCTTGCTGGCCCCAAATTGACCTTATTAAATCAGCATCTCGGATGTGACAGTGCATCAAGATTACAGAGGAAAGTGTGGCCCCGGTCTGGTATTGCTTGTTCCATACGAGGATGGTATGACTTTTCCCATTTTAATTAGCTCGCTGAGCCATATTGAAAACAGCTAAGTATCTCCTCAGAATTATGGCATATCAATAAACTGATACCCTGTCACACGCACAACAAAAGTGTATCAAAATTATTCTGAAGATATCAGATTATAAAAAAATACATTACGTGATTTCATTTATATTAAATTACACTGGGCAAGATTAATATAGCACCAAAGATCAGTCTTACTTGCTTTAGTGGTTTATAGAAAATGGAATTCAATATGCGGTATTAGGGATTTCATCTTTTTCTTTCAGTACAGTGCTTTTATGGTGTATTGATATAGTTCACTGAGGCGCATTTATGTTGCTTGGGATTTTCACATTTTACTGAGTAAACTAGTAGGTTTTGGTTGCCAGAAGAGATTTGGTCACCCTTCATAGTTTGCCAACCCCCCTTTTAAGCTGTTGCCTCAGTTTCATGCACCAAGTTCCACACACATGGACACTGCCTTCTAGAAAAGGGGTCACCGTGCTACAGCCCACAGAGTAAGTCTGGGCTTCCCACAAGTTTTATTGGAACTCCCCAGGGTTTTAGTGAAACACAACCACACATTTTTCATATGTGCTCTGTGTTTTCGGCTATTATGTGAAACCTTGATAGTACAGCATGCAAAATGTACCCTAATGGCCAGGGATATAGCTCAGGGGCTCATGCGCCTGCCTGGCATGTGCAAGGTCGTGAGTTCAATTTCTGACACAAAACAACCCTACGCTACTCATACGTAAATGAATATATACATAAATATATAAATATGTATATAAAACATATGTGTGCATATACACATGATTATTAAGTTAATCGTACTACTGATTTTTATTAATCCATTGAAAGAAATAGTCAATAGTTCTATTGTCAGGCAAGTGCTTAAGCTGGCCCTAGTGCTTATATTGTTTGATAAATTGTCCATGTCCATATCGGCTCTTCTGAGCAACAACTTTGAAGATAACAGTATGGGATATAATCGCTATTGTTAAGTTCCTATCATCTTGTTTTAAAATTTTCTATCATTTTTATTGGGTTTTTTTATTCTCATCATTTTTTAAAAATCTTGTTTATTTATCTGTTTGTTTGTTTGGTACAGGGTCTCACTATGCAGCTTGGCCTTATGGTAATCCTCCTTTCTCAGCCTCCCCAGTGCTGGGATTACAGGGTATGCACCACCACGCCCAGTCTTGGTGGCTGGTATGGCATGTAGTACTGGGGATCGAACCCAGGTCCTTGTGCTTGCTAGACGGGTGCTTAGACTGCTAACCTATCTCCCCAGTCCCATTTAAAAAAATTCTCTTTAAAACCTACATTGTTTGCTACCTAGAACTCTACAGAAAATTGTTTTTAAACCCTGTACCAGCATGTGAATAAAGCTTTGACTTTAGAAGTCTGAACTGCACAAATCAAGCAGAGACATCTTTCAGGGTGCCAGCTGAGAAAAAAATAAATTACTTACAAAATCCCAAAAGCCAGGTGAACGAAAATATCCCGAACTGAAGCCACCGACTAGTACTGTGTATTAATGCCTTGGAGGGGCAGCCCGCTGTCAGTCAGTGAAGCTTGCGCTGGTTTCCCTGCCAGCCCGAGGCTGACCAAGCATGCATGAAGCCAGAGGACCCCACTTAGACCCCCATTTGTCTTCAGTTTCACACACCCCAAAGAGTCAGTGAACTGCAATTAGGGGAGCATGCCACAGCCCACAATCCTAGTGTGACCTTTTTTAAACATCCAACACATTGGTAGAAAACTAACCTGTCCAAGATTTGACTTTTCTTTTTCTCCTCATTCACCTTTGTTTTGCACAAACCTTTATTTGTACAAGAGAATGTTTCCCTTTCCCGAGGAGGCCATCTTCCTGCAATAAGAAACCCTCCCCTGCCCTGCATTTGTCAAGGTGTAGGAGGGACTTACTTTCTGCTCTTCTTTCTTTGAACCTTTTAAAGCAGCCTTCCCCAGAGTTCTCCCTAAAACACTGCCCCCTCTTTCTGTCTTAGGAGCAAAACAGCTTCTGCTCACTTGCTTTCTGCAACCTTCAATGAGGCAGTTTCTTTCAAGTGACTAGGCAGCTGGCATTTTGCTGGAGGGGTCCCAAAAGAATAAGAAACCCACCCTGCACCTTTCTGTGAAGATCAGAATCTGGTGGGTCAATCTCTCCTGAGAAATATTTGTTCAGTAATCTTTTCCTTAGGCATACTGAATGGGTAGCCTTGAAACTAGTTTCTTTCTGGGAAGCAACAACAGAAAGATTGGAGAAAAAAAAAAAAAAAGGAAAACACCAGGGTCTAGGTTTAAAGTTCTCTCCGTCTGGCTCTTCAAGCCAACCATGTTCAAGGAATATGTATCTTCTTTTAAAGTGATCTTCACCTACAGATTCGGGTCCACCCAAAGTGACCTGTCAGGTCTTAGAGCCAAGCAAGGTCGCTAGTGAAGCAGCTGGCTGCGATTACCGAGCTGAAAGGGACCCTGGATGAAGAGGCAAAAAGATTCCAGGTTCTGAGCCAAGAAGACAGTAAAGAATGTGCCCAAGCTTCTCAAGTCCCCTGATAACACAGGATCGGGGCGGTGGGGCAGTGCCCACGGAAGTGGGCATGCCGGGCTCAAACTGCAATACAGAGGGATGGCTTGTTCACTGTGGCTGATTGCTTCTGGGATCACACACACGCACATCAACGCTGGCGCTTGTTGACATTCTCGTCTTACAGGCTGAAGCCTTCTGCACTTCGGTCCTCTACCTCCTGGAAGTCGGGAGGGTGAGGCCAAAGAAAACAAAATTCGTGCTTTCTTTCCTTCTTTCCCCCCACCCCCCATTTCAAACGGAGCTTTCTGCGATGACATTACGGGGCAGGCATTTGTCTCTTCTTATCTGACTTGAAGTTCAAATTCATCGGGGAGTCGGGTAGGAAATGTATCCCCTGCTTCCGGAGGAGAAAAGCCAGACCTGCACACAGACAGTAGAGTTTGCCTCTATGAGCAGAGCTTCCAAATCAAGATCTGCTATGCACTGATTCAGATCAAGAGAGGCCAAGGGTACCCGGGTCCTTTATGTAGCACGAAGTTTTCTCCCTCTCGTGTTGCTGAGAAAAGGTTGTGAAATGTTGTCTTGGATGCTGCAGGAAACGGAGGTTCAGAGTCGTCTTTCTCCTCGCTTAAAGCTGAGCTGCAGGAGTACTTTCCTGAGAAATTTGGCTGGGGGTGGAGAGTGCACACAATGAAAATGTCACTGAGATGGAGACCAATTACTTACTGATTTTCCTCTGTCCATTTATGTTCTCCTAGAACTTTCCTAGAATTTGTGTTCCTATTTCTTTCATCTATCTTGAGTGTCTGACTAATGCGCTAACCTAACGGTTGCTTTCTCTCTCTCTCTCATCATCTTGACTTCAGATTTAATACAATTGTCTCCTTGGAAAGCACACGAATGAGGAGAAGGTTGTTACGTGATGGAATGAAAGTAGCTATTGCTGAGTAGCTGTCGGTGAGAGGACAAGATGACATTGGACCTCGAACTGGGCATGTGCAGGGGAGCCTGGCTCTAGTGCAGAGGGTCAGTGCGCAGGAGGTGCCTGAGTGGACAGGTGTCAGGGCAGCATCAAAGAAACCGAAACAGCTCCAGGGGCAGACCCAAGCCTGTGACTAACAGAGGCCAGGTGACCTTGATTGTCTCAGTTGAATGCTACATCAGTCAACTTTCCAGTGGCTGGGAAGAATATCGGACATCTCTGCAAAGCAAAGGAGGAGCGGTCTTATTTGGCTTATAGTTCCAGATGGTTCAGTCCCTGGCTGATTTGCTGAAAAGCATAAACATCATGGCAGAAGGGGATGGCAGAAGAAACCTGCTGGAAAAAGAAAGGAATTGGGAGAGAGAAATCTCCCTGAGCAGGTGAACCCCCTGAAGACATCTCCTCTAACCAGGCTCAGTCTTCCTAACAGCGCATTCCACTATCAGCTCATCAACAGACTAATCCTCTGACCAGTGTAGTGTCTCATGTTCTCATCACCCTCCAAAGCTGCATCTCTAAACATGTGAGCCTTTTGGGCTATTTTTTTAAAAATTAATTTTATTGAGAAAGAAATAGCAATGAGACAGTTTCAAAACAGGTTAGTAGGACAGTTACAATATTTTTTTTTTTTTTTCAGAACCGGGGATTGAACTCAGGCCCTTGTGCTTACCAGGGAAGCACTTATTCCACTGAGCCGCCTCCCCTGCCCAACAGTTACAATAATTAATACATTGTATATTGTTGTCTTCATAGTAGTTACTCATAGTACAAGATGCAGACATGATATCTTGTCTAAACACTATTAGTACCAATCTTTCTTCTCATTGAACTAAGAAAGAGTAGCTGTATATCTATCCTATTTTGTATGTACAAATATATATATTTTTTCACTACAAAAATATATATTTATTTATATCCCCCTTTTTTGTTTACTTTTGTCAGAGATGGGTATTCCATTGCCATTCAAATATTGAAAGCATGTGAATTCAGCAAAATAATCCAATATAGTCCAGTAGTCCATAATAGTAGTGGGTCATCCGCAGGACTGGCAATGTCAGAAGTTGTTGACTTGAGCCTTTTACAACTCAGCATATTAATATGGCTCTACTTTTTATACTCTGTATTTATATTTTTTTGCTGGATGATTAAGGCCAAGATAAAGCAAGACCTATCTAACAAAAAAAGTAACTTTTGTATCTGACAAGGTCATGGGCTACGTTTTAGATCTGCACCATAGCAAATGCCCACTGTACAGCATACAGCATACGCGTGCTCGCCTTGGACAATAGTACCAAGAGCTCAGAGAGGACCCGCTAATGTCCACCGAGCCGCGGAGCCTGTCTCTTCATTGCCGATGGTTGAGTAGGCCAGCAAGGACAAACAGGCTCAGGTCGAGTCCACACAGTGCCAGGATGAATCATTAAATACATATAAAAGTGTCGAAAGCTTTGGAGGTCACAATTTGGGATGGCAGCGACTCAGAGAAGCACTGGAAACTGCATGATATGCTTGGGCTGGCAGGCCAACCAGGAGAGAGACAGACTCGAGAGCTTAGGCTGCGGGTCTTGCTCCAGGGCTTAGGTGAAGACGTAGGTACAGGGGCTTCTCCACACGTCAATTTCTTTTTCATTTCATAAGAAACCACATAACAATATTCTTTCCCAAGCAGCATGGACTGTACTCCTGCGAACCTCCTAGGGTGGGAGAGTGTACTTGACCTTTTGAAAAAGTAGTCTTTTACACAGAGTGGTTTTTTGTTGGTGGTGGTTTTTTTTTTACACAGAGTCTTTTCCACCCGCTGATTTTAAAATGGTCCCAAAAGAGTGAGCTCCTATTGCAAACTCACACAGTGCTGAGAAGCTAAAACCAGTACCGTGCACTGCAGGAAGCAGCAACATAGGCCCTTTTATGTGACCAAGGAGGCAAAATTTTGCATATTTCAGCCATGCTAGTTATTGTGGTTTGTGTCTGTTTGTTCCCCCAAAGCCTCATGCAGTCGTGGGGTGGGCTTCCATGATTCAGTGCTGAGATTATGAGTACTAGTGCTACTGGGATTACGGGTGTGAGTGCTGCTGGGATTATGATGTGAGTGATACTGGGATTACAGGTGTGAGTGCTGCTGGGATTATGGGTGTGTGTGCTGCTGGGATTATGTTTGTGAGTGCTTCAAGTTTGCTCTCTTGGATGTGCCACTCTACCTTGGAGCCAGCTGAGTAAGGACTGAAACCTCCAGTAACTGTGAGCTAAATAAACCTTTCCTTTCCTAAATTTGAGTGCCAAGTATTTTGTCCTAGCAAGGAGAAAAGAGTAACTGAGATACTAGGGTATAGGAGAGAGGTCCTCTCTGGCTTTTCTCTAATGATACTGATTTTTGCTTTCAAAGATTTAAAGGTTTTGCAGCTCTAAATTTTTTTTTTTAATGACCACTAATGGTCTTATAAAGTGTTTATTCCTAGACAGGCCTATACACAGCCATGCAATGAGATGTTTTTAAAAATTGTTTTTCAAATTACAATTGAAAAATTTTTAAGAGCTTGATTTCTTTGTGGATGACACTTTGTATTCACTGATGAAAAACTTCAGTGGTCAAAAATTCTGTTTTATTTTTCCCATTCTAATTTCATAGTTCTAATCCAAGGATTCCCTTTTGGAGTGATGCATTCACAGACTACAGTGCCTGCAAGCAGGCACAAGGGCTAGGGTTTTGATCCCCGGCAAGCTGAGAGAGACAGCGATTGAGACTGGGCATGGTGGTGTGCACCTGTAATCCCACCACTTGGGAGGCTATAAACAGGAGAAGCACTATGAGTCTGATCTAGTACTGAGACACTAAACACCCTGTAGACCCTTCCCTAAAATACAAGACTATATAGAGAGAATTCATTTCCTACTGTAGCTTTATAGCTTACCTCAAATCTGGCTGCTTGATCCAATGCAAATTTCCTATTTTACATATCTGTAATCCAATGCAAATTTCTTATTTTACATATCTGTACGTCAAGAGCCAAAACTTCAGCCTCTCTAAGCTCCTGCTGGCAGGTGGGCATGTAGTGCTCCCTCTGGAGTTTCCAAAGAATTCATTTTCTTGCCTTTTTCTGTTTCTAGTGACCATTTACCTTCTCTGGCTTATGACCCCTTTCTCTGTCACTGCAATTTCTTCTCCTGCTATCACATCACCTGTGATTCTGGCTTCCTGCCCCACCACCCATCAGAATATTCTGGACATCGTTGGGTAATCTCTCCACCTCATGGCTGTATCCACAGAGTCCCTGGGCCATGCGAAGTGAAGATGCTCGCGCTTTGACGTATAGGACACACTAACTGGGAGTATGTGTGTTTGTATTGATGTCCCTCCGATGCTCACGTTCTGGAGGTATGGTGCTCTTGGCTGGTGACAGAACTTTTGACAGCTGAGCCTAGTGGGAAACCTTTATATCAGTGGGCTTTAAGAAGGAACTGAATGACTCATTCTTTCTCCCTGTCTCTCTCTGTCTGTCTCTCTGTCTCTCTCTGTCTTGTCTCTCTGTCTCTGTTTCTCTCTCTCTGTTTTTCTCTCTCTCTCTCTGACTCTGTCTCTCTGTCTGTCTCTGTCTCTCTCTGCTTCTGTCTGTCTCTTTTTGTCTGTCTTTCTCTGTCTCTGTTTCTGTCTGTCTCTGTCAGTCTCTATCTGTCTCTCTCTGTGTCTGTCTGTCTCTCTGTCTCTGTCTCTCTGTCTGTTTCTCTCTCTCCATCTTTCTATCTCTCTCTTTGACTCTGTCTCTCTGTCTCTTTCTCTCTCTGTTTCTGTCTCTTTTTGTCTCTGTCTCTCTCTGTCTGTCTTTCTCTGTCTCTGTTTCTGTCTGTCTCTGTCTCTCTGTCTGTATCTCTCTATGTCTGACTGTCTGTCTGTCTGTCTGTCTGTCTCTCTGTCTGTATCTCTGTCTGTCTGTCTGTCTGTCTCTCTGTCTCTGTCTCTCTGTCTGTTTCTCTCTCTCCATCTTTCTATCTCTCTCTTTGACTGTCTCTTTCTCTCTCTGTTTCTGTCTCTTTTGTCTCTCTGTCTCTGTCTGTCTGTCTGTCTGTCTCTGTCTCTCTGTCTCTCTCTGTCTCTCTCTGTCT
>NW_004524867.1:601992-607191 GCF_000260255.1 Octodon degus | reverse complement strand
TCTCTCTCTCTCTCTCTCTCTCTCTCTCTCTCTCTCTCTCTCTCTGGCATGAGGTGAGCAGGTTTTCTCTGCCACAGATGTCCTATATCCCACGATGTCACACCACAGCCTCAGAGCACCGGGGCCAACTGATCAGAGAAAGGAACCTCCTAAAGTATGTGCCTAAATAACCCTTTTCTCTCTATAAGTTGATTGCTTCTGGTACTTGATCTAGTGACAGAAAGCTCACTAACCAAAAGGGTCAGAATTAGCCTTCACAACAGGTAGTGCTTAGGCATATGCGTTTATGAGTTTGTAATTGTCACACGTGAGAAAAGCAGTTGTCCCTAATTCTTAAAACCATCCTGTCAGGTTTGTGTAAGTTTGCTCAGGCAGCCATCAGCAACTAATATACAGCTAGTGATTCAAACCACAAAAAAATATCTTTCTTATAATTATCTTTCTCAGTTTGGGGGGTTGAAAAGTCCAAAAATAAGGTTGGAAAGTGTTTCACTCCTGGTGAGGACTTTTCACAGTTCTCAGATGGGTAAGAATGTGCAGTATCCTACCATACTGGAGAGGCCGAGCCCCGGTGCCTCCTCTTTGTACTGGGTATCAGATACCCCAAACTAGGCCTCCACCAATTTGGCTTTGCTGGTACCCTGATCCATATCAGTTTTTCAAGATCCACTCTCCAAATACAGTTATGCTGAGGATTAGGGCTCCAAATTACTAATTTTCAGGAAACACGGTTCAGCCTTTGACAGTATTTATGTCTGCTTCAGTTGTGGACTGCTGAACAAATTCACCAAAGCCTGAAAACAATCGATTTGAAAGCTGCAAAGCTTAGTTAACAAATAAACCTAAGATTTGAGTAAAGTTTTAGATAAATCACCACAATCCAAGGACCAGACCAGCACATCTATGGCTGTCTGAACCGCACATATCTGAAAAATCTCATCAATTGTTTTTTTGAATCTAGATATAGCCACACCTGCTTTGTCTTCCTCCATGGGTTGTGTCAAGAATAACCTAAGACAAGAACTATGAAGGTCTTTAGAGAGCGCTGGAGTGCTTTGTGGGTAGCAGTTGTGGTTCCCAGTGCTTCTGAGTCAATACTGAAGAGGGCGAATGCTGGGGAATGTCTATCCAACTGAGAAAGAACCCATTAAAGGAAAGCCACCTGTAATGTTGCAGGCTTGTATAGACATTGGTGTCTGTCTTGCTCCACAGGTTTCTGAAGGAAAGCTAAAGAAAACAGAAAAACTAGCCACTTAAGGTCTCTTTTTCCAGGTGGCCCCTCAAAAATTCTGGGTGGAAACCACTTATCATATAAGTAAATAATCAACCAGGAAAAAAATAAAACCAGACTGAGGGGCCAGCCAAATAGTTCAAAGGATTAAAGCACCTGCAAGCAGGTGCAGGGGCCAGGGATTCTCTCCCTGGGCCTGCATGTCGGCCCCGCCCCCGGAGCGTGCTGAGATGGTGACTGCGACTGGACATGGTGGTGGACACCTGTAATCCCAGCTCTTAGGAGGCTGTGAATAGGTGGATCACTATGAGTCCAACCTAGTAGTGAGACCCTGAAAACCCTGTAGATCCTTCTCTAAAATAAAAAAGAGGAAGGAAGGAAGGAAGGAAGGAAGGAAGGAAGGAAGGAAGGAAGGAAGGAAGGCAGACAGAAAGAAAGAAAGAAAGAAGGAAGAAAGAAAGAAAGAAAGAAAGAAAGAAAGAAAGAAAGAAAGAAAGAAAGAAAGAAAGAGAGACCAGACTGAATTAAGAAATAATTTTGGGTCAGCAAGATAGCTTAGTGGACTAAGCACGTGCCGAGGCAAGCTCAGTGACTCAGCTTCAATCCCCATCGCCACATGCTGTGCAGGCCCTGACCCCTGGGGCATGCTGAGCCAGTCACCAAGACCGGCATGGTGGCGCACACCTGTAATCCCAGCGCTGGGGAAACTGAAAGCAGGAGGATCACCATGAGCCTGAGCTGCATAGTAAGACCCTGGACCAAATACTTTTAAAAAAAGAAAGAATGTGTATCAGTTTAGTTTTGCTGGGTTAACTATTTATCCTATAATAAGATGGAAAAAAATGTGTGTGTGTGTGTGTGTGTGTGTGTGTGTGTGTGTGTGTGTTCTAGGAATCATGTCAGCAAGAGCAGGAGGCATCTTGGAACTATAATGAAGGAGCTGATTTTTTTTTTGTCTCCAAAAGAATTCTGTAGACAGTTCTTACAAGAGAATCATGTTACACTGCACATTTCACTTGGTGCCTGTGCTGAACCTTGATTTATTGTATTTTCTCCAAGATCTCGCTGATTCTCATTGCTTGAAACAATTTAGCCTAATCTCCACTGTGTTTGGGAGATTGATAAAAGCATGCCTAACTAATTTTCATGATGTATTGGTCACCCGACTACCATGAGAAATAGGGAATAATGAACCTCAGTAAGCTTCATGGAATATACTGTTTATTTGAATAAAACACAGCTCTCTGCAAAGTATCTGGTATGATATCTAGCTGCTAAATTTTTTTTTTGCGGGGGCAAGGGGCTTGTCAAGTTTCCAGTGAAGCAATCCTTTCATTCCAATCTCTTCTACAAACAGACTAGAATAGTGCACGGCTTGGTAACTGAGGTGTTGTTGAAAATTATAGATACCTTTTTCCCTCAGGACATGTGTATATCCTGGACAGTGAAATGCCAGGCTGGGCATCATGCCTGTTATAATAAAGTGATTCATTTTTGCACTTAGAATAGGTACTGCAAAATAGAGTGGGGTGACATTTTTAGGACATCCAGTTGTTTCTTCTCTGGTCAAAAAAGACAGGTAGAAAATATGACTGGTCAGTTGAAGGCTCATTTTCAAACTTTAAGTTCAAGAATTGAGCACTGAAATCATGTTCAACCTGATCCAGGTCACTTTCTCTTTCACATTTTTTCTTATTTGGTCTCTGACGTGGCTTCCTAACTGGTCTCTGATTCTGTTCCACCTCTAAATGTTCCTCACCCAGTCTTTGGTCCATCCTTGATCCTGTGGTAACATGTCTTAGACAAAGTATTTTCAAGAAACATAAATGCAGTGCTCTCAGATCTGGAGGCTGGAAAATCCAAGATCAAGGCTCCAGCTGATAGGGCATCCAGTAGGGTTAGGTCTCTCGTTCTAAGAGGACACCTTCTGGCTTCCATGGTGGAAAGGGTAAATCTGCTTTCTTCCATTTCTTTTCAAAAAGTACTAATTCCATTTCTCAAAGAGGAGAGTTTTCATGAGTCAAACTCTTGCACCAAAGGGCTCACCTTCTAATTCTATCATACTGGGAACTAAATTTCAACATGTAAAATTTTGGAGAATACCAATATATAGATTAAAGATTATAATATAGACCCTTTAGGAGATTGATCTAAGGTGGAAGTCAAAGTCTTTCATTGGTTCTGGTCTTTCTCAAAACAAGAGCCAAGACTTTGCAATGCCCAATAAGGCCCTAGGTGACTGGTCCATGCCTGATAATGCCCTATGTGATTGATCCATGCATAATAAGACCCTAGGTGATTGGTTCATGCCCATTAAGGTCCTAGATGATTGGTCTATGGTCAATAAGGCCCTAGGTGATTGGTCCATGGTCAATAAGGTCCTAGGTGATTGGTTTGTGACCCTTAAGATCCTAGGTGATAGGTCCATGATGTAACAGCATTTTAGACCTCATCCCCTCAGACGTATGTTTTTGATTCATCAGGTTCAGTCTCTCTCTCTCTCTCTCTCTCTCTCTCTCTCTCTCTCTCTCTCTCTCCTATAGGTTTTTAAGTATACCAGTTTGCTCCTGCCTCTACTCTTCTCTTTTTTGCCTCAGTGCCTACAGCACTCTCTTGATAGTTATTCATGTGACTCACAGCTTAACTGCTCTCAGGTCTGGGCTGAAAAGTCATTTTCTCAGAAAAGACTTCCATAGCCCTTCTCTCTAGCCTATGCCTTTGTCTGTGACTTAATGTGTAGTTTTTGTCCTTGTTTCATCCAGCAGAGGTGTGTGTGTGTGTGTGTGTGTGTGTGTGTGTGTGTGTGTTGCAGAGGTTGTTCACAGTGCCAGGCTCCTAAGTACAGAACTACACCATTCAATGTACAGGAAGACATCAATAATTTAAATGAATTAATACATGATTGAATTAGTAGTTTAGGTACAGGATATAAGGATATTCTTGGAATCTGAATAAACTAATGAGTCCATGAAATGATGGCAGTTAGCTTTTGCCAACCAAGCTCCCACAGAATTCCTAGGAGTTATGGTCAGTTCCCTAACTTCATACGTGGTACAATAGGTAACACATTTTTAGACAGTGATCTTAATCTCTATTTCAGCTATCCCAAGGGTTTAAGAAAAAAACTGGATTTACAGTTCAAGAATATTGTGTGAATGAAAATGTTGGAATGAATGAATGAATGATTGTCACATAGTTTATTTAAATCATGGCAGACAGAACCAACCTACATTGGTGCTTTCGGGAAACACAAACAAACTGATACACCAGCATACACACACCTACTGGATGTGGATCCCGTTTTCCAGTATGCAACTTCAAATAGATCAAATTTTTGCTTGGCTTCTGAGAAAGGATTTCTCTGAAATCATAAGTAATTGGAATGGAATTCCTCAGCTTAACTATTTGCATAGGTAACATCTGCTCTAGGGTGTTCCTACCTCCAAAACAACAGAGGACATTAAACACAGCCCTTGTCCTGATGTCCCTTACTGATCTGGAGGGAAGAAGCAGAAAAAGCAATGGCCCATTTCAGTGTTGACTACAGCCACAAAGAATGTTAAATAGAAGAGAAGGGTAGGTGGCTGCCCCTACGTATTGTTTCTTTTCATTGGTGTGGGCTGCAACAGTACAATCATCGAGGAGAGACTTGGATGTCCAAGAAGAGAGAAATAGAGAAGACAATTGCAGAAAAAGCAAAATGTTGACTCCTTGATTGTACACGAGTTTGGAGGACTTGCCCTCTACTTCTGTTCCACTGATGGTGATAGATTCATGTAAACTTTAAGATACATTTCTCTGGTGCAGTAGTTTGGTCGGGGTAATTACAACCCCCATGTAACATTTGTCAATGACTAGAGATGTTCCAGTTATCACCAGTGGGGAGAGGGATGCTGTTGGCATTTAGTCCTTAGACACCCAAGATGCTGCCAAACACCCTAGGGTGTGAAAAGTGGATCCATGGGGGG
>NW_004524867.1:599781-601021 GCF_000260255.1 Octodon degus | reverse complement strand
TGCTATTTGTTTCTCAATAAAAATCTGGGAAAAAAAAAACAAAAACAAAACATGGTCCAGGTCTATAAGGGTCTAGGAGATGTCTGTTGTCATGATCACACTGTCCAAAATCTTCCTGAAGTGCAGAACAATTGTTAGGACTAAATGGTGGGTACAGAGACTTGTGGGCTCAGATGTCTGCAGGCTCTCTCATCTCTCTGTCTCTCTCCCTGTCTCTGTCTCTGTTTCTCTGTCTGTCTGTATCTCTCTGTCTCTCTTTGTCTCAGTCTCTCTCTAAACCACTCTCTGTCTGTCTCTCTATCTCTCTCACTCATTCTCTGTATCTGTCTTTCTCTCTGTCCCTCTGTCTCTCTGTCTCTCTCTGCTTCTCTCTCTCTCTCTTTCTCTTTCTCTCTCTTTCTGTATGTGTGTCTCCCTCTCACTTTCTCTCCCTATTTTGCCTTTCTTTGTGGTGCCCTGAAAAGATACTTGTACTGTTACCTCCATATATTGGGCTTTGTAATCATAATCAATGACAAGTTGGATCTCTTCAAAAGAGCACAAATGGTGCTTGCTTCAGCAGCACATACTAAAATCAGAAGGATACAGAGAAGATTAGCCAAGCCCCTGCACAAAAGAGTGCAAACAGGCTCAATATTCATTTGTGTGTAAGAGGAATACTCTGATGGAAAGACTCATCCTCAAGGTTTTACTGATTCAACAGGGTGATATCTGTGAGAAGTTAGGAAGTATTAGTTATGTAACTGGTTGCCAAATGCTTAGTATTCAGTATCATTAAAGTTATGTGATGTGTTTTCTTAACCTCTAATAATATACTATTAAGATTATGTGTAAAAGGAGAAAGTGGTTCTCCCAGACCTTCCACAAGGGAGAGTCACCATGACCTGAGGACACACCCAATGTTGCGAAGGGTTGTAAGCATAGAAGCTGCCCCTCCCAGCACAGACATGATCAAGTTTTTGGAGTGCTCACTGCTGTGATTGAACTTCTGTGTTTCTCGAAAGTTTGAGTCTGCACTTCATCCCCACTGCCCAGGGAAGAGCTGGGCTTTGCCCGATTCCCATTCTTGACACTAGCACAATCATCAGCACCCCAAATTTAAAGGAGTAAAGGTTTTTGTCTCACAGTGACAATGCATTATCTGCTGGCTTCCAGGCGCCATGGAAAAGAACTACCCACATCCGGGTGGCCAGGATCAGAGAGAAAAGACAGCAGCAGGGGAGGAGAGGTACCCCTTCAG
>NW_004524867.1:597494-598786 GCF_000260255.1 Octodon degus | reverse complement strand
TGAGTCTTGTCTCTGTTTCTTATGGAGGATTTGGAGCACTTCCTCTAAAGAATTGGTTCATAGGCAGAATTCCATTGCTGCCTACTTCGCCTACCAAATGATATTTGTTTAGCTAGCGTGGGATGTCATTTCCATGTGGCCATTTCTCTGTGGAACCTGCTTATCCAGACATGTATTGCCCCAAACCTCTGACCCACAGAACTTTCGTAATAATGTGGTTGCTTTTCCCATGATTACTTATATGCTTTAAATGAGTCAAACTTGAATTACTTTAGAATATGAACAGTTAGATCAAACACAGGAGCTTTCTGTAAATGTCACCAGGTGCCAGCGCAGAGAAAACGCAGAGACATTAAAGTTAATATCAGCCTATCTACCAGAAACTTATTGCTGTTATTATGAATTTCTTCCCATCAAATTATCCACCTTGCAAATTCAGCACATGATTTCATGCATATTACCAGAGGACCATTTTCATTCCAAGGATAACTATAAGATGTATTAAAATGAAATGGAAGCTGTAAATGATCAGGTACAATATAATTCTATTGGGCCACATTTCTTTTGAAGTTCCAATATATTATATGAGCAGGGCAATCATTTTATAAATGAAGATAGTTTCACTTTTATGCTTCCAATAATTGCTATGCATCTTAATAGCTTCAGGGTTTCTTTTTTTTCTTTCTAAAGCCAAGAAAATGTATTTCTTCTCCACTATTCTGCTGAAATACAGTAAATGAAAATGTATGTGGGATTGGGATTTGGGAAAAGTAATGAAACACTAATAGATTTTTTTTTGCATCCATTCTTTGAAATGCATTTCTATTGTTAAAATGGAACCTTTTACAACATTCTGGGTAAGGGATGGAATGAGGATTTTTTTTTTAATTGACTTCATTGCCTACACAGCTCCTAGACAAATGCCATAGTCTTTAAGTGTGAAAGCACATGACATGTCACCATTTTGCCTAGCTATCGGCTGTCATCTTCCTGTACCCACGTGTCCCTCAACAGCATCCTTCTCCTTGCCAGGAGTTGCCACCTTCTGACTACTCCTGGCTTTAGTTGATATTTTCCTGAGATACAATGTCATTGAATAAGTTATGGTCCTAAGGGCCAGACAAATTGCTCAGTGGATTAAAGTGACTGCAAGCAGGTGCAGGGGCCAGAGGTTCCATCCCTGGGCCTGCCGTGCTGGTCCCGCACCCACTGCGGGGGTGCACTGAGACATTGATTGAGACTGGGTGTGGTGGCTTGCGCCTATAATCCCAGCTCTTGGGAGGCTGTAAGCA
>NW_004524867.1:590224-596309 GCF_000260255.1 Octodon degus | reverse complement strand
TCTCTCCACATGACTCTCCTTAGGCACACTCTACATCATCGATCACATTGCTCTGTGGACCCATAATCTCCTTGATCAGAAAATTTGGGACACTACTGAGTTACATGACCTTACAGTAAATGTTCTCTTTTGTCCTGAATCTTCACTGATCTTGAGTGGCTAGGGCCAAAATGTTGGCTGTGCTTGCAGCCCTTCTTTTTCTCTAATTTGTGGTCTACAAACTTAGGTTGTTTAGCCTCTAGGAGAGAAGCTTATTATTACCCTACAACTTATGCAGTTGGGTTTAACCTCACTATCTGTCTGAATATCAAACATCTTAGACATAAGATGAAACAGGATTTTCCATTTAGTATTGATATGTTAAACTTTAAGTCTCTACAAAATATGGACAAAAAAAATAACAAAATTTAAAAATATGAATAAACAATTGCATATTTTTACACAGAAATTCAGAAATCCAACCACACACAGCATTTTAGCAGGATAGTCCTGTGACATTTTTTTTCATGTCTCTTTTTTTCATTTATAACCCCATTTTTTTTAAAACAAAGATTTAGTTGAGTGACAGTATGGCAACATCTGGTATGTCATGAGAAGCAGTATGTATTTAGAAGACCAGAATGACAGGCATTCCAAGCGTGACCCTTCTATTACACATGGATATATTCAGTGCAGTTGTGTGGCTCACAGGTATCAGCATATATAATTAGTCAGGTTGAAAATCCTACCAATTAACTGCTACTTTCTAAAACCTGCTGTAGTTTCTCAGGATCATTGCCTGAACCATTTTGTGCATATAAGTGCATGGCTTTGTCCCTGTCCTGTTTCCTAGCTTTTCTCCTTACCCTCTCCTCATTGCCCAATCCTCAAGTTCTCGCTTTCCTTTTAATTGTGTTATACCTTTCTATTTGTATTTCTTCTTTTGAGTTCTTATACTAGGAAGACTATATGATATTTACACATGTGGGTCTGGTTTATTTCACCTATGAGTATATCTTCAAGTGGCATCCACTTAAACATAAATGCTTCAAGTTTATCATTCTTTATAGCTGAGTAATATTCCATTGCATAAAAATACTACATTTTTTTTCATCCATTCTTCAGGTAACAGGCATGTTGGTTGTTTCCAAGATTTATCTATCACAAATTGTGCTGCTATAAACATAGGCACACATATATCACTATGATATGATGTTTTCAGTTCCTCTGAAAATTCCCAGTAGGGGGATAGCTGATTTGAATGGGATGTCCAGTCCTAGTTTTTTAAGGAGTCTCCACACAGATTTCCATAATGGTTGTACCAGTCTACATTCCCACCAACAGTGGAGAAGGGTACCTTTTTCCCCACAGCCTCTCCAACATTTGTTGTTAGTTGATTTCTTTATGGGGTGAAACGGTATCTCAATGTTGTTTTCATTTGCATTTCATGGATGGCTAGTGATGTGGAGCATTTTTTCATATATTTATTCGTTTCTTTAATTTCATTTTCTGAGAAGTGTGTGTTCATCTCGGATGCCCATTTCTGGGTTGGGACTTTAAATTTTGGGGCACTAATGGTTTTTAGTTCTTTATAGATTCTAGAGAGCAGACCTTTGTCTGAGTGCTTGTTAGTCAAGATTTTCTCAAAATTTGTGGGTTGCCTTTTCACTTTGTTGGTAATTTCTTTTGATGTGAAAAAACTTCTCAGTAACAGCAGGTCACAGTTGTTAATTCTTTCAAATGTTTCCCGTGCGATTTGATTTTTGTTCATGAACTCTTTGCCTACACCTATGACTTTAAGAGTTCCTCCTACTTTCTCTTTCAGGAGATTTAGTGTTTCTGTTTTAATGTTGAGATCTTTAAAGCACTTTGACTTTAGCTTAGTGCATGGTGGTAGACCTTGGTCAATTTTTAGTTTTCGGCATGTAGAGAGCCAGTTTTTCCAGCATCATTTATTAAAAAGGCTATCTTTCTTCCAGCAAGCGTGTTTGGCCCATTTGTCAAAAATCAGGTGACTGAGTGTGTTCATAGAGGCTTCTGCTTCTTCATCTATTCCATTGATCCTCAGGTCTGTTTTCTTGCCAGTACCATGCTTATCTTTTCACAATAGCTTTATAATATAATTTCAAGTCAGGAATTGTAATGCCTCCTGCCTTGTCTTTGTTGCCCAAGATTGCCTTTGGTATTCTAGGTCTTTTCTGGTTCCAAATAAATTTTAGGAATGATTTCTCTAGGTCTGGGAGGTATGTTGGTGGTAGTCTGATAGGGATTGCATTAAATCTGTACAGCAATTTTAGGAGTATGGACATCTTCACAATGTTGATTCTTCCTATCCTGCATCAGGGAATATCTTTCAATTTTACGAAATCCTCTATGAAATCTTTTTTCAGAGTACTGTAATTTTCCTTGAAAAGATCTTTGACTTCTCTATTTAGATGAATTCCAAGGTATTTCATTTTCCCCGGTGCTGTCTTACAAGGTATTGTTTCTCCAATTTCCCTCTCAGTGTGTTTGTTATCTGTGTAGAGTAATGCTATTGACTTTTGGGTATTGACTGTATCCTGCTTTGCTACTGAATTTGTGTAGCTTCTTGGTAGAGTTTTTTGGGTTTTTCAGGCAAAGTATCATGTCATCTGCAAATAATGACAATTTAACTTCTTCTTTAGCTATTCTTATTCCTTTTATTTCCCTCTCTTGTCTAATAGTTCTAGCTAATGACTCCAGACCTATGTTGAATAGGAGGGGTGATAGAAGCCATCCTTGTCTTGTAGCAGATCTAAGAGTAAAAGATTTCAGGTTTTCCCCATTTAGAATTATGTTAGCCATTGGGTTGTCATAGATGGCTTTTATCAGATTGAAGTAGAGGCCATCTATTCCAATTTTCTGTAGGACTTTGAACATGCGTGGGTGATGGACTTAGTCAAAAGTCTTTTCTACATCAATTGAGATGATCGTGCGGTCTTTAGTTTTTGTTCTATTTATATAGTGCATTACATTGATAGATTTTTGAATATTGAACCATCCTTGCATTCCTGGGATGAATCCTACCTGGTCGTGGTGTATGATCTTCTTGATGATTTGCTGTATTCTATTTGCTAGTATTTTATTGAGGATTTTTGCATCTATATTCATGAGAGAGATTGGCCTGTAGTTTTCTTTTTTAGTTTTGTCTTTCCCTGGTTTTGGTATCAGTATAATACTTGCCTCCAGGAATGATTTTGTGAGGATTGCTTCCTTTTCAATTTCATTGAAGAGTTTGAGGATACTGGGATTATATCTTCCATAAATTTCTTGTAGAATTCATCTGTGAATCCATCAGGGCCTGGACTTTTCTTTATTGGTAGCCTTTTTATTACATTTCATATTTCATTAGCTGTTACTGAGTTATTGAGAGTTGGTATATCTTCTTCATTCAGTTTAGGTAATTTGTACCTTTCTAGGCATCTGTCCATTCCTTCTGTGTCTTTTATTGTGTGAGAGTAAAGATTCTCAAAGTAGCTGTTGTCAATTTTCTGAATTTCCATTGGGTCTGTGTTAGTTACATGCTTTTTATTCCTCATTGCTTGTATTTGATTTTTTTCTTTCCTCTTTTTGATGAGACTATCTAGGGGCTTATTGATTTTATTTAATCTTTCAAACAAGCTTTTTGATTCATTAATTCTTTAAACTGTTTTCTTCATCTCAATTGAATTAATTACTGCTCTAATCTTTATGATTTCTTCTCATCTTTGGGCTCTTGGTTTTTTGGTTTTGGTTTTCTCTTCCTTTTCTAGATGTTGGAGATGCATCATTAGGGTGTTTATTTGTTCCCGTTCTGTTTTCCTAATGTGTGAGTTCACAGCTATGAATTTCCCTCTAAGAACCACTTTCATGGCATCTCATAAGTTCCAATAAGCTGTGCTTGAATTTTCATTGAATTATAGATATTGTTGAATTTCTTGTGTGACCCATTGGTTGCTGATTAGGGTGTTGTTTAATTTCCATGTATGTATGGGGTTTTTCTGCTTTCTTGCTTCATTTATTTCCAGTTTCACTGCACTGTGGCCAGATAATATGCATAGGATGATTTCTGTTTTCTTGCATATACTTAAAAATGACCTATGGACCAGTATGTAGTCTATTTTAGAAAATGACCCATGTGCAGCTGAAAAAATGTATATTCAGCTGTTGTTGGGTGGAACACTCTGTATATGTCCACTAAGTCCACTTGTTATAAGCACTGGTTCAGTTTTGCTTCTTCTTTGCTAACTTTTTGTTTTCTTGACCTATTTTTTTGGGAGAAGGGAGTGTTAAGGTCTCCTGTTAAGATTGTGGTATTAGATATTAGATTTTTCATGTCCATAAAGATTTGTCTTATATAGTTGCATGCTCCCATGTTTGGTGCATATACATGTATGAGTGTTACATCTTCCTCTTGAATCTTTCCCCTAACCAGTATATAGTGGCCTTCTTTATTTCACTTGATCATTTTTGGTTTGAAGTTGAGACTATCTGAGAATAGGATTGCTACCCCTGCTTTTTTCTGAGGTGCTGGAGCATGTGGTATTATGTCCCATCCTTTGACTTTCAGCCTATGAATTTCTTTATGAGTTAAGTGTTTCTTGTATACAGCATATTGTTGGATTTTGTTTCCTAATCCACTGTGCCAGTCTATTTCTCTTAACTGGTGAATTGAGTCCATTTACTTTGATGGTTACAATTGAGATGTGTTAACTTATAATTGACATGTTATTTCCTGCTGTTGTTTACTCCTTTTTCTCCTGTGTTTAATTGCTTGCCCTATTTAGTTGGTTGCCTCTGATCTCATTCCTGGAGTTCTGGTCATTTTGGTCCCTCTCTAGAACATCTTTCAGTAATCTGTGTAGGGTTGGCTTTGTCATCATGAAATTCTTTACTTGTTCTTTGTCATGGAAGTATTTCACTTTTCCATCAAACTTGAAAGAGAGTTTTGCAGGGTATAGTAGTCTGGGCTGGAATTTGTTTTCATAGAGGACTTGAAGTACTTTGTTCCATACTCTCCTTCTTTCATGGTTTGTGAAGAGACATCTGCCAGTATTGTGATGGATTTTCCTTTGAATGTGATCTGTCTCTTTTGTCTAGCAGCTTTCAGTATATTGTTCTTGTGCTGGATTTGAGATCTTGACTATTATATGTCTCGGTGTATTTTTAATTGAGTTGAAGTTACTTGGAATTCTGTATGCTTCGGTTACCTGAATGTCAGATTGCTTCCTCATATTTTGGATTTTTTTCTGCTATTACTTCTGCCTATATTTTTATATCATTTGTATTGACTCCTTCTTTCTCATTGATGCCTGTTTGTCTCACATTGTTCATCTTTGCATTGTCTTGAAGGTGATGTATTATTTTTTTCCTGCATCCTCATTGTTTTTAAGAGATCTTTTCTTACCTTTTCACTGCTGTGACAACATCTTCAAGATCTGAAACTCTATCTTCACTTTCAGTCAAGCAGGTTTGCAAGCTTGTGATTGAAATTTTAAGTTCCTGTGTATCTCTTTGACACTGCTTTGTGTGATCCATTTTTTCCCCATATTGCTCATTCAAGGAATCCATTATTTTTCTAATCTCCTCTATTTTTTTTATCAGTGTCTTTTGAGAAGCAGTTATTAATTCTTTTATTTCAGAGATTATTTCAGATCTAATTTCCTCTATAGGTTTCTGCATTTGCTTCTTTGCTTCAGATGCTATTCAAAGATTTCTTTTTTCATTTCAGTGATTAATTCTGATCTGAGTTCCTCTATACTTTTCTGCTGTTGTTTCTTTTCTTCTGACCCTAGTAAGTCAGACATTTCTTTTTTATTTCAGAGATTAATTCTGATCTGAGTTCTATACCTTTCTGCTGTTGTTTCTTTACTTCAGGTGCTATTAATTAATATATTTCAGCTAAGCTAGTGTCCTCTGCAATTGTTCTGGGTAGGCTCAAGGCCTGAGTTTGCATTTTGATCCTTCTCTTTGTCATTTCATATAGCACTGACCTCTGACCTTTGGTTTAGAGCTTTAGTGCAGGTCTAACCTTAGCAGTGACTGAAAACTTAATAGATCTATTAAGTTTGAGTTTATTCAGTTGTGCCTGGTTTGAGTCTAGCTG
>NW_004524867.1:588308-589494 GCF_000260255.1 Octodon degus | reverse complement strand
TTTTTCTTTTCTTTTCTTTTCTTTTTAAATGAATTTACGACAGGGTCTACAGGTTATACAGGGTCTACAGGGTCTACAGGGTCTCAGTATGTAGATCAGACTCCTGGTGATCCACCTGTTTTCAGTCTCCCAAGAGCTGGGATTACAGGCAAGCGCCACCATGCCCAGTCTCAATTGCTGGCTCAGCATTCCCTGGGGGAGGGCCCAGCACAGCACATAGTAATTCAAATTCCTGGCTGCTGCGCTCTGCTGAAGCAGGTGCTTTAGTCTGCTGAGCTATCTGGCTGGCCCTCCTCTTGCTCTCTTAATGATATTTGCTGCTGATCAAAATTTTTATACCTTCAGGGCCAGCAGCAAGAGCAGGGACTAGGGCTGGATACCCCAGATCACATGCCGTGCCAGCCCCACCCCTGGGGCACACTGAGCAGGGGATGGAGTCCAGGCGTGATGGCACACACCTGTACTCCCAGATGCTGGGGAGGCTGGAAACAGGAGGATCACTGTGAGTCTGGACTGCATAGTGAGAAAAAAAAAGTATACCTTAATGAGCATCAGATTTTCTTTCCCTTTATGCTTGATGACTTTTATATCCTGCTTTAAAATTGTTATATGCCTCAAGTTTGTGAATTTATTCTCTGGGGTTTTCTATATGTTTTATCATCTGAATTGTATCAGTTGTCTATGATTTGTTTCATTTTGATTTATTGGAGATACAGGGAAAGATTTATTTGGGTTTTTAAAGTTTGTTTGTTTGTTTTGTTTTTTAAATTTAATTTCATTTTATTTTGATGAGTAAAAGCAAAAGCAAAAACAAATAGCAGAAACAGGGCAAGATACAACAATGGATGTGTTGCACATTTTCAGAACAAGAATAGCCAATTGACAGTGGCTGCTATATTACCTATTTTTATCATCAAATCTGTTGCTCAGATTAGCAGACATAGCTATGTGAGATTGGACAAATAAGTGAACATTAATGCTTGCTTTTCATAAACCTTAATGTTTTTCCTTGTCTTTTTTAGTTTGTTTCTTTTAAAATTTATTTTAAAGAGAGTATTATAATAACTGATAAGATCTTAATTTTTCTGTGTCTTTCACTTTGTATTTTATTTTATTTTTTCAAAGTTTTATTGATAAACAGCAATGAGACAGTTTCAAATCCAATCGGAAGTACAGTTTCAACAAA
>NW_004524867.1:585272-587168 GCF_000260255.1 Octodon degus | reverse complement strand
CACTCTTTGTTGTTGTCTCCAGTGTCATGGGTTTTATATAATTAATTAGATTTATTTATATTACGGATGTGCATTCATTTATTTATTTGCCCCCTTCCTTTAAGTTTCTAATTCATGGTTGTTTCTATCACTTTCAGGTACTCATTAATTAAGAAAGAACTATTTGATCTTAACCCTTGGTCAAGTCAGCAATAATGGAAGTAATATTTTAAGCTGTTCCCTTGCTGCGCACACATTAATCAAGATTTATGCACAACAATCTACCTCCATCCTCTTTTTCCTTTCTCATTTGTTTTCTTATGCTATCAAAACTACAACTATCCCTCAATTTAGATTTTTACCGCAGTCTCCGTGGATTTAAAGTAAACTAAAACCTACTGCTTTAGAATAAGTCATTATTGAATCTGGCTCTCATTTTCATCGAATCTTTGTAGCTTTCTAATATTTAAAATCCAATGACCACATTGCATATTTTCTCTTTCTCTTCTTCTGTATCAAGTCAGCCCCCTGAACACATCTTACGCATAACCTTGGCTTATACCGTTGCATTTTTATAAACTTCCCTTTCCCTTCCCAATGGCTAGCTCTCCTAGAGGACACATCTCAAAAACTATGTAGATAAAAATTTGATTTTAGTCATAGGGTATATCCTAGAGGTAGAGCATGTATTTAGCATGAATTCTGCCCCAAATTTAATCCCCAGAGGCAAAACCAAGCTATTTTAAAGAGAATAAAAAATAATAATAAAAATAGAAATGATACTGAATTTCCAAAAACAAGATGATAGCAATTCAACAATGGTTGTTACATTGTAAATTGTTGTCTTCAAAGTACTTCAGATTACCAGATGTAAGCATGCAAAATTGGTCAAAACTTTAAGTATTAACTGTTGCTTTCAATAAACCAGTAGTACAATTATATTTGCTATGATATATATATATATATATTTTGTTCATTCTTTTCTCCCTTCCCCATCCCAGTAGTTCTTTTCTACTGAGCAATTTCCTTCTCTTTCACCGTATCTATTGTATCTTTCAGATTTTATTTACTCTTTCAGGTCTTACACTAAGGAGACTATATGATATTTATGCATGCAGGTCTGATTTATTTCACTTATGAGTATGATCTCTCAATCAAATCTAAACAGGCTCTTTTGTGAAATCGTAGAGTACTGGGGGGCACATTTCCATTGTGCTTAGTAGAGGCTTAATAGGGGACAATGTTTCCATCAACTTTACTTCAACATTGTTTTGTCCATCTTTGTAAATCACATAGTATTTAACAGAGTCTCTGATTTGTATTCAAGACTTTAGATATATCTATGTATGTAAGCAGGAGGGATTGGATAATTGCACTGTAGATTTCTGCTGATCTATGAACAGGGACAGTTAATGCTTCACTTTTTGTTTTCTTTATTTTTTTCATTTTTTGCTCTTCTTAATTTCTTATAACTTTCTTTTTTACAATTTTGCATGCATATATCTGTAATTTGAAGACAACACTAAACTATGCAATCAACAAATACTGTCCAATTCATATCAATTCTGTATTGTTTGCAATTCTTTTTGTTACTATTTTGAATTCTCTTTAAAAAATAAAAAATAAAATGCTGAAAAAATTACTAAACCATTAAAAAATAAAATACACATTGACTTCAAGCTAATTGTAAGTGATGCAAATATAATCCATAACGCTATCTTTTCTATTTAGGTTTTGTCAGCTATGGGAGCCTGAGAAAACCCTTTGAAGTGCTAAATGGAAAAATAGGTCAAGCTCCCCTCCACTCTGCTGAGAGTATCATTCAAGAACTCTGAAATGCTAGTTTTTTAAAAAGAATATAATTTATGTACATTATAAAACAACCCTTTGTTTTCACAAGTCAACATTCTCAGTGCA
>NW_004524867.1:582107-583812 GCF_000260255.1 Octodon degus | reverse complement strand
TCCCTCCCTTCTCCCTCACTCCACTTCTAATTCCTCTCTCCCCATTGTCATCCTTGTTGACATTATAAATCATAGTCCACCCTTACAACGTACAATAGTTACACTCACTGAGGTTGTGAGGTTCCTGTGCCGAGGCTGTCTTTACGCCACTTGTCTTCTCCTTCTCCTCTCCAGTCACCTTCACATTCACTTGGACCCCTCCCATATGCAAGAGGTTCAGAACTTTGTCTCTTTCTATTCATCCTTTAGTGTGCTTTTTGTTTGTACTTTGGACACTCATGTGGGAGGTATTGTACACTAGGCAAGCTTGTGTGTCTGAGTTATACCAGTCAATATCATATTTTCCAGGCGTGGCCATTTTCCTAGCAATGTCTCAAATTTGTCCTCCTTTATAGATGAGTAATATTCCTTTGTGCATAGCCATGACACTTTGCTTACCTAACTATCTGTTGATAGGTAGACATGAGGGCCGCTTGCAGCATGTAGCTGTTATGAATTGTGCAATAAATACTGGTATGCATGCACTGCTGTAGTATGTCACCTTTAGCTCTTTGAGAAACATAGGGGGCTGGGGAGATAGCTCAGTAGAATACGTGCTTGCCTGGCAAGCGCAGGGTCCTGAGTTCAATCCCTGGTACTGCAAAGAAAAAAAAAAAAAAAAAGAGAAAAGTGAGAAACATGCCTACAATGGGGGTAACTAGGTTATGCGAAATTTCTAATTTTAGTTTTTTGAGGAATCCCCACGCTCAGTGCACTACTTTACATTCCCATCCACCATGTAGGAGAATTCCTTCCTCACCACAGCTATGTAGGCATTTATTATTTTTAGATTTCTGGGGCAACATGGAATGGTAGTGCTTCCATTTGCATTTCTTTCATGGTCAGATCTATTGAACATGTTTCCACAAATTTGTCAGTCATCTCCCGTTCTTTCTCTGGGAAGTTTCTGTTCATTTCGCTTGCGCATTTTTTTTTTTTGATTGTTCTTTTATTTTAGGAGATCTAGTAGTTTTGAGTTCTTTGTATATCCTAGATGTTAATCATTTGTCTGAAGAATGCCTGGCTATATTTCCTCACTCTGTATGTAGTCTCCTCACTCAATTGATTCCTTTGCTATGCAGAAGTTTTTAATTTGACATAGTCCCATTTGTTGACTGTTGCTGTAATTCCTCATGCAGATGTATTTGTTTAGCAATCCCTTTTCTATGTCTATGACTTGAAATCTTTTACCTATTTTTTCTTCCAGTAGGTTCAGTGTTTTTGTTTTATTGCCTAAATATGTGGTCCTAAAATCAGAAATAAGATAAAGATGTTCCCTAGTGCCACTGCTGCTCAACATAGTATTCAAAACATTCACCAGAGCCACCAGGTAAGAGAAAGAATCAAAAGGAATACACAGAGGAAATGTAGGCCAGTGATATAGCTCTGTGGGACAAGCACCTGCCTAACAAGTACAAGGTCCTGAGTTTGATTCCTGGTTTTAAAAAAAAAGGAAGAGAAATAAAGAACTAAAATGATCATTATTTGCAAATAACATGATGTTCTACATAGCAGACAAAAAAAAAATGACAAAAAAACTCTTTGATTTAATAACGAACTTCAGCAAAGTAGCAGGATACAAAATAAGCAAGCAAAATCAGTAGCATTTGTATATACCAATAGCAAACTCAGTGAGAAAGAAATTATGAAAACAGTACAATTCATG
>NW_004524867.1:571300-571997 GCF_000260255.1 Octodon degus | reverse complement strand
TATATAGTTACATTCTCTTAATGAATAGAGGGATTTGTTCTAATAGTGTTTGTAAATAGGATATCATGTCTGCATCTTGTACAGCAGTTATCCACCAGGAAGAATGTATGCAATGTGTTAATTATTGAATCTGTCCTACCAATTTGTTTTGAAACTGTCTCATTGCTATTTGTTTCTCAATAAAAGTATGTGGAAAAAAACACAAAAAACCAAGAAAACTAAATGAATTCCATTTGGATAATTCAAGTTTTTTGGTTTTATATATTTTTGTTATTTTTTGTGGGATATTAATAAATGCTCTCTTATCATCTGTAAAATTTCAAATAATTTTATTATACAAAATGTGATAATCCATTCTGTAAAATAAAAATTCATGAGTCCATATTGATAAAAAAGAATGATAAACTTGAAGCATTTATATTTATGTGGATGCCTCTTGAAGATATACTCATAAGTGAAATAAACCAGGCCCATATGTTTATATATTATATAGTTTCCCTAGTATAAGAACTCAAAACAAGAAATACAAATAGTTATAGAACAATTAAAAGGAAAGTGAGAAGTTGAGTATTGGACAATGAAGAGAGGGTAAGGAGAAAAACTAGGAAACAGGACAGGGACAAAGCCATACACTTGTATGCACAAGATGGGCAAGGCAATAATCCTGAGAAACATCAGCAGGTTTTTGAAAGTAGCA
>NW_004524867.1:567392-571200 GCF_000260255.1 Octodon degus | reverse complement strand
AAAAAAAAAAGTCACAGGACTGTCCTGCTAAAATGCTGTATAATCTAAATTTCTGTGTAAAAATATGTGTTTATTCCTACTTTTTATTATTTTTTTCTTCATATTCTGTAAGGACTTAAAGTTCAACACATCAATACTTGACGGAAGATACCTGTTCCACATTATGCCTAAGATGTTCGATATTTAGACAGGGTAAACCGAACTGCGTATGTTGCAGAGTAATAATCAGCTTCTCTTCTGGAGTGTTACCAACCTAAGTTTGCAGATCAAAAATTGGAGAAACGGAAGGGCTGCAAGGTCTGCCAACATTTTGGCCCCAGCTTTTCAAGGTCAGTGAAAACTGAGGACATAGGAGAACCCATATTGTAAACATCATGTAATTCAGGTGTGCCCCAAATTTTCCGATCAAGGAGATTATGGAGCCACAGAGGAATGTGATTGATGATGTACAGTGTGCCTAAGGAGAGTCACATGGAGAGAAAACTTTCTCTCAGGCTTTCACAGAGAGCAAATTGGTCAAGCATTGGTCGTCACTCATCCACATGGCTGACACTGACAAAGGATCTACAAAGTACAGTATAAGGTTACAGGATAAATCCTGAGGGGCTTTGACTGACCTTATCAGATACAAAAGTTGCATTTCTTGTTATATAGGTCTTGCTTTGTCTTGGTCTTAACCATCCAGCAGCAAAGTATAAAAACGAGGTATATAAAGTAACGCCATATTAATATGCTGAGCTGTGAAAGGCTCTAGTCAACAACTTCTGGGGACAACATCATACTATTGTAGACTACTGGACTGTGTTGGATTGTTTTGTTGAATTCGAGCACCTATAATATTTAGATGGCAATAGAATACCCATCTCTGACAGGACTGAACTGGAGAGGGGGATACAGAGGAAGGACCATTTTGTATTTGTATATACAGAATAGTTAGGATAGATGTACAGCTGCTTTCGCTTGGCTCAGTGAGAGGAAGGATTTGTAGTAGTAGTGTTTGTACAGGATGTCCTGGCTGCTTCTTGTGCTGTGGATGACCACTGAGAAGATAACAATGTGCAATGTATTAATTATTGCAAATGTCCTATTAATCAGCTTGGAAAGTATCTCATTGATATTTGTTTCTCAATAAAATAAAATAAAATAAATTTCCCTGCTTCATAGCCAATAGGGAAATCATTTTTCCTAAGAGGAGGGAGATTTCCATTCCCATATGCCTTCAGGAGGTGCTGATCCAGGGTTGGAAACAGGAACTCAGAGGAGGAAGTTTGCCGGAGGTAGGCTAAGAATTCCCCTTGCCTCTTATCTTTATGTAATTAAACTCTGGAAATGCAGATTCATGTTTGGAAAACATTCCTGGTGGTGACTTCAACATGCTCTTGAGAGTGTAGAGACATCAAGTGGTGAGCTTGGAAAAAAAAAAAAAGAATCTCAATTCTTTCACTTTTTGAATGAATTTAATCTCAGGAAAATTGATAATTCTGGCCCACTTAGTAAAATGTCAGAATTGACTCAAAATATTGATTAAAAAATCTCTTAGATTTAATAACCCACTTAAGCAATGTAGCAAAATGCAAAATAAACAAGAAAAAAAAATCAATAGCATTTGTGTACACCAATAAAAAACTCAATGAAAAGAAAAGTATGAAAACAGTACAATTTATGGTAACTATAAGATATGAAATACATAAGGATTAATCTAATGGAGGAAGTGAAAGACCTCTTCAAAGAAAATTACAGTGGCTTAAAAAGGACATTAAAGAGAATTTCAGACAAGGGAAAGATGTCCCATGCTCCCGGATAGGCACAACAAATGTCAAAATAGCCATACTCCCTGAATTATTCTACAATTCAATGAGATGAGACTGAAATTCATCTGTATTTGTGTCATGTCCCAGTTTGTTATTTAAAACCTTTTTGGGGAACACGGGGTCTATCCTACCTAGCTACAAACTGGATACAACTCCTAAAGACAAAGGTAGTTATTTATTCTTTATGGCCCATAATGCCTAACAAAACAAGGCCACTGTATTCACACCATTCTCATATGGATATTTTGCTTCACATTTTCATATATGGATATAGATTCATTTTGATTTCGGTATTTAGATTTTGGAGTTTTCTTATGACATGCTCCTTATTCAAAGAATTTAAGAAAATTTCACTCTGTTGCTGTATTAATTTTCATGAACATCATCTCACCACATGAGTAAGTGTTTCCCGCTGACAAATTTCCAAAGATATGCAAATGATAATCAGGCAGGATTTCTCTTAGAGCTGACCTACAACCATGATAGTTATTTGATGTCTAGATTCTCAACAACTTTTTAGGTTACCTAGAACTGTAGAAAGTACTCAAGCAGAGCTTTGTCTGCAGCCCTTTCACAGGGTCAGGAGGCAAACCAGAGATGGTGCGGCTGGAGGCCATGCAGGCATCTGCACACAGCCTGGATGTCAGAGAGTTCTAGGAGTGTGGGCCAGCATCGCGCCTTGCTTCGCACAGTGGCCAAGTGCTGATACTGTTTATCTTCTTTGAGCTTTGCCCTCCTGCATGTTCCACATACTCACATAGAATTAGTATTTGCTAGTTTGAGTTCTTGGGATTCTTCTACAAGCTGAAGTGTAGAAAGAATGGTGTGAATACGGTGGGGACTTAGCACATTTGAAATTCACAAACACTTCAAAAGCATATCTAAGAACAGTACGATGACTTGAAAGCCTCTGAATTCATTTTCTACATCTTTTTATTGGGGATTATATTTAGGTAACATGACTCAAGTGAATTCAAGGGGCTCTTAGATTCTTAAAATTAAGGAGCTTCAGAAAGACTCACTTTAATATTTCTCCCAACTTATAGATTCATGACATATCTGTGAACACTGAAAAATTCCAACTCTTATCTGGTTTGGAATATAAAACACTCATTCTTATCAGATAATACACTAACCTCCTATATTTCATCATTTCAGAAAATAAATTTTTCACCTTTCTCACTGAAAATTCTAATAATCTTAGCAAGCTCCAAATGGCTAATATTTGACTGTTATAAAAATATTACTTTGATTTGTGCACTTAACATAATATTTTCTTAGGTACTTAGACATGAGTAATTGCTGTTTTGTAAGTAAATACACATTCATAAATATTTTATCTTGGAATTTTTTTCTACTTCACAGCATGATTCATGTAAGATTAACTACGGGTTTAGGAAAATACCCATATTAAACAAAATATATGATTTGGTAATTTTCAACTGAGTGCTCCAAATAATTTTAGTTATGAATACAACAAACACTAAGCAGTTACCTACTTACATCATGAAAATATTTCTCTTTACTACAGTCTAGAAGGCAGATTGCTGGGAAGCTCCACAACTTTCTGGAGAATGCTCTACCATGACTTCACCTTTCTCCCAATTATTATAATCAGGAGCCAAGTGTTCCCCCCAAAAGGCTTGGAGAGCCGGCCAAATAGCTCAGTAGCTTAAAGCACCTGCTTAGGCCCATGCAGCAGCCAGGGTCCAACCCCCCGTGTGCCGTGCTGGCCCCATCCCCGGGGCACAATGAGATGGCAATTGAGACTGGGCATGGTGGCGCGCACCTGTAATCCCAGCACTCAGGAGGCTGAACACAGGCAGATCACTACGAGTCTGATCTATGTAGTGAGACCCTGAAGATCCTATAGACCCTGTCAACCCTATAGACCCTGTGAGACCCAGTCCTAGCCCAGGTCCGGTGAGTGTGCGGAGAGTTTCCTGCTACCCTGCGCTGGCGGGACCAGTCCCAGCCCAGGCGCAGCGTGGGCCGGA
>NW_004524867.1:564871-567292 GCF_000260255.1 Octodon degus | reverse complement strand
GTATGATATCTTCTCCTAGTATTAGAAACTTTAAAAAGTATATTTCCATTTTCTGTTGACTTAAAAAAAAATTTGTACCTATAAAAAAAAAAAAAAAAGAAGAAGTTGGGAGGCAAGACGCTGTCTGTGCAGTGAGGAGTTGCTTCCAGGGATTAACTTCTGTGGCCTCACTAAGCTATAAGTGTCCTATGTTGAGGCATGAAGACCACAATCATCACTGTAAGCTGGGCTTTCGTAAGCACCTCTTGCGAAGGGCTGCTTCACAACGAATAGAGTTTTCCAAACTGAAGAGTTGGTTTGTGGATTTAAAAAAAAAAAATCTTTTTGGAAGCACTTTTTTATATCTTCCAGCCAACAATGAAGAATTTATTAATGTAAAATTATAAATTATGCAACCATTTAAGAGTCAGTGTGAAAATATATAAAGGATAAGGTGTCAACAACTTTAGAATTTAAATACAAAAGTATATACAATTAAAGAATAAAAATTGTTTGAAAAAATATGAAATACATAGAGATTAACACAATGAAAGAAGTGAAAGATCTCTGCAAAGAAAATTACAGTGGTCTGAAAAAGGACATTAAAGAGAATGTCAAACAAGGGAAAGATGCCCAATGCTCCTGGATAGGCACAACAAATTTTGTCCAAATAGCCATACTCCCAAAACTATTCTTACAATTCAATGAAGTCCCAATCAAAATACTGAAAGGATGCTTTAAATGTCTAGATAAAATGTTCCTAAAATTCACAGAAGTAGCAAAAGCAATCTTAGCTGACAAGAGCAAAGCAAAAGGCATCGTAAGACCTGACCTCAAATTTACTACAAAGCAACAGAACTGGTAACGGCATAGGACTGGAACAATTAACCCACATACATCGATGGAACAGAATAAAGGACACAGAAATATGCCTAGCAGAATCAACCATTTGGCCTTTGACAGAGGGTTCAAAACCAAACTTTAAAAAAGGATAAATTTTTAAAAAAGGATAAGTTTTAGGCTTTTATTAGTAAATGGATGCAACTACACACCATACTCTTCAGTGAAATAAACCCAACCTGTGTATGTAAGCATCATATTATCTCCTTAGTGTGAGAACCAGAAAGAGAAAAATAAAACCTGAAGAGTACAGTAGATACTAGGAAAAAGGAATGAAGCTGTTCAAAAGGAAGGAATTACTGAGTTGAGCAGAGGGAGAGGGGGAGAAAGGGATATATCTATGCATATAAGCAGTATGGTTTGGACAACTGTACAGTTGTTGCAGAAGCTTTTAATTTGGCATAATCCCATTTGTTGACTCTGGTCTAGGGAAAGGAGTAGTTAATGCTTAATTTGTTTTGTTTTCTTTTTTAAAATTATTTTAATCTTTCTCTCTTACTTTCTTATGTATTTTTTTCTTTCTTCCATTTATATATGCATATATCTGGTAATATGAACAACTAATTTGAAGATAACACTGCATTACAGCAAAGACTGTGAAAGTCATATTATTTTGTTTAGTGAAACTCTGTAAATTTGTAATTTTTCTGTCTTAATACTATTTTGTACGCTCCTTAAAAACTAAAAAAAGTGAAAAATATATTTTAAAAAGTATACTTTAGAGGAGAGAGCACCTACTCAGCCAACCCTTCTGTGAAAACTAGGTAATTGCAGAAAATCATCACATACCAAACTAAAATCGAAGTGGGTCAAAATGGTCCCTGAATATTTAAAGCAAAGCCTTTTGGTTCCCTCCCCTACTAGAGGTTTTGTTGTTTTCTTATAAAAATGTTGGGAAAATGAGTAGGAGAGGCATCCACTTCCTGCCTTGTCTTCAGGGGACATTTTGGTGAATTGAGACTTAATCTAAAACATGTTGATTCAAGCAGAAAATAGTCTCATTATCTTATTATGTATTTCATACATGTGTGTGCAAATATTCACCCTCACAATGGCAAATACTCACTTGGAGAAAATCACACACACCTGGCTGTTTCTTAACCTGCCACAGAAGACCATTGCCTGAGTCAATGAGTTCCAGTCTGTGCAAATTTGACAAGGTTCACAGGGAAAGCCTACCTTAGCTAACTCCATAATTGGAAAGTCATTACTGTTTTTTCCTCGCACACTACTATAGAAACTGCAAAACCTATGGACCTCTTTAGGCACACGTTATCAAAGAAAATAACCCATGAATGTATGAATATTGGGTTGGCTGTATGTATGTACATTTTCTCTCTTATTTTTCCCACTATACAGCTGGATGTCAATGTTAGTGAGATATGCTCTTTCCTCCAAATATCACTGGGGTGGGGGGGTGTGATGGCTTAGCAGACTAAGCACCTTCTTAGGTAAGCACAGGGACAAGGGTTCAATCCCCAGAGCCACATGATGCACTGGACCTGCCCCCCAGGGGCCCTGAGCTTGCCGCTGAGGCCTCAC
>NW_004524867.1:551601-552841 GCF_000260255.1 Octodon degus | reverse complement strand
TGGAAATGAAAAAAGAAATCCCTGAATTAATAACATCTGCACTAAAGAATCAAATCCAGAAACATAGGGAAGCAACCCAGTGCCCACCCTATAGACCCTGTCCTAAAATATAAATATAAATAGAAGAAAAAAAAAAGATTTGGACAGCATTTATATTTCTTGCATTAATACTCATAGAAATCTAAAGATAGATATCATTACTCACATATGTATGTAAGACTTTATTTCTAGGGGCCAGAGAAATAGCAAAGTGAAGACCAATAATTATTATAAGTCAAACTCTATTTTAATGTCCAAACTTTGCTGAAAGGTCAATGAGCCCAATGTCGATTTTGATAACAGAACATTGACAGAACATTGACAGAGGTCAAAGCTTCTATTATTCTCAATTCTCCACCATGGACCCCACTTCTGTTTTAGGGCACACTATTTTTTTTTTTATCATTTTTAATTTTCTTTATCTTTCTGAGACACAATCTCACTATGTTGTTCAGGCTGGCACTTGGCTCACTTTGTGGCCCAGGTGGGTCTCGAACTCATCAGGGACCTCCTGCCTCTGGCTCCAAAGTGCTGGGATAACAGGTTTGTGCCACCACACCCAGCAGGGCACACTCTTTGCATTGAGTACAGTGATAAAATTTTTATGGTGTGTGATTTACTTACACGCACACTATAGTTCTGATCAGTATAGTGCTACTTAGAAATGGTCCAAAGGTTAAGAGACAGTGCCTAGTGGCAAGTCCTCCTGTCATTAATGAAGTGTTCTTCAAAAGTACTTGGGACACTACCCGCTTCTTCTTTTCTTTTTCTTTCTGCCCACGAGGTGAGTAACTGCTCCATCATGCACCCCTGCCTTCATATTTTACCTCAACACAGACCCAAAACAATGGGACCAATGGATCGTGATCCATGGACCAAAGAAAACCTTTTATCTCTATAAGTGGATTATCTCTTGTATTTTGTCACAGTTGCTGAAAGCGAACCAGCACAATAATCGATCATCTCCTCTCATTTCTGAGATGAATTACATTGGAATGAAAAGAGGAAATATACCCAGGAAGCAGACTCTCCATATTACAAACCAAAGACAAGAATTTTAGAAAGCCAGAAAAAGCAGCTTTCCAATAGTAGAAATTAAAATGTGACCCCAGTCATAATCCAAAAGTGGAGATGAATGCTTTGAAAATTGGAATCCATTCAGTCCTTAAAAACCCTGCACTGGGCCAACCAGATGGCTCAG
>NW_004524867.1:549679-551501 GCF_000260255.1 Octodon degus | reverse complement strand
TAGTAGCTCATGCCTGTAATCCCAGCACTTGGGAGGCTGAAAACAGGAGGCTCACTATGAGCCCAAGCTACATAGTGAGACCCTATACCAAATACACTTTTTTTTAAGCTACAAATATCAAACGGGGGTAGAAAATGAGAAACAAAATATCCTCCTATTAAATCTAAAAATGTATCCTCCTGTCTATCTGAGGCTTTATCCTCTAGGACCAAGAACTCTGAATCTCTCTCCCCACCAGTAATCACATTCTAATCTCTACATCTGTGTTCATGCCTGAATTTTCTTTGATGTCTACTCTAGAATCTGCAAAAGAAAGCCACACCCTTCAGATTGTGAGTTCAGGCTTCTCTTGTTTCTGAGGGACCGGGAAGAAACACTAAGACATAATTTGTCCTTGAACCCTGACCACGGTGGCCACTTTTATCTTCTAGGGCTCCCACTCATGGGCTGCCTCTCTCACCAACTTGGTTGACTCACTAAGCAGCCTTTCTGGGTGCTTAGGTCATGACCAGCCCTTGCACTCATTGGCTGGTCTCGTCTCCATCCTGCCCTGCCCAAGAAGCCCATGATTCCTCCCCCATGTAGAGATAGCTCCCTCTCTGAGCATTAGGTCAACTGTTGGTCCCATTGCTTCAAAAGCCATTTCACAAAAGCATTTCTCTATTATGTCCTTATTTCACAGCTTGAGAAGTTTCTCTTCAAGGACACCCGGACTAATCCTCAGTCATGGGGAGGAGAAATCTAAGATGATGGGATTTGGTCCTACTTAGTAAACTGTTGGAATTGGTTCAGGCACAACTATGATGCTCAGGGATGCAGATGTTTTCCGGGAGGATTTTGCATTTATCAATACGAATATAAAATGTGGGATGAGTGAAGATATTTGGTTGATTTCATTTCATTGTGTACATCCATGTGTGAGAAGCTCTTCCCAAAGATGCATGAGATGATAAACTTTGGCCCAGCTGGCAGTTATTTAAGACTGAGTAATCTGTATCTTTACACCTTTGAAAGTTTACTGATACCCTAAGTTTTTAAAACCAAGAGCCAAGCCTGTATTGTTCAGCACAGGATAGATAGCATTGGGGTTTGGTTGGGTTTCACACATGTATTTAGTAAACATCCAAAGAGAGGAATGTATAAAGGAACAGAGTTTGGGGAAATTGGGCCAGAAGGAAATGTGCCTCATTACTACAACATTGTGGTGTGCATCTGAACGCAATCGTTTTGCCTCTTATGAGTCCAAAGCCAAATAAGTATAAGCAGGAAGTAAAAGAATACAAGAATGCTTATTACTTGTAGCAAGTAAGGAGAGCACCAGGATAAGCCCCAAAACAGTATCTTTCTGAAGAAAAGAAACAATAAGATTAATAACAGATTTATGCTTAATAACACCTCAAGTATGTCATCACATAGCAAGTTAGGCACATTCCTGAATATGCTGAATTTTGGCTCATGATTCACCATACATTGCCTGGCTGTAAATGGCAGATGGGATGTTCCAGGGTCAGCAATGTAGCACTGACATGTACTTACAATGATTGAAGTCCACTCTGCATCACGAGAACACGCAGCTACGTTGGCTGGTCTAAGTTATTTCCTGGTAGGTAGACATTCTCTGAAATCCAACAGTGACAGAACATGAAGGCACATTAGTACTGGTGCTTACCCTTAAAATTTCCTGCTTCAACAGCCCTTCTCCACTGATGGTATGAATGTAGACTTGTGCAACCATTATGGAAATCTGTGTGGAGACTCCTTTAAAAACTAAGACGGGAAATCCCATTCAAGCCAGCTACCCCCCTACTGGGAATTTTCACAG
>NW_004524867.1:547552-549579 GCF_000260255.1 Octodon degus | reverse complement strand
TGTTCTAATGGTGTTTGTAAATAGGATGTCGAGTGGTACAGCAATTAACCACTAAGAAGAATGTATGCAGTGTGTTAATTATTGAAACTGTCATACAGATTTGATTTGAACCTGTCTCATTGTTATTTGTTTATCAATAAAATTTTGACAAAAAATTGCTGTCTACACATGTGGGTCTGATTTATTTCACTCATGAGGATGATCTATACTTCATTCATTTACATATAAAAGTCTCAAGTATCTCTTTATAGCTGAGCAATACTCCATTGTGTAAAAAATACCTCCACATCTTTTTATTTTTTATTTATTTTATTTTATTTTATTTGCAGAACTGGGGATTGAACTCAGGTCCTTGCACTTGCCTGGCCAAGTGCTTATTCCACTGAGCCATCTCCCTGGCCCCCCTACACATCCTTTTAATCTGTCCCTCAGTTGATGGACATTTGAGTTATTTTCAAGACCTTAGCTATGAAAAATGGTGCTGCTATAAATGAGGGTGTACCTATATTATTGTGGTGTCATGTTTTCAGTTCTTCTGGGGAAAAAAAAATACCCAGACAGGGAAGAGCTAGATCGAGTGGGACCTCTAATCTTGGTTTTTCTGAGAAAACTCCACACTGATTTTCATAATGGTTGTACCAGTCTACACTCCCACAAAGAGTAGAAAATCGTTCCTCTTGCCCCACAGCCCCTGCAGCATTTGTTATTGGTTGACTTCTTGATGACAGCCATTCTTTCCGGTGTGAAATGGAATCTCAGTGTTGTTTTAATTGATATTTCTCAAATGACTAATGATGTTGAACATTTTTTCATGTACCTATTTGCTATTTGTATTTCTTCATCTTAGAAGTGTACATTTATCACACATACCTATTTTTGGATTGGTTTTTTGAATTTAGAGGGTCTGATTTTTAAAATTATTTTTATGTTCTTGATGAAAGTCCTTTGTCTGGGGGATAGTCAGCCAAAGTTTTTTTGTCCCAATTCATGAGTTTTCTTTTTACTCTGTTGGTGATTTCTTTTGACATACAAAAACTTTTCAATAAGATGAGATCCCAGTTGTTGATTCTTTGGAGTATTGCCCATGCGGTTTAGTGTTTGCTCATGAACTCTAGAGTGGATTTCTAACAGGTGGCCAACTTACTACACCCAGCTGAATTAAACTAGCTTTGTGTTGGGAGTGGGTGGTCCTCCTGATGATTGTTGCCAGCAATGTAAAGGCAGAACAGGAGAAGTTGGTAAAATGCTGTTAGGGGCGATGTTGGGAGCAGCTGTTGGAGCTGCTGGAAGCTGCTAGTTTTCTTGGGCTGTTCTGCTGGAGGACTGCTTTCCCAATGAACTTTGGAAACATTTGGGTCTGCATCTTGGGCATCAATTCTTGACTCTAGAGGGGAATATGATGCACTGCTCAGCCTCATGAAGCTTGTCGCTTTGGTTTTCCTAATGAGAACTCAGCTTTCCTCATCACTGGCGGAACTCAGGACCTCGCTGTTGTTGAGGACGTTTGTGGTACTTTCAGGGGAGTTCTGGTGCTTGCTTCGACCTCTGGTTCCTACCTTCAGTTTAGATCCCTAACTTGTTAGTACAGAATTTTTGTCCCCATTGTCATAGATTTTCTAGCTTCCGCCACTGACCTTTGGGCCTTTCCAGCACAGATCCATGAAGTCGGGCATGCATGGGACTTGTGGGCTCTAGGCCTCCAGTTGGACTGGTGGGAGGCATTGTTATGAGCTCTGGGCCCTCAGACAGATTCGTTAGTACTTAGTGTGTGGATAGATTTCCTGCACTTGTAGTACATAATTCTTGGGTGATTCATTATCAAATATTATTATGAAACATGTTGCCAGTCAAACGGAAGACCCAATACTATTATGGGCTACTGGACTCTTTTAGAATATTTTACTGATTTTACACACCTATGATATTCAAATAATGGAACTTAACAAAAAAGGGTATACAGATGAATGTCCATTTTGTATCTGTGTATTCAAAGTGGTTAGGATAGATATATAGTTACATTCTCTTAA
>NW_004524867.1:546414-547452 GCF_000260255.1 Octodon degus | reverse complement strand
AACCATTGAGAGTTGATTATCCCAGTTGTTTTCAAGATAGAGGCTACAATCCTATTTGACATTTTAAACTGTGTTACAGAAAGATAGGGTAGTAAAACATTGACTAGTGATCTGGTTTTGCTTCCCTTTTAAGTCATAACTATGGAATGCTACCAGGGAGAACAGTTTTTTTAGATAAAGTTCAACTGATGTGCAAGATAAGAATAAATAAATATCTATCAATGCTTTTGTTTTGTCCCTAAGCAAACCTCATAATATCTTACATTTTAGGAATTTTTTAAAAAATCCAATACTTTTAATCCGTCTAAAGAACATATGCAGGGGCTACTCTGAGTGTGAATGAGAGATCATATGTGAAGTTTTGAAAAAATATTCCTATGTATCCTGAGGCCATCGCTCTATGGGTACCTACCTCCTGCAGGATGGTCACTAGGAACAGCAAGTGTAAATGCAAAGACTGTCACTTGGGAAAACGAGATAGGTGGAGCTGTATCACTCATCTAATCAGATGTGCTCGTTAGACTGAGAGCTAGGGAAAAAACAATCTACTGTCTTAGGCAAAACAGATTTGCTACCCTACCTGGGACTTCAAGTTATAAATAACTCAACGGCAAGATGCTCCTGGAAAGAAAGTTTGTCAGTGCACAATATTTAAATGATTATTAATATACTTGTCCTGAAGATGACAGATGCATGATGAGCCATGTAGAAAGGGTCAAAAATAACATTCCTTCTGTTATTTCCTCAATGCAAAAAAGGGATGTCTGTGGCTAGGAAGATAGTTCATTGGTTGAAGCACATACTTGGCAAGCACAAGGACCTGGGTTTGATCTCCAGTACTGCATGCTGTGCTGGTCCCAGAACCCCAGGTGCACGGTGACAGCCTCAAAACCAGGCATGGTTGTTCACGCATGTAATCCCAGTGACGAGCAGGCTGCGGAAAGATTACTCTGAGTCTGAGATGCATAGTAAGACACCGTTTCAAAAAAGGTCTGATTTAAATGATTGGTATTAATTAATCCAGTTCTTCTTTTTTTT
>NW_004524867.1:540259-546314 GCF_000260255.1 Octodon degus | reverse complement strand
GAAAGAAAGAAAGAAAGAAAGAAAGAAAGAAAGAAAGAGGAAAGAAATCTTCCAATTTAATCTGCCATTAACAAGACAAAACATTAAAAAAATTGTATACTACACTGAAGAATTGAAGACCTATGTAAATGATGGATAATTTGGGAAGCTTCTATGAAAAAATGGTTGGGCCTACTCTAACAAAAATCAATTTAAATTATAAAAACCAAAATTTTCAGAAACAAAATTTTTATTTGTGCATGTGACTCTTTAACAAACAGCATAAATGTAGACTTGGTTCAAATTTTAAAAAGTGAGTTTCCTTTTCAGAATTTTTACTAGGACATGTTTACAGGACACAATGATCCCATTCACCCTGATGAGTTGATACATGTACATATCTTAATTACTTCTATTCCCCTCTGACTTCGTCCTTTTGTCTATATATTCTGATTTCTTATACAGTATTCAGTCACAGTGAATTAAGGCTACAGGGTCCATTAAAATTAAGCAAGGTCCTGGTTTTCCTGCTTCTGGGATAGATACTTTCATGCACTCTACGATTGTTCGCACTTTACTAAAATACTGTTGCGAACTCTTGCTGAAATTATAGTGTATACACAGTGGACAAAAGCAGGTAGACAAACATCTCACAGTATTTGTCCTTGTAAAACCATAGTTTTGTTCTAGTGCACTAAAGGATTCCCACAACGTCACAGTATTTGATCAGGTGTTCTGGGATGCTTTCCAGGTCAAACAGGCTTTCTTTTGAGTCCTAGAGAAATTACCTAAAATATTCTCCCAGAAAGCCAACATCTGTCTAATGAAAAGGAAGTATAGAAAAATGGAATCTTTGGGAAAGAGAACTAAAGGATAACCTGCAGGATACTTTTATGTTCTCTGAAATGATCAGCCTCAAATATTCTGCATCTCAATGGTAGGAGAGAGTCCCCACCCCACCACTGGTACTCATCTGGATTATGTTGGGCCACTGTATTAGAAGCCCACAGTTTCCATAGTTGGGTTTTTGGAATTAGTCTTTCTAAAGGTCCTGGAAATTCTGCAGTAACCTATCACACTAGCTTCTGTACCGGGCTTTAGAGACCTACCATCTTCGTTGCTCCTAATGAGGAGCCAGGGTTTACCCCAACAGGTTTGTGTTGGGGCAACACATTACCTCTGCCTGGATGTTAAGTTGTCCCCTTCCTTATTCTATCAGTGTGTGGATTCTTCTTTCATTCTTAACAGTTCTCTTAGGACCATGACACTAAACCTACTGACAGGTAGAAATTCTCAGGAAACAGTATTATAGGAAGTAAAAATCACAGATTGGGTTCATTGTTTTGCATCCTGTTGTGTATTTTGATGGGAATTCCTTCTATCAGTGGAGAGACCTTCTGTTCAGTCTCATTGAAATCTTTATTCTAGCCCTTCCTTGCCACCTCTTTTCTTTTTGTTGAGCCTACGTGGGCAATGACAGTGAGAAACTCGCTGGACAGGAATGGCTGACAGTGGTCCCAACCCAGAAACTGTAACCTCATTGGAGAGGTTGGGTGGAGGGCAGTGGTTTATGTGCAATGAAAGTGGAGAGCCATGTAGGCAAGGGAAGGAAGGGAACATAACTGTGGAGCCAGGAAGTAAGCGGAGGGTCAGGGGAATGAGAAGAAAGATGTGTCATCACAACCAATAGCTGTGAAATAAGTCACGCAGAAACCAGGATTCGGCACCGCCCACTCAACACATGCCTCCCTTCTGAAGGAATGCATGAAGGATCACACACACAAAAGACACTTTTATTACTTATTTAAACATCACCATAATACCTAATAAGCTTGATTTTTTTTATTTTTATATTCCTGCCTAATATGCTGAATTATTCTTTACTTGACTTATTTATTTTTTTTGTACCAGAGATCAAATGCAGGACCTTGTACTTTCCAGGCAACATGCTGAGCTACCTCCCCAGTCTTCATGCTGAATTATTTTGTGAAAAGTGAAAGTGATAAAGCGAAAATGTATCGAATGTCTACCAAATACATTATTCGTTCTAATCCACATTAAGCCCTGATGCTGATATCATTGTCATTTGTTGCACAGACTGAAAAAATTACGTAAAGATCCACTTAAACTACAATCTTGGCAAAGGACACATGCAAAACCAACTGAGTTTCTTTCTCTAATACAGGACTTTACACTGAGCAACATTCCCAACCTTTTTAAAGTTTATTTATTTATTATTTAATTTTATTTTTTGAGGTAGGCCCGTGTTAAATTGCTCAGTTGCTCGGGCTGAGCTCAAATGTGATCCTTCTGCCTCAGCCTCATGGAATGCTGGGTAACCTCTGTGTTAGGCAGCTTTGAAGATGCCCCCACCCCAGTGATTCCTGCTACTTACTCCCTTTTGATGAAGGACCGGAACTAGTGGTTTGTTTATAACAAATGCCAAGGTATGGGAGAAAGACTAGTGTTCCATGGCTGAGATTAGGTTATAAAATGACTGTGGCTTCCATCTTTCACACTCTACCTCACTCCTTCATTCAGACCCTGGAAATCCAGTGGCCGTGTGAGTAGAGAATTAGGTAGGCCACAGGTATGTGCACGTAGAAAGGAGTTTAAATTTCCTAGTGAATGACCTTGGAAGCAGATTCTACCCCACCCGCTTCAGAGAAGCTAAGCCCCGAAGTACAATGCAACTCATGAGCGACCTGACACAGTAAGACAAGCCCAGGTTCCCAGCTTGCAGCAACTATGTCCTATGATGAATGCTTGTCTTCCACAGTATGGTTCTGGGCATTTTGTGATTTAGGAAACTTGATGAATTTATTTTATCACATAGCAATAAGAGCAAAGCTTTTTATAGTGATGCTGAGTTACAGAGCAACTACTTTGGCTCGCTTCATTCCATCATTTTTCACCCCGCTTGGAAATAGGAATGGTCGGGCTGGTGAGATGGCTCAGTGGTCTAAAGCACCTACTTAGAACAAGCTTAGCAAAGCACAGGTTCAATCTCCCAGCACCACATGTCAGCCAGCCCTGCCCCCTGGTGGGCTGAGCTGGCCACACAAACACACACACACATAAATAAAAAAAAAGAAATAGGAATGGTAAAACTATTTAACGCAATGTCAGAGATAAATGGCCTGTTCTTAGATGTAAGCACTAAGTTATACTGACAAAGCATGAACCAAGGCCTCCTAACTCAACTTCTGCTTTCCTTTTTATTTTTAGTTTTATTTAGTATATTTTCCTGGTATATAATTTTCACATTTCTTGCGTGGCATGTGTATGTGTAGATAACATGACTTAATTTCTTTTGCATTCCTTTTTCCTCCTGTCTCCTCCCCTCTATTACTTTATCCCCTTCTCATTTTGAGAAAAATATAACTCTATACCTTTTATTATCTATCTCTTACTTTGGGTGTTATTTGGAATTTGGGTCTCTCATCTAAGGGAAACCAGGAGACAGTTAAGCTTGTGTGTCTGGTTGATTTCACTTAGCCTTATGATTGCAAAGTGTAACCATTCTCCTACAAGAGACTCAAGTTTATCTTCCAGACGTCCAACACTAGACTCGCTCTCTTTCCATCCTTCACTCTGTATTTACTTCTGGGTCCTCTTGAAATTTTGATTCATACTCAGACTTCAGTCAGAGAGTGAGCAAGGATACCAGGATGAGCCGATGGACAGAGTTAAGTTGATTTGGATCTACCAGATACAACTGTACAGGTAGAGGATTTATGCTTGCCCTGTCAATCTCCGAACCACTAGTGTTATGGTTGATATGCTGTGTCAATTTGAGGAGTCCAGAACTCATCAGTTCTGCATCCTAGTGTGTAGAGGGCATGCCCTTAGACTCGAGGATGTTGCTCACTGTGTCAACTTGAGAAGTTTAGAAGGTTAATTAAATGACTCTGCAGTGGCCAGAATCCTGGCTTTATAAATATCCTGAGCCTGTACCCAAGGAATGCCTGGAGACGGCATGGGCCAACAGCCTGGGTACAATATAAGGGAGGAAAAGAAGATTCGTTTTGCTCTATATTCCTCCTTTTTGCTCTTGTTGCTTTGCTTTGATCTTCTGCCACCTTGGTAGGTTGCCCTGTGCCAGGCTGTGCCTGCCTTGGAGCCAGTTGATTATGGACTGAAACCTCCACAAACCATAAATAAGCTCAATAAACCTTTCCTTGCTTCATTTTGCATGTCAAGTATGCAAAATTAAGAGAGAAAAGTAACAAAGACAACTAAGACTCCATCTTCTGACACCACACATATACCTGGCAGGGTAGGTGTGGGCTGCAGGAGCTTATTATAGTCTTTTGTAAATTGATGGGTTATGCATATGGTGGCAACATGGGGAAGATCTACTTAGATTCATGGTACTTAGGAATCCGAAAGCTATATCTACTGCTTGGGAGAATGACATTCCATGATGTCAAATGTGACACAAGACAAGCCCATTAGACACAATCTCTGGTTACTGTTCTCTCATTGCTGGGACAAATACCCAACACCCAAAATGAAGGAAGGAAAGGTTCATTGAGCTCACAGTTAATGGAGGTTTCAGTCCATACTCAGCTGGCCCCAAGGAAGAGTGGCACGTGACAGAGAGCAAACTTTCGTGGGTGTAAGTGACAAAGAGCAGAGAGGAGCAGCAGCAACGATGGGCAAAAAGAACAAGCTTGTCTCCCTTATGTTGCATTCAGGTTATATACCTCAGGATGAGTGTAGCACTTACATCGATAATCCCAGCAGCGCTCACACCCATAATCCCAGATGCACTCCCACCCATAATCCCAGCAGCACTCACACCCATAATCCCAGTGGACCACAAGTTAATGACAAACTCTAGAATTCCGCCCTATGATTACATGCGGCTTGGGGGGGACTAGTTACAAACTGTAACACTCACCCTTGGGTGACAGAACCAGCATCTCCAGAAAGACACAGTCCTTTCTACTCAGATCATTCCAGAGTAGTGAATCTTCAGGCAAATTCTCCATGAGGACATATGTTATTTCTAAAATAAATGCCCATCCCAAGAAAGGAAACCAAAGAAACACTGAGCTTCAGATGCTGACTCTAAGGCAAAGTGTACATTATAGTTCCTTGGCATCTGCAATAAATATGAGAAAAGCCTGGAAGATTGCATAGAATGCTTCCCCATGGTGGTTTGTAGGAGGAGAAAGGATGAAAGAATTTGAGGAGGAGTTCTCAGAGAGTCACTTTGATGACTGTCAGGATTTCTCCCAGGATGTTGGGTTTGTGGAAGGGGATAAACACCCCCGGGAAGGTTCTGAGACTGTAAGAGTCCTGGGAACTCTTTCTTAACACAGCCCTGAGCTGGCCGGGAAAGGCAGAGCCGGAGGGCGTATGTAAAGTGCCTTCTTTTCTCAGATTTTGTGCCAGAGGCAGGAACTGTGTGGAAAACTTAGTGTATTTGGTGTTGACATGGATCATGGTCTAATTTGGCCTCGTTTTACATTATGAAGCCTCAAGTGCTCCCAGACCTTCCTACCAGGGTGACTTATGAGACAAAAATGTGTTGAAAGTGTTCCTGAGGCCTCCTGTGTTGGTGATGGTGATGTTTGTGGCCAGCATTGGTGTTGGTCTCTTTAAATCAAGCATCCTAACTGATCTTGGGGGTTCGCTCCTCCAGACTGTGGTCTCTCATGGAGCAGAGATTAATTACTTCCAGGAGGCTATTTTACCAAATGATTCCCAGTGGGAAAAGGGGCATTTGAAAAACCGACTGGACAATTTACAATCTGCGATGAAATAATCATTTCCAAGCCAGCTGTTATACATTAGGCATGTTCTCACTGCAAGCAGCTCAGGAGTGACATGGAACTAGGAATTACCTGTGAGGTTTGTTGGTTTTTAAAATTTTTTTTTTTTTTAGCAGAGGTATTATTGTTGTCTTGAAGTGGAGGAACACCTAGGCAATGGGTTACCTTTGGGAAAGGAAAAATGTACTGGGTTAGGATTCCAGAAACTGAATCATTATCATGGTTTGGGGAGTTTGCAAGAGGAACAACAAATACCTGTTCCCTGTTATGCCTAAGATGTTTGATATTCAGAC
>NW_004524867.1:527791-531609 GCF_000260255.1 Octodon degus | reverse complement strand
TATACAGATGAATGTCCATTTTGTATCTGTGTATTCAAAGTGGTTAGGATAGATATATAGTTACATTCTCTTAATGAATAGAGGGATTTCTTCTAATCATGTTTGTAAATAGGATATCAAGTCCGCATCTTATACAGTAATTAACCACTAGGAAGAATGTATGCAATGTGTTAATTATTGAAACTGTCCTGCCAATTTGATTTAAAACTGTCTCATTGCTAATTGCTTCTCAATAAAATTATGGGAAAAAAAAGAAACATGTCCTGTACTATATTGTTCACCTTACAGAAACCCCAAACCTATCCCTATGTATTCAAGATTTCTGACTGCTTTCTCCTCCTGTAAAATTAGTGTTTCTGCTTTAATATTTAAATCTTTGATCCATTATGACTTTAGTTTAGTGCATGGTGATAGACATGGGTCTTATTTTAGTCTTTAACATGTGGAAAGCCAGTTTTTCCAGCACCATTTATTTAAGAGGTTATCTTTCTTCTAGTGAACGTATCTGACCCCTTGGTCAAAGATAAGGTGGATGATTTTTATTAGTTTTTGAAAACATTATAAAGTGAAATTATATATAAATTTTTTTAATGTACTTGGTTATTGCAGGATCTCACTTCGCAGCTTGGACTTGGAGTGATCCTCCTGCTTTTCAGCCTCACCAGCTGGGATTACAAGCATGCACCACTATGCCCGGTCTTTGGCCAGGTCAGCCCACCCTGGGGGCTGGCGTGGCATGTGGTGTCTGGGATCGAACTGCAGTCCCTGTGCTTCCCTAAGTTGGCCTAAGCAGGCGCTTTAGTCTACTGAACTATCTCACTGACTCATACTTCCCTTAATATTCTGGCCTCAGTGTGCATCGACTGTTCTACAAATGACTCCAGTTCATCCTTCTTTATGTCAAAGTAGTTCACTATTATGTGTAGATACCACATTTTCTTATCTATTTATCTGTTGATGGACATACAGGCTATTTCTGTTTAGCTACTATGACTTGTGCTGCTACAAACACGACTACACGTATAGCACTATGGTATCACATCTTTAATTCTTTGAAGAAGATACTCAAGGCTAGGTCAAGTGAAATTTCTTATTTTAGTTTTTGAGGCACCTCCATACTGATTTCCATAGTTGTAAGAGTTTACACTTTGCCATTCTATAGGCTGTCTCTTTAGTCTATTAGCTGTTTCTTCACTGTGCAAAAGCTTTTTAATATGGTATGATCCCTCTTGGTTCATTTGTGAATCATTTCTGGTACAACTGCTGTTTTGTTCAGAAAATCTTTGCCTACACCCTTTCTTCAAAAGTTTTACCTATTTTGTCATCCAGCAAAATAAGTGTTTCTGGTCTGATATTTAGATATTTGATCCATTAAGATTTCAGCATGTTGAGAGATATGTGTCTAGGTTCAGCCAATGACTTAGGGAAGGCCAGTTTTAGCAGCAGCACTTGCTAGAGGTTATCTTTGCTCCAATGAAGGCGTTTGGCCCCTTTGACACAGACAGCCTAGGTGAGTGCACCAGCACTTATGTCTGCATCTTCTCTTATGTTCCACTGATCCATAATCTGCTTCTGTGCCAACACCATGCTGTTCATATCACCATAGCTTTTGAAAGATTTTCTAAGTACCAGGTTTCACAAAAAAAAAAAAAAAAAAAAAAAAAAAAAACCTTGTTTTGTTGAATACTCACCCAAGGAAAAAAAGCCAAGTACAATATCACCTTACTCCATGAATGCTTCTGGCCACAAACAATTCTGCTCCAAAAGGAAACATTCAGAAAAAATTTGTTCCCATTCATAAATCCTGCTCAGAGAAGTCACAGATTTTTCACAATGTAAATTGACAGGGACTGGAGGGATGACCAGCCCGAGCACAGAGGCTTGGGTGGGGGGCGGTAACGTTGTTCTGTACGATACTAGGGGCATTATATGTCAGTCCAAACCCATAGAATGTACAACACCCAGAATGAATCTTAGTGTAAGCTAAGGATTTTGGGCATGGTGATCTTCCAAGGTGGATTCATTCACCCTGACACACATACTACCAGGGCTGGGTGTTGATCGTGAGAAAGCTCTGTGTGTGTGTGTGTGTGTGTGTGTGTGTGTGTGTGTGTGTAGGGCAAGGAGAAATATGGGAACTTGAGTTTAGTGTTCATGTCACTGTGAAATGAAGTAGAAACCATCCTAAAAGTAAAGGCTCTCAGGCCTTGGCTTTGGTTCAGTGATAGAGCATGTGTTCAGTGTGTGTAGGTCCTGGATTAAATCCAGAGCATTAATAATAAATATGGGGCTGGTGAGATAGCTCAGCAGACTAAAGCACCTGCTGAGGCAAGTGCAGGGACCATGGTTCAATCCCCAGCATCACATGCCACACCAGCTCTGCCCCCAGGACGGGCTGGGCTGGCCACAGAGTCCAAGTATAGTGGTGTGCACCTGTAATCCCAGCACTGGGGAGGCTCAAAGCAGGACATCGCCATGAGTCCAAGCTACGTAGTGAGATCCTATAACAACCAGATAAATGATGATGATAGTGATGGTGATACTACACAAAGATACACACAGAGAGTTGGTTCAAGTCACTCTTTGTTTGTGAAGCTTCCACTATCCTTAAAGAAAGTCTGAGAGTTGAAATTCTTTATGATGATGGGCTGGTCAATAAGAACTGACCTGAGTTACCTATATTGAACTCTAAATCTTATGTGTTATACCTGCCTTACATTCAGAGTGCAAAGATGTAGATTTGATGGGATCTGAAGATTAACCATTGTTTTATTTTTGTTTTTTTTTATGAGCAGAATATATTTATTGAGGGAAAGAAAGCTTCTGTCCAAGAGAAGGAAATGAGGGGGGCCTGCAGGGGGTGTTTTAATATTTAGGTCTTTGCATTATTTTTAGTTTAGTTTAGTTTATGGGGTGGATATGTGTCTATGTTTCATCCAGGATACAGTTTGGGCCACTTTCAAAAATGAAATGTCTGAATGGACTAAGGATTGTTTTGGCATGCTCTGTTCTATACTAATAAAAAAATCTTAAAAATTAATAATTATAATACTGTTTCTATTTTAAAGTCCTGTAACTAAATTCAGATTTGGTAGTTTTACATTTCATTTTAAAACAACAGTTGGGGGACAATCCAGTGCTGCAAAAAGTGGCTATACACAGTGAGTAGATTGAATCTAGTTTCTTCAGTAAATGGTGCTGAAAAAACTGACTATGCCCATCTAGTAGATTGAATCTAGACACATATCTACCCCATATACTAAAATAAAATAAAAATAATGCAAAGACCTAAATATTAAAGCAAAACAACCTGCTGGGAGATGACATAGGTAAACTGTGGAAGACATCAGCATATGCAAGGACTTTCTGAAGAGAGCCCTAACTGCACAAGAAATAATATCAAGAATCAATAAATGGGAACATGTCAAATTGAAAAGCTTCTGCACAGCACATGAAACAAGCTGTAGAAAAAAAGAGACAGCCTAGAGAATGAGGAAAACATTTTTCCAGCTACAATTTAAACAGAGGTTTAACACTAAGAATATATAAAGGGTTGTTTTGGGTTGTTTTTTTTTTCAATTTTATCACCGACAGCAGTGCACGCTTGAATTCATGTTCTTTTTGTTCATCAAACAGTCCACACTTGCTCCCAACCTAAGGCATTCATAATTTCTCAAACACAGGTCTTCCTCAATATTCATTCATGGAAAACTGTCTCCTTTTTAAAGACATGAAGTTTGGGTTCTGTATGTAAGGTACACGGATCATTCACTTTGAAGACAGTGTGTATGCTGTGATATTGTTTTATTTAATCATTG
>NW_004524867.1:526077-527691 GCF_000260255.1 Octodon degus | reverse complement strand
CATCCAGAAGGAAAGTATAGAAACAAAATATAAGTAAAGCCATGCTGTTATGTTGAGCTGTAGGGGACTCAGGTCAACAATTTCTGACATTGCCAGTTAAGCGGAAGACCCACTACTATTATGGGCTACTGGACTCTTTTAGAATATTTTGCTGAGTTAACACACCTATAATATTCAAATAACGAATTTAACAAAAAAAAGGGGATACAGAGGAATGTCCATTTTGTATCTATGTGTTCAAAGTGGTTGGGATAGACATACAGTTACATTCTTTTAATGAATAGAGTGATTTGTTCTAATGGTGTTTGTAAATAGGATATCATATCCGCATCTTGTACGGCAATTAACCACTAGGAAGAATGTATGCAATTTGTTAATTATTGGCACTGTCCTACCAATTTGGTTTGAAACTGTCTCATTGCTACTTGTTTCTCAACAAAATAATGGAAAAAAAAAAGAGGAACAACACAAAATATAGGATTTCTAGATTACTAGCATCTACTTACAAAATAAACCTGTGAAATGAAAGAAAAATATTAAGCAGAGAAAACCTATTTAAATCAAGCCTGTGAAAATTATTTGGATCCCAAGTGTAAAAGAATAAAATGAAAACTGCTTGAAAATGATTCAGTATGGAAATTTTACCCAGTGTCAGGCATGATGCTGTTTGCAGTGGGATAAGGTTGGGTAGAGTCTGTGTATTACCTTCAGAAAGCTCACAGTAAATCCACTTTGATCATGTACAGATTCTGTGTTTGCAAATTTGCCTACTTGCTAAAACTTTTCCATAGAAACATCAATAGTGATGTTTTTATAGTCAAGGATTTGCATCAGCTGGTGAAAATTTCCAGCGGGCCCAAACTCACATTACGTGCATCTTCGTGCTTCTTCTAGGTGAGTTTGCTGTTGAAAATGTGGCCCAATTATCATGCTGGAGTGCCCCCTAATATTTCCAAGCCAAAATAGGGGTTGTGATACTGGGAAAACAGCATAGATGAGCTTGGCTCAGGCACAAGTAATGTCTAATGTGAACTATGAGGTTTAGGATTGCAATAATGACCTGTTGATGTGGGTTCATTCACTGTATTGATGTCCCATCTATAGGGAGTGTTGGTAGTAGGAACAGTTATGCTTTTGTATTAGAGACAGATGGGAACTTTAGCTTAATATCCAGGTTCACACTGGTCTTGTGTTCAGTGGATGCATTCATGCACCTTTAGACAGAAACCATAAGTCAAGGTCCTGTAAGGAAGGGTTGACAAACATGCTGTGACCAAGGTTTGAAGGCACCTAGCACTGTATTTCCCCAAGGGGCTGTGGTTCACAGTTTAACGATTTGGGACTCACGGTGACTTTATGAAACATAACTATTGCAAGTAGTGAAAATAAGCTGTAGTTATTTATACACCTTTATGCATCTATGCATATATATACATTTAGGTATCTGTAGGAAGGATATTATTCTGCAAGAAATTTGTGTAAGTATCACGGAGTATAGGACAATAACCACATCCTAAGAAGGAGGGATACCATGACGCCTCAGTTTAACACTGCTACATATAGCCAAAGAAGACAGCGGTCAAAGGTCATCGTCATGGTTTGGGGAGTTTTCAC
>NW_004524867.1:513800-516592 GCF_000260255.1 Octodon degus | reverse complement strand
CCCTATGCTTTGCCAAGCTTGTTTCAAGTAGGTGCTTTAGACCACTGAGCCATCTCTCCAGCTCAGTTCTTATATCAATCTATCTTGCCAGCCCTGTATATTCTTTATCAAAGAGATACCTCCACACAAATGTCACCGTTCCATAAGCAGGAAAACCATAAAAACATTTCTAAGCACTAGTAGAATAAACAGAAATGTTCAGGTCTGGTCAAAATGCTTTAAAATCTCACAGAATGTTTAGACACTAGAAAGTCTCACAAAATGTTTTAAAGGTTTTGAAAAGATGATACTTAGACACAAGGGTCCCTGCGGTGTATCTGAATCACATCCAGAAAAATACTACACAAGAAAACTGCATTCACAGTAGCAAACAAAATTATTACATTCCCAGGATAAATTTAGATAGTTCTGCGCGTGAAAAAAAAAATGTAGAGAAAACGGTAGCACTGAAGAAAACTCAAGTGCTTCAGAAAATGAAGGCTCAAGTGTGTCACTGAGATGACACAATATTGTAGAAATGTTGATTCTGCCTGCATTAATTTCTAAAAATCCTACACATTGCCAGACAGAGTTCTTTTGTTACCTTTTAAAATTCATATGGAGTGAAAGAAGAGCCAGGAAAATGAAAGTAGAAAGGTTGTAGGGGAGGAGACCCTGGAGCAAAGGGGGTAGGAAATTGCCACAAAAGATAGAACTGACAGAAATCTGGACCAGACAGATACCATAGGCGAAAGCCAGGATAGGGCCAGATGGGGAGACATGATCCGATGTGAGCTTGCCAGGTAAGCCACAAAAGGGGGAAGGATTCCAATGACTCCAGCATCCCATCCTGTCTCTACACACCAAACTGCATTTCACATACATGAACTATTCCTGTGTACAAAGTGGACTATAATAGCACCTCCCAAAAAATGAGTGACACTTTTGCAGTGTTCTGTTGTGGGAGGCATTTTTGTTGGATGTGGTGATAAGAAATAAAGATTTGAAGAAAAACCCTGACGTTTGGCTCATTCTGCATAGGAACTGGACTGTATGTAAGTCAAGCTGACTCTACAATCTGGAAGAATAGCCAGACGCACATAAGAAGATCGTGTCTGTTACTGTTGTAATTTGTTTTTTCCTTTCTTCTTTTTTTTTGCATTTTGAATAATTTTATTGAGAAACAAATGGCAATGAGACAGTTTCAAAACCAACTTCTGGCACAGTTGCAATAATTAATACATTGCATTTTGTTGTCAGAGTAGTTATTCACTGTAGAGAGGAAGACATGGCATCCTGTGCAGAACACTATTAGAGGAAATCTCTCTGTTCATTGACTTAAGAGAATGCAGGTGTATATCTATCCTAACTATTTTGAGCATACAGATACAAAGTGATCATTCAATTGTATCACCCCTTTTTGATTAGTTTTGTCAGAGAAGGGCATTCCATTGTTATTTGAATACTGCAGGTGGATGAATTCAGCAAAAGATTCCAATATAGTTCAGTAGTCCATAATAGTAGTGGGTTTTCCATAAGACTAGCAATATCAGAAGTTGTTGACGTGAGTCTTTTTACAGCTCAGCATATTATATGGCTTCAATTCTTGTTATATAAGTCTTGTTCTTTCTCGGTCTTAACCATCCAGCAGAACTGTTGTAATTTGGGTCATGGAATCTCTGTCCAACGCCCAATGGTTAAAGGCTTCGCTGCCACCTTGCATATAGAGATGGCGGTATAGGGTGGCTGGTATAGGGTGGCGCTGCCTTGCAGGAGTGTGGTCATGGGAGGCATGTCCTTGAAGAGGATTTGGGGACCTGTACTCTTCCCTTTTTTGCTTCCTTGACAGAAGGAGAATGGCTTTGCTTCTCTATGCATTACTGCCATGACGCGCTTCCCTTCACTGCCTGGAAGCAAGTGTTAACTGATAGCAAGAGCCTGAGCCTGAATTAACCCTTACTTTTTATCACTTGATTATCTCATATATTTGCTAAAATGACAGCTGAATAACACAGCTGCTGTGGTGGTTGATACATTGTGTCAACTTGAGATGCTAGAAGCTTGGCTGGATCCACTTGTGGATCCCGCGCCCTGGGGAATGGGGGCCCAGCCCTGGAGGGGAGGTCCCGTCCCACAGTGACTCAGCACAAAAAGGTTATATAAAGGAGCTGCAAAGGCCTCTGTGCCCCCGTGTCCTTGGAGAAGTCAAAGTCTTCATCGCTCCATTCTGCAGCTGTGCCCCTTCGGAGGAGCTTGATCTTCGCAGGCACAAGGAGCTCGGATCCGGTCTTCACACTTAACATAGAAGGAAGACAGCGAGAGTCTTGATGGACGCCGCAGCTGCTGCTTCTCCTCTGTTCTTCGCTGTTTTCTCTCACCATGAACTCCTGCCCTTTGCCTTGGGGCCAGCGGAGTATGGACTGAAACCTCCGCTAACTGTGAGCTCAATAAACTTTTCCTTCCTTCATGTTGGCTGTTGGTATTTTGTCCCAGCAGGGAGTAAAAAGTTACCCAGATAGCTGCCTACCTAACACATAGCCTTTGCCTCCTCCACAAAGCAAGAATGGGTGAAGGTATGAATCGGGAACTTCCAGCAAAGAGAAAAGTGACCAAGAAAGTGGTAAAAATGGTTCAGGCTCATCACTACCTGTACACACACACACACACACACACACACCCATACACACACACACACACACAGCTTGGAGGCCTTTTCCCCCTTTCTTAACATTTTGGTACATATTTGACAGTGTGGTAGTTTATGTTTGTTTAAAGGGTCTAAATTTGTCACCTACTTACAATCTGCATAGTAT
>NW_004524867.1:507800-511804 GCF_000260255.1 Octodon degus | reverse complement strand
TATATATATATATATATATTTTGTTTGTTTGTTTGCTTGTTTTCTGAATAGATGCTGTTTTATGTTACTGGTCTTGCATAAAAACAGAATGACATCATCTGGGAAAAGTCTTGAAAAACTGTCCTGACTTTTCCAAAATGTTTGCTTGCTTGTTTTTTTATTTTGCTGTACTAGGGATTGAACTCAGGACCCTGCACTTGCCAGGCAGGCACTTATTCTGTTGAGCTATCTCCCTGGCCCATGACTTTTCCAAAATGTGGAAGCCAGTCTGTACAACTGTATCTGTTATGAAGGTTGAACCATGGCAAGACTGAAGAAATTCTGTTTGTGAGCTTCCTGTGTGCAGGTTGGCTTTGCAAAAGCTATCAGTCTGGGAGAAATAGAACCACTCTTTCCAAACACAGAGATAGAGAATAATAGAGACATTTAGTGAGCATTTCTTCATGAAGCACTTGTTACGTTTCATATGCACTGGTTGTTCCAATTTTCTTGGACTCCCACGAGTTTTCTTTGCACCTTCAGGGACTTTCTTCTTGCACTTTACCTAGATGGATGCAGGCTTTGTTATTTGCAGACAAAAGGATTTCCAGGGGCCAGGGAGATGTCTCAGTGGAGTAAGTGCTTCCCTGGCAAGCGAAAGGGCCTGAGTTCAATCCCCGGTTCCCCACACACACCCCCCAAAAAAGATTTCCACATTAGTTTTCATGTATTTTAAACAAGGCTGTAGTAGTACTATCTCAGACAGGTGGACAACGAACATTGATAAATGGCTGCAGTGTAAATGAAACTACTGGGCTGGTGAGATGGCTCAGTGGTCTAAACCACCTACTTAGAACAAGCTAAGCTCAAGCAAAGCACAGGGACCTCGGTTCAATCCTCCAGCACCACATGCCAGCCCGCCCGCCCCCTGGTGGGCTGAGCTGACCACACACTAAATAAATAAATAAGTAAATGAAACTACTCATGTGGCCCTGGGTCCATCTTACTGTATGCCAAGTGTTCTAAATATCCAGGGGACAAATAAAACAATGAAAGGAAGTTGTGTGACAGTAGACTGGGAAGTGGTTGCTGCCTAGTAGCCTAAGCGTGTAGGCTTAAGTGTTTGACACTAAGTAACATGCTTAAGCCAGCCTCTGAGTTTTTTAATGATTGAGAATATTTCTCAAGGAATGGCTGACTCTACCCAAAAGGCTTTGTTTGCAGAAGTTCTGTAAGAACATTCAGAGCCAGCTCAGTGATTAAAAGCCAACCTCTAGAACCCCGGTCAACTTTTATTATCATGTGCATAATGGTACATTGCAAAGCCCAGAGGTCCTGGATGCATTGAATCATTAAATTTGCTTCTAGGCCTCCATTACTCCCATGAAGGAAATGGGATGAGAAGAAAGCCTTTCTGTTATGTTTTCCTTCGTTCCTGGTTAACTTAATTTGGTTTGGACCAATTACGCTTGGTGCTCTTTCTATGCTGGGGGATGTTTTTAGGTCTCCAACTTCTGTGGATATCAGTGTCTCTTCATACTCAGGCAGATCTCTTCCTCTAATTTCTGGGAGAAATAGAGTCACACTTTCCAAATGCAGAGGTAAGAATAACAGAGACATTTAGTGAGCATTTCTTCATGAAGTACTTGTGAAGTTTCATATGCACTGGTGGTTCCAATTTTCTTGGACTCTCATGAGTTTTCTTTGCACCTACATGCAAGGGAAATACGAAGCAGGGCTACAAGCAGTGGCTTCTGTACTTACAGCAAAAGAATAGATTTTCTTCCTTTCCATTAAAAAAATGCCTATAAGCTACTTTGCTTTGGCAGGTAAATTAAAGGAGAAGCCAAAGAAATGAAAGAAGAAATGAGGATATTTCTCGACACAGAAAATATTTCCACATGTGGAATATTAGTGAGTGACAGCGAGTCAGATTTGTTTACATGTATCGTGCAAGAAAAAGAATGATTAAGCATTTTGCAAGCTACATTATGCAGAGCTTGTATAGTAGAAAGATAAGCACATATTTGACAGTGAAGTATTCATTTCAGTACTAACAAATCATTTGTTCATATTTATTTTTATTACAAGAAATATTTATTTTTAAGGAGAATAAAAAAATTAAACAATGGAAATGATACAGAACTTCACTAAACAAGATAATGAGAATTCAACCATGGTTGTCCTATTGTATATTGTCGTCTTCAAATTAGTTGCTCAGATTTCCAGATATAAGTATACAAATTGATCAAAAAGTGTAAGAAGCACAGTGACCTGGGTTTAATGCCCTGTGTACCATGCTGGCCCCAAACCCAGGGCATGTTGAGACAGGGATTGAGATTGGGTGTGGTGGCACATGCCTGTAATCCCAGCACTTGGGAGGCTGAAAACAGGAGGATCACTATGAGTCCAAGCTGTGTAGTGAGACCTTATACCAAACACATTAAAAAAAAAAAGACATAACCATAAGAGATATGAAAAGTAATAATGATAAGGAAAAGTGTAGAACTTTATTAAAATCTGTTCATCTATTTTTCATATTATATTAGCATACTTATTGTGGTTTGTGTCTACTTGTCCTCCCAAAGCTTCATGCAGTGATGGGTAGACTTCTAGACTGTGGTTAACTCCTGATCCACTGGGATTGTGGATGAGAGTGCTGCTGGGATTATGATCTAAGTGATACTGGGATTATGGGTGTGAGTGCTGCTGGGATTGTGGGTGTGAGTGCTGCTGGGATTGTGATTGTGAGTGCTGCTGGGATTGTGTGTATGACTTTGTCCCCAACCTGGCGTAGATACACTAAATGCAACACAAGGGAGAAAGGCTGTAGAGAGCAAGGGATTGCTCTACCTTGGAGCTAGCCGAGTATGGATGAAAACCTCCATTAACTCTGAGCTAAATAAATCTTTGCTTCCTTCATCTTGGGTGTTGGGTATTTGTCTCAGCAATGGGAAAAAAGTAGCTGAGACAATGCCCCTATCAAATGTTTTAAGAATTGCATAATACTCTCTCTCTCTCTCTCTCTCTCTCTCTCTCTCTCTCTCTCTCTCTGTTGCACATTTTTTCACTTGAACATTTTTATATTTTAGGGTATTCTTATTTCTATGAAGACCTTAACAGGTAGTGTTTTGGTTTTTTTTTTTTTTTTAATTTAGTACAGGGTCTACAGGGTTTTGCTACACAGATCAGACTCCTAGTCATCCATCCTCCTGTTTTCAGCCTCCCAAACACTGGGATTACAGGCATGCGCCACCATGCCCAGTCTCAATCTTGATCTCAGTGTGCCCCAGGGATGGGGCTGAAATGGCAGGCCAAAGAATCAGATTCTGGCCCCTGTGCCTGCCTAAGCAGGTGCTTTAATCCGCTGAGCTATCTGGCTGGCCCTACCAGGTGTTTTTTAATAAGTATTGCTGCTTGATACTTTGATAGCTTTTAATGTTCAATATGAACAGGATACAGTTCCACATGTGGGAGTGAAAAATGAAGAAGCTCTAAAAGATGCAGTGGGTACTGCAAAAGGGAAAGAAACTGTTCCAAAGGAAGAAATAACTGGAATGAGGGAAAGGAGAAAAGAGAGAAAGAAGGAAGGGAAACAGATGTATTTATGTATATACACAAGACATCTTGGAGAATTGTACTGCTGATTTTTACAGGTTTGTTGAAATGAGCAGTGAATGCTGCTTAATTGTTTCTCTTTTCTCTCTATCTTTTTGTTTTCTACTTCTTCTTAATTTCTTTTTTTCCCATAATTTTATTGAGAAACAGATAGCAATGAGACAGTTTCAAACCAAATTGGTAGGACAGTTTCAATAATTAATACATTGCATGCATTCTTCCTAGTGGTTAATTGCTGTGCAAGATGCAGACATGCTATCCTATTTACAAACACCATTAGAACAAATCCCTCTTTTCATTAAGTGAATATAACTATATATCTATCCCAACCATTTTGAATACACAGATACAAAATGGACATTCATCTGTATCCCCTTTTTTGTTTAGTTCCATCATTTGAATATTAT
>NW_004524867.1:498614-506920 GCF_000260255.1 Octodon degus | reverse complement strand
CTAGCTTCCCAATATGTTTTTAAACTGTGCTTACTTCCCAATTTGTGGGACAGATTGAACAAACAGACCATTTATTTAACTTCTGTCTCTTGGAAGATTCAATCAATGTGTTTCTACTCAATGTGAGACCTTTTGCTAAGTGCTGTTAGGAATGAGGTAATAGACCACGATCAGACCTTATGGCATAAGGTATTCTTATGCTAGAGAGTGTAGCTAAACTCATAATGCATAGGACAAATACTTCGAACCCCAGCTACGATGAGGCCGAGGCAAACAGATAGCAAGTCTAAGGCCAGCCTCAGAAATGCAACAAGACTCTATCTCATCAAAAACAAAAACAAAAACAAAAAATGAGCTGAGAGAGTACTCACTCCAACTGCACATACATTGCAATTGGAATGATATAGAGAACATCAGCAGAACCCTGCACAAGGACAACACCAACTTCGTGAAGAGTTCCATATTTTTGGAGAAAAGGTAGGAAAAAAAGAAAAGGGAAAGATCATATAAGTATATGCACAGAGGGGCCGGAGAGATAGCTCAGTAGAATAAACGCTTGCCTGCAAGCACAAGGGCCTGAGTTCAACCCCCAGTTCTTCCCCTCCTCAAAAAAAGAGTATATGCACAGGATAGCTAAGACGATTGTACTACTAATTTCTATCTTTTTTTAAGGTAGGAGTTAATATTTAATTTTTTTTCATTTATGTATGTGGTACAGGATTTCACTACACAGATCAGACTCGTAGTGATCCTCTTGTGTTCAGCCTCTATAGTTCTGGGATCACAGGCATGCGCCACCACTACCATGGACTCAGTCACTGGCTCAGCGTGACCCCGGGTGGGGCTGCCAAGGCACGCAGAAGCAGAGATTGAACCCCAGTCCTTATACTTGCCGAAGCAGGCGCTTAGTCTGCTGAGCTATGTGGCTGGCCCAATGTTTAAATTTTTTACTTTGACCAATTCAAAATAAAGTATATTTGAGCAACTACGTTGAGGACAGCGTGTGCACTATAACAATCACAGTTGAATACCTTTTACCTTTTGTTTTTTAAATATGTATCATTTCTAATGCCTTATCTATTATTTTTATACTCTTTTTAAAGTGAGTTTGAAAAAATTAAAAGAACAAGGGAAAAAATTAAGGTTTATTGAAAGAAAGTTAATGTTTAATTGATCAAACTTGCATGCATGTATCTGATAATCTGAGCAACAAATTTGATAGCAATGTTTTGGCCTTTTTTTGTTTGTTTGTTTTTGGTGGAACTGGGGATTGAACTCAGGCCCTTGCACTTGCCAGGGAAGCGCTTATTCCACTGAGCCATCTCCCTGGCCAACAATGCTTTTAGTTTTTATTTTTTATTAATTTTATTGTGAAAGAAGTAGCAATGAGACAATTTCAAAACAGATTAGTAGAAGTTACAATAATTAATACATTATAGCTTGTCTCCGTAGTAGTTAGATTAGAAGATGCAGACACAATATTTTGTCTAAAAACTATTAGTATAAATCTTCTCATTGAACTAAGAGAAAGTAACTATATATCTATCCTATTTTGTATATACATATATATATATATTTTTCTTTTTTACTGCAAAATGGACCTTCATTTGTATCCCCCCTTTTTGTTTAGTTTTGTCAGAGATGGGTATTCCATTGCCATTCAAATATTGTAGGTGCATGAATTCAGCAAAATAAGCTAATATAGTCCACTAGTCATAATAGTAGTGGGTTGATGATAACAATATGTGATATAACAGCCATTGTTAATTTCTTATTTTTGTTTTGAAGTTCTCTACCATTTTTATTGTTTTATGATGCTTTGTTTTTGTCTTTTTTTTTTCTGTTTAAAATACATTTTTTTTTTAAAAAAGATAAAGGCGTGGACCCGGTGTTGAGAACATATCTCAATGCAAAGACCCTGAATTCAATCTTCCGGAACACAAAGATTAACAAACAAAAAATCAGAATATGTTGCATATGTAAGAAAATGTCAGTAAATGGGGTGTGAGCACTGGATGGTAGAATATTTCATCAAAGATATAGACGTATGTCAGTAATGATCAAGCAAACCAAAATGTCTTCAGAATTAGGACATCTCTTAAAATCTTTACAAAACAAAATGAATAGTATAAGTGCCATAAATTTTGTCTTTTGTTTATTTGTTTTTGTATTTTTAAAGTAGGGTCTACAGGGTGTTTAGGGTCTCACTACTAGATCGGACTTGTAGTGATCTGCATGATTACAGCCTCCCAAGAGCTGGGATTATAGGCGCGCTACCACGCCCAGTCTCAATCCCATCTCAGTGGGCCCCGGGAGAGGGGCAGGCATGGCTGGCCCAGGATCAACCCCCAGCCCCTGCGCCTGCGCCTGCTTGCAGGTGCTTCAATCCGCTGAGCTACTTGGCCAGCCCTGCCGTAAGTTAAATAGAGAATTCCACTGGTGGAAAAGAGCAAGAGTTACCATACAGAAAATACAAGTTTTCTGGATCACAAAACTGGGCTTATTCAACGACAGTAGCACATCCCTGTAATCCCAGCACCCTGAGGTAGGGAGATTTTGAGTTCAAGTCCAGCCCAGGCAACTTTACAATTTAGCAAGACTCTATCTCTGAATAAAAATTAAAGCCCTGGTGGATGTAGCTCAATTCAAGGGGTTGATTCCCTAGTACAGAGAAAAGCAAGGGAGAAGAGGGGAAGGGAAGAAGGAGGAAAGGAGGGGAGCGGAGGGGAAGAAAAGGGAGGGGAAGGGATAGGAAAGGCAAAGGGATTAGAATTCATCTGAGTGTGGAGCTCAGGCCTAGGTCATCTGCTTAGCAGGTGCAAATCCTTGGGTTCCACCCCCAATTCAACAAAAAGCAGCCTAGTTTTGCACGTGCTCGTGACTAATTGATGGGCATAGTCCCAGTATTATCTAATCGGCACAGCTGAATTCCCAGAATGTTGTGTGGGTGCGAGGCAACCACGCTGAATCACAGAATCCTAGAAAGTGAGGGCCATAGAAACCAAGACACAAGTTCCTTTTCTTAGATGGAGAAACAGAGGCCCACGGATTCCAGATCGCTTCAGGCAGGGACAAAATGAGTGAGTCATACTTGCACCAAAGCCTTCAGAGTCTGCGCTTGTTTCTTCATGAAAATACTGCGCAGTCCGTGTCAACGCTGGCCCTCGGCTGTTATCAACAGTGGGAAGCCGAAGGGAAAAGAGATACGGACAGGAAGGAGCTCACCTTGGTCACACCTTCACCCACTCACCTGAGGATTGGGAGCGCTTTGTATTTCCTATGTCTTGGATTTTTAAGTGCCAGGTACGGTGCCCCATCTGTGGAAGGATCTCAAAACTGTTGTTATAAAACCATTTCGCGGTTTTACCGTGGGTCATACAGCCACGATGAGTTCTCCAGGGGTGCTTTCCAGCAAAGCACCAGGAGCCGTGTGCTAGGTGTTCGCTGCCTAGTGGGTTTCAGTAGGCGTAGGCTGGGCGGTGTACGTTTCCCTGAGCAGGAAGCTGGAACACGTGACAATCCCAGGCTGAATTTACATCCCAAGTAATTCCCCCGTGCCAACGCGAACTCTGCCATAAAACCCACTTCTGTCCGGCACGGCGCAGCTTCCAAGCGGCGAAATCACTTTTCACCCAGTCGGTGTAGAGTGTGATGTCTGGATTTATTCCCAGGCAGACCTGAAACCTTCAGAATGCTTTTCGCATGTGTCACGTGTATGAGGAATTGCTCCCACTCAAATTCAACCTCTTTGTTCTCAAAGATTGTCATGGTCAAAGGAGAACCTCAAGATGTCATTGGTGAGTAGCCCGTCTGGCGCTGGGCCTCGGGGCAGCTTGGGGCCATTAGCTGATTCTGTGGTTCTGTAGGCAACACATCCCAGATGCCTCGGGGTCCCTGCGTGCTTTCCTTTCAGAATCCAGGGAGCTGAATTTTCTGCCCTTTACAACAACTTCAATGTGTTTTCAATAAGAGAAACCAGACCCAGGTGCAGTCATCTTCCGCAGCCGTAAATTTCATAAAGAACACATTCCTTTTCCCCCTTCCCCGTAGAAGGCTTCCGAGACTCGCCAGGCGCCCCGGTCCTTGCTGCGGAGGCATAACCCCGGAGGACCTCGGTGCAGGAAGACAGGAAGACAGCGCAAGCCCAGCCCACCCTTGAATGGCGCATCTGTGCGGACCATCTGCAGAGACCACACCTGGTAACTCTCCTCGCGTCTCATTTACACACCCCCAGGTCCCACGGCCCGGCCAAGACTGACTTCTATAATGCAGGCATCTGAGGAAGACTGTGGGATCCTCTCCAACTTACCCTCGCAGATTGTGCCAGTGGGCATACAGGGCGGACATGCTTCGGAAATAGACAAATGAGTTCACTGTAGAAATGAAAAAACAACAACAACAACAAAAAATGACGCATCTGATCAGATAAGTGAGCTGTCTCCTATAAGACCACTAAAATACTAGAGTAAAATTACAAATGGAGAGTCTCTGTTAAGAAAAATCTTTTAGAATGTTTGAACTGGGTTGCCAGCTAATACAATTTTCATGTAGTAAGCAAGTTTATTTGAAGAAGGACATACTAGCATCGACCTAAGGGTGTGTTCTCTTTGCTTTAAAAATTAATACCAAAAAGTCAAGGTCAGACAAGGCAATTGAAAATAGTAGGATGATATGCTATTGTGCAGCTGTTGCTGAAGCATAAACCAACATTTTATGAAATCATGCACTTAAATTTTTGTCTGCAAAATTAGCTCCATACGATGAGTCCGTCCTCATAATTCAGCATGTCAGAAGTGTTTCTGATTCTCCTTATCCTGAAAAGAAGAAGGAAGGCTTTCACCATGTCCTAAACCTTGAGAAAAATCCTTTGTGATTTATCCCATTTTGTCTGACAAGAAATATAAAGCAATAGTCAGGAAGTGGTCACTTCAAAATTTAGTTGCCTGCACTGAAGAAAAATTGGATAATTATGAGTCTTACAGGTGGTAAGAAGCTGTTTTCTTGTGCTTCTGACTACATACTGGTTTGGGTGACCTGAAAATGCCCAGGTGAGACTCACTGAGTGGAGGAGGCTGGGAAGAACACCTTCACTCCTATGAGAAACACAAAGTCTACAAAAATTAAAATAAAAGTAAAAATCGCTTCTTGGTCTTTTGGCTAAGATCAAGTGTAAAATAAAAGTAAAAACATAAATACTAGCAAGTGGGGAAATGGAACCTTTGTGAAGGGAAGTGGAAGAAGAGATGAAGAGGAAAAACAGAAGGAGAAAGGAGGGAAATAAAAATGAATTAAGATGGACCACGTGCTGGGAACACTGTTCCCAGGGTGACAGTCTTGGGAGGTGTCTTGGTTACCCTTCTCTTGTTGCTAAGACAGACTACCCAACACTCAAAATTAAGAAGGAAAGGTTGATTTTCCCACTGTTGGTGGAGGTTTCAGCTCATTCTGGACTGGCTCCAAGGCAAGGTGGCACACGGCAGAGGGTAGCAGTCCTTGGTGGCAGAAAACAGGCAAAAGCAACAAGAGTGAAAAAGGAAGAGAAGCAGAGAGCAAGCCTCCTTCTCTCCCTCTGATGGTATGTGGGCTACCTGCCCCCGGGGTGGGAGGTGCACTCTTGCCATAATCCCCTACGTACTGAGTCAGCCACAAACTCTTTGAGGGTTTAGGGGGACATTGAGCCACAAAACATCACAGGGAAGGTTGTAGAGCCTTCCGACAGAAGTGAGGGCTTGTGGGTCACTAGAGGGCACTCCTTTGGAAGAGAGGAAGGCAGCCTCATGGGACCCTGAGGAGTTCCCAAAAGAGGGTTTTTCTAAAAGCTGGAATCTGCTTTTGGCATCTTCCTACTAGTTCCTGATGTAATGCTTAGGGCTGAGAGTGTAGCCCAGAGGTACACACATGCATAGCCTGTGGGAGCACTGGGTCCAGTCTCCATTACTGGGACAAAGAGAAAAGGAGACCCTATGTGCTTGGGCTACTGCCATCCCTGATGAGTGCAGGCACGCCAGAGGGGAGCCCAAACCCTCAAGCCAAGAGCTCCCTCTTCTCTCTGTAATATTTTTGCCCTGCCCCAGATTTCATTATAGCAGTAACAACTTGACTCACGACTTACTTCAATGTACCTACCAAACCAAAGGATATTTTCCACTGTGGGTAAGCAAAATGGAGCACAATTCCATGTCCTATAGATGCATAATTATACCCACTCTCCCAGTCAAAGCAAACCCCATCTCTTCTGGAGGTCTTTCCCTTTCTCCTATGTCTTAGGCAACTATACCAATTTTTCCATTGCAGCTACCCAGGTAGGGGTCCTCAAGGGGTTTTCATTTATCTTGAAGGAGCGGAGGTTATTTAAAATATGAATTACTAGAACACGTGTGCTTGGGTATTTAATGAATTTCACTTAGTTTTTCATTGATTCCACACCCTCATGAATCCACTGGATTCATACCAGCAAACCTATAGCTTTAGTGGTCCCAATACCAGGACCACCGGAGGGGCCGCATTCACCACGACCCCTACATCTCACGTTTGTGATGTTACATTCTGTATGGCTTTGGCTTACTGTCTGTGTAAAACACCTAATAGCCAGGCATGGTGATTCATACTTATCCTTCCCGCATCCTGGGAGCCTGAGGTGGGAGAATTCCATATTCAAGATCAGCCTGGGTCACTGAGCAACTTTGTAAGACCTGAGAATAAAAAGTGGCTGGGGATGGGCATAGCTCCATGCAAAAATCCTGGGGGTTAAATCTTTATTAGACAGGGGGCCAGCGAGATAGCTCAGTGGTCTAAAGCACCTGCTTAGGCAAGCTTAGTTAAGTGTGCAGGGAACACGGTTAGATCCCCGGCACCATATGCTGCACCAGGCCCTTGCCCAGGGTGGGCTGAGCGGGACACACAAACACACACACACACACACACACACCTTTATTAGACAGATTCTGTATTCAATTCCCAATATCACAGTAAATAAATACGTAAAGTGAAACCTAAGCTATGTCTAACCTTCCTTTGTAAGTTATAACGTTATATCATACTGCTGTCTACTTGTCTGTACTAGCGATTATCCAGTGTATAGTAAGAAAAGAAAATCAATGTACACCCATCAATATGAGCACCTTTTCAAAATAGTCCACCTGAAATATGTATGTAATCTGTAAGGGGAAAGATAATTTAATTAGATTTATTAAACGATTATGTAGATACTGTGTCTCTGTTTCTGTCTCTTTCTCTGTCTCTCCCTTTTCTTTTCCCTCTCCCTCACCCTCTTCCTGTCTCTGTGTCTGTCTGTCTGTGTCTCTCTCACTCTCAAAAGTAGTTTCAGAAGTATAAATGCACATCCCGAAAGAAAGGGAATGCTCTTCCAATTGAGGTTCTACTCAACTGGACCTCAATGCAATTTGGTTTAGACAGTGCAGGTGTAGCCCTTGGGTTTGATTCCAAGCCCGTTAATTTGACATTAATTTCTAAAGTGCAGGAGGCCTGTCTCTTCCTATCACCGTGAAAATAATGATATCGATATTTACAGCCAAGACAGGTCACCTCAGGGAGTTTCTGACCCCGGTCACAGCAGCTGGCTGAGGTTGGCGGGGCAACGAGGTCAAGCCCTTTCTTAATTAATCTGGAATCATTTGAGCATCACTTGTGATTTTCAGTAATTGCTGTCTTCCTAAATTGACACATGGGCTCTGCTGTGTCTCAACTGCTCCACATAATCCCGCCATTGTTTCTTTTTCTTTTTCTTTTCTTTTTTCTTTTTTCTTTTTTGTCCTCTAGAATGTTTCAAAATGTGAACTTCCTCTTTGACAATTCAATGTCATGCTTTGCAGAGCTACAGCTTTGAAAATTTACACACATACACACACACACACACACACACACAGAGAGAGATGCACCAACTCGTGCTATATCTGAAAAGCATGTGTGTCCCTGTTACTATGAAGCAAAGCCCAGTGAGCTCTGCACCACCATGTACGTTGCTTTGGGCACTTGACAAACACAATTAGGTGGAAATACATCATAAACTATCAGAGCTGAGCAAGCATGTGTCATTAGAATAGAGCCTTCATTTTCAAAGGGCTACATTTTGAGATTTTATGTTAGTGTGTGTTAGCTATACAGATGGATGGATTTTATTGTGGAAGATTTGTACATGCTTGTATCATGCTTTGGTCCTTCTCATCATGCCAGCATCCCTCTTCCCCTTCCTTCCCCCTTCCCTAGGCTTCTTTCTTCTTCTCTAATTGTTCTCTTTCTATTTTTTTAAAAACATATTTAGTACAGGGTCTACAGGGTCTCACTAC
>NW_004524867.1:491826-498399 GCF_000260255.1 Octodon degus | reverse complement strand
CCTGCACCTGCCTAATCAGGCACTTTAATCCGCTGAGCTACCTGGCTGGCCATCTCATTCTACTTTCTGTCTCTGTCTCTGTCTGTCTGTCTCTCTCTCTCTCTCTCTCTCTCTCTCTCTCTCTCTCTCTCTCTCTCTCTCTCTCTCTCTCTCCTCTCTTCTCTCTCCTCACATACAGTGGGAACATTTCCATATTAATAGGAACCACCACCAAAGTTCATGCTCTGACCAGCAAAATCCATACTCCTTGCTGGTTGAGAGAATTTTAAGGTCAGGTACGAACAGTCAAATAGAAGGACTCAGTTCTGGGGAAGCCACCTGCTCCCCATGTTGTCTCTGTAGAACAGAAGGCAACACACCGTCCCCCACACAGCACAGGCCCTACTGCCCAGGCCCATCCCAGAGCCAATTTCATCTCTGTATACTTGAAGAATTAATCAAGATCAGAATGCAGCAACCCTGCAAGCTTTTGGGGAGCTCAGACAGCAAGGCTCCCAGCTAGAGACGCGGCTGTATTTCTACCAGGTCTCTCAATGTGCATGCGAGTGAGGGCAGAGACACCGTGTCTTCTGTTGGGAAAAAGGTTAAGTCATTTTCCACCCATAGATTTCCTGTTGATGTAGAGAAGAAATGTTGCTAATTCTAGAACTCAAAGACCTATCAGAAATATAAGGATCACTAGATTGAGGTCTCAGCGTCTCTCTTAGCTTTGAAATTTATTTGCTCTTGGCATAGACAATGAAAATATTCAGTCACTTGTCCAATACACGTAAGCCAGCCTATTTTTTGCAAGATATAATAACAAGCATCATCCAGGAAAGGCCCCCTCTATAAATGTGTTTGTCAGACTGCCTTCTTTATTAGAAATATGTGAAACATGTCTCCTAAATTGAGGGGAAAAAATGTTTGCTGGCCACTAAGGAAATGAGCTGCTCATTTCCTGATATACTTTGACAATGTTTATTTTTCAAATATTATAGTCTATTCAATTTAAATATGGAACATTACTTAAAAGATCATTTGTCAGTGGTAATGGACCTAAATTAATAAAATATGTAACATTTCTGAAATGGATGTTTCTTCTGAAAAACTCAGAACTTGTTTTTGACCACTTAAATTGGTCAAGAATATTTTACACACGTATATTCAGTCAGACTATAGCTTGCGGCCCCCGGACTACGCCAAGTTTCATATATATGGCATTTTACACGAGATACTGCTTTCATTGCATTTCAAATATCAACAGTAGGGCCAGCGAGATAGCGTAGTGGACTAAGCGCCTGCTTAGGCAAGTGCAGGGACCAGTGTTCAATCCCCAGCAGGACATGCTGTGCCAGCTCCAAGCCCAGGTGCACCAAGCCGGCCACAGAGACAAGGCCTGGTGGCACACACCTGTAATGACCCTGTACCAAATACATAAAAATAAAATAAAATATTAATGCCAAATATTTGCATTTGAAATCCATGAACTTATTGTATTTTAATAGTTTAAGTTGTAGGTTTTAATTTTTATTTATTTGTGTGTGTGTGTGTGTGTGTGTGTGTGTGTGTGGCCAGCTCAGCCCACCAGGGGGCGGGGCTGGCTGGCATGTGGTGCTGGGGGATTGAACCGCGGTCCCTGTTCCTTTGCTAAGTTTGTTCTAAGTAGGTGCTTTAGACCACTGAGCCATCTCACCAGCCCTAAGTTGTAGGTTTTTTTCTCTGAATGCTTTATTTATTTTATGTATTTAGTACAGGGTCTCACTACACAGATCAGACTCATGGTGATCCTCCTGTTTTCAGCCTCCCAAGCACTGGGATTATAGGTGGGTGCCACCACGCCCAGGCTCAATCATCGCCTCAGCGCACCTCGGGGGTGGGGCCCACATGGCATTCCGGGGATCGAACCCTGGTCCCTGACTGAACATTTTAAAGACTCACATCCAAGAGGCTAGCTCAGGGATAGGGTGATAATCTTGCATACACCATGTGCTCCATCTCCAACACTGCAAGAAAAATGTTAACTACAATAGAAGAATGAACTCACTGTCTTTACACTCTTTTAAGACCTCAATTTTGAGGGCTCACAACACTGTCATAAAATTAGAATTCTTCAAAATTACCTGGTGAGCTGTCTCTGTTTTGAGCTGTATTCTTTGTAGACACTTGGATCGGAGAGAAGAATGTACAGGTTTTTTAACAACAATCGGAGCCCTGTGCTGTGGTATGTGTGCTACAGATGGATGCGTTGTCACAAGCCTGGGACACACCGCACAGACCCAGCTCGGGATCAAAAGGGGACAGTTGAATAGCTAGGCATGTGCATTCAACAGGAAGTGGTGTGGTGTGACAGCTCTCAAGGCTGAGCTTCACTTACTCAGAGTGATAGCTTTCGTTCTCCAAACCAAACAATGTGAATTCAAATAAGGGCTGCTATCTTACTGTGGCTGTGGCTGTGTTAAATGCAAGGAGGTGTCACAACTCAGGATTCACAGTACCTAAACACAAGAGAAATATTAGGGGAAAAAGAACAGTCCCTCCAAATAGGTTGAGCATTTCAATGTGTAAACCAATTGACCGAATCACAATGCATGAATGGCCACGTGTGGGATACAGATATTCTTGGCCTCTGCCTGGGCACAGGATGATACCTGTAAGCCCCAGCACTCAAGCATTTGAGGCAGAAGGATCACTATGAGTTTAAGACCTGCCTGAACAGGGCTGGCCAAATAGCTCAGGGGATTAAAGCGCCTGCAAGCAGCTCAGGGGCTGGGGGTTTGATCCCCGGTCCTGCCATGTCAGCAACGCCCCCGGGGTGCACTGAGATAGCGATTGAGACTGGGTGTGCTGATGCACCCTTGTAATCCCAGCTCTTGGGAGGCTGTAAACAAGAGGATCACTGCGCGTCCAATCTAGTAGTGAGACCCTGAGCACCTTGTGTACCCTTCCCTGAAATACAGGAAAAAAAGAACTGCCTGAACTACATAGCATAGAAATTCTACCTACAAAGAGCCCAATATCTATTTTAAACATGAAGAAGAAAACCTATTTTGTCAATATCCACAATATTGTTTTCATATTTTCCTATGATTATGACAAAGGGGATTGGAGATGTTTCTGGTAATTTCAATCATAAGCGCAGCTGTTTTAAGAACTATACCTGTGGGAAGTGAGCGCAACAGTTGCACAGGGTGTGGGTCCCTCGTAAACAGTGCTGTTACTCTTGCAAAGTCCCGGTGCAGCAAGAAGTCGCTAATGGAATGGATGTTTCCCATGGGTACAACACAATGTAAAAACCACACAATGATCAATTAATCATATATATTAGCAAATATGTATTAGGAGAAGGGTTAGTCTTAAGACTTACACTAGAAAAAATTTTTATAGATAGAGTAACGTTTTAGGAAGAAAAACACATTAAAGAGGCTTTCTAATTTTTTTTTTTCATTTGTGTATTTGGTACAGTCTCACTATGCCCCTCGGACTCATGGTGATCCTCCGGTTTTCAGCCTCCCCCGTGCTGGGATTACAGGTGTGTGGCACCACGCCTGGACTTTGTTGCAGGCTCAGCATGGCTGGGGGGCAAGGTTGGGGCAGCATACAGGACTAGTCTTTGCGCTTGCCAAAGTAGGTGCTTTGTCCACCGAGCTATCTCGCCAGCCCTAAATTGCCTTTATTTTTACAACATGCAAGAGATGGAGGATGTAAAAGGAGAGGGGCAGGGAAAGTAAAAAGAATGAAAATGCATTATATACATGTACCAATCCCCTCAGTGAATGGAATAGTTGTGTACTGAAAACATGGTAAAGAGTTTTAAATAACATACATAAATGAAAAGGAGCTTGCTTTTGGACTAGTGGTTTTCTAGGGGCCAGTTTCCACCCTTCACACATCTTCCAGGTTTCCTGCTTAAAACTCAAGACCAGCATCTCATGCCAGTGCTTGCAAAGAGTAGAAATCCAACTGTGAGAACTCACAGAACAGAGACAGAGCGGGCTGCTGCTGAGGTCACTGTCACCTGGGGACAGCAGCTGTGTGTATCTTGTGGGGTACCGTGAGTCATGCCCTCTGTTTGCAACAAGCAAAAATAGTCACCCCACACCTGTGCAGTGCTAAATAGGAGCAGACCTCAGGGCAGTAAAGGTCTAAAGAAACACAAGGACAGATTTCCGTAAGACTTCAGGGAAGGACTATTTATGCATTATGACTTGAATGTGGCTTGTGACACAAGGGCTCATGGGTAGGAAACTTGGTTCCCCTGTGTCATGATAAGAGAGATAATGGGACTAATAAAAGGGGGGGCCCAGTGAGCTACATAAACCTTTTTGCTTTATAAGTTACTCAGTCCCGGGTAATGCATTACAGTCACAGAAAACAGACTGCTGAAGTACCCAACTACAGTACTATGGCAAGAATTTCTAGAACATTGTAGGCTCTTCCTGGCTCTGCAGATTGCGTCTCGCCCCTCCCGGTGTTCTCTACAGCCGCTGTGTGTATGAAGTACTCTTCAGTGCTCTCTTCTATATGAATTCAAATTCCTGGACAACATTTTTTTTTTCAAAAAGGAATGTGTAGCTGTGTATATTGTACATCTACCAAGAGCCTGAAATGCTGCTGCGCTTGGGCTTCCTGTGTGAAGGCCTTCAACATTGTCTTACTTAAGTCCACATAATCCTTGCTTCAGTGCAAGACATGCGATTCTGTGAATGAGGGCGGCCACACAAGCTGTCTGTGAATGGCTCGTTCATTGCCCTGGCCAGGATCGGCTGAGGGTGTCTGCCGTGTGCGGTTTCACAACAGACACCGTGTCCATAGTGGAAAAGCCAGCAAGCCAGGGGCAGGTGAGGAATGAGCTGAGCAACACAACTCTCATGCAAAAAGCAGGGCAGAAAGAATGGCAGAGATCGCGTGACAGAAGCAAGCATCCTTAAAATATTCCCAGTGTGGGTGTGACTTGCATACCAGGTGTTGGATGAACAGGAAGATAATTCCTTTCAAGGGGGAAAAAATAAAGACTACCCTAGGGACAAGACTTCTAGTGTTCTGAGCCCTTCGGGTAGAATTTGAATTGGTGGAAACAGAAACAGGCTCCAGGTATTTTTAAAACTGGAAACGATTTCAGAATATCCAAGAGTGAACTTTAAATTTTTCTTTCCACAAAAATGATCGGCATTAAAAGTTGACGGCCATTGATTTCCTTAATTTCGTTGTTCTGCACTGTGTTCAGAAATGATAACATCACTTTATACTCCACAAATGTGTGCAAGTATAATGTGTCATTAATAATTAAATCTGCTAACATTTACAAAGAATGGAAAGCAAATTCATAAAAAGGAGAAAGAATATATCCCTTTGTTCATTTGTTGTTGTGTGCAGACTTTGCAAAAGCAGCACATGAAAAGAAGAAAAAGGTAACTTTGTAGTAGAGAAAGCTGACAAATATCACCCTGAGCCATGATTTCCTGCGGTTAGCTTGCGCTCTGACTTGAGATGGTGAGACACAGTTTCCCACAAAACTCGGCAGCCCAGCCTAGCCCCAAGGAAAACATCAGAGAAACCCAAATTAAGGGCATTCTGCACAGTGCCTGCACAGCTCTATTCAAATTTGGTCATCAAAACAAAGACTATCTGAGAAATTGTTATAATCCAGGGTAGACTAAGGAGACATGACTACATTCACTTCAGTGCTCAGGATTGAATTGCAGGGTAGGACAAGGGCAGGGTGTGAACCGCGTTCATGGTGTCCAAAGCTGAAATAATAATAATTAATAAAATAATGATTAAATCATGATGACAAAAGGACTTTGGGAGAGGAGGTGGGTGCATTTTGTATCTGAGTGCGCATGACTGACTTGACGTGGATTCATTCCGTGATGAATCAAAAAGAAATAGAGTTTGGTGCTTTGCCTGGGGCAACCACGCCATCCTTTCTAGAAGTGAGTTCCCACAAGGGAAGGTTGGGGCAGGAGGAGGAAGAACTAGTTTCAGCTAGAGAAAGGACAAGCCACTGAAGCCGACCGAGGAGGATCTTATGACTTTAGTAAGTAATATCGAAGGGCTGTGGGGTGCAATGGGACAAAGCAGTGGAACCCGTGCAAGCCGCGGGAGGCAGCAGGTGGAGCTCTCTACTGGAGTTAGCCGCGCGAGGCTGAGCCGGCCTAGAGCAAGCACATCAAGATGGATAAGCCTGCTGGAAGAAGTCAGTGGACTGTGACGAGCCAAAGGGACAGAACTAAAAGAGAATTCCGGGATCTCTGCGGATTCACAAGCTACAGATGCAGCAAAAGGGAGAGGAGGCTTCGCAGTGGATTGAAATGCTAGTAAGCAGGCGCAGCGGCCAGGGTTCGATCCCCAGGCCTGCCGTGCCGGCCTCGCCCCTGGGGCGCCGTGAGACAGCGACTGAGCCTGGGCATGCTGGCACGAGCCTGTAATCCCAGCTCTTGGGAGGCTGTAAACAGGCGGATCACTACGAATCAGATCCAGTAGCGAGACCCTATAGACCCTGTAGACCCTTCCCTAAAATACAAAAGAAGAAAGGAGAAGAGAAGAGAAGAGAAGAGAAGAGAAGAGAAGAGAAGAGAAGAGAAGAGAAGA
>NW_004524867.1:490402-491726 GCF_000260255.1 Octodon degus | reverse complement strand
GAGAAGAGAAGAGAAGAGAAGAGAAGAGAAGAGAAGAGAAGAGAAGAGAAGAGAAGAAAAAAAGAAAAAGAAAACCCAAGCTGTCTCCAAATTCTGTTAGCCTCAGTCTGGATTACAGTCAATCCGACCAAGAGCTACTGACTCAGAGTTCATATCGTGAGGGATATAAATGTACAGAGGAAAGACGGAAGAAAAGAATGACATCTGTCCCTACTTCCTACAAGTTTCAAAATCCCTAAGTTCAAAATTGCCACCTCATGGATTCCTACGGAAGGTACCTCACAGACTGGAACATGTACAAGGTGTGGGCACTTTGGGTGCAGTTAAAGTTTCAGGAGGACTGATTCCTTCTCAAAGTGGAGAGAGTTCTCCACCTTTCGCAGGCTTAGACCCCAGGCCGAGCGGGTTCCAGGGCCACACGCAGAGCCCCAAGTGCCTGGGAAGATTTATTCATTATGCATATGAGGTGGCACTGTCTGCAGAAGGCTGCAGCTGTTTAGAACAGATGTTAGAGAACAGAATCATTGCCTCTGCCAACAGAGCAAGGCCACATTTCCCGCCGTAGCCATTGCCCACCTGCTTTATGTTTGCTTGACTGTTACCCAGTAGCTCAATGCATCCGCGGCCCTCCTCCGCCCGAGCGTCTCACTGGAAGCGTGTGACATCCCATAACCTGGGGGTAACCAAGAATACTATGGAACAAGGCATCCTGAGCACAGGCAATCCCAGAACGGCGTGGCAATTTGTGGATGTCTTACAGATAGAATCTGGACAAGACACTGGCCGTTAGCAAGGTATTGCTTGAAGGCTCTTAAAATAGCAATCTGATTATACACAGCTGCTGGAGCGAGGAAGCCCCTCCCTTTATGATATGCTTATTGGCCTCCCAGAAGGCTGGCCTAATATGCAGGAAAGCACCAGATGCACCCGGATTGAGAGACAGCTTATAAAATACCTAAGTGAGCTCCCTGAAATTATTGAGATCTCCAAAAGAAAGGATGGGGGATGTCCATGTTTCATCCTAATGTAGAATTCTGAATTGACAGAAAATGGGCTCAGGAAGAAAAGCTGAGAAAATTCCAGGAAGACCTGGAATTCAGCGAAGAGCATTGAACCAGCTCTAGTTGTTTGCCTTTTCACAAATGTGCCCCTGTTTGATGGTACAGTAATGTTAGGGCAATCCAAGTGAGAGGAAGAACCGACCCTCTCTTTCTAAATTTTTCTGTGTGACTAAAATTATTCAAAAACAAGAAGTTTGCGTAAAGGAAGCTGAAGCCTTAGGAGAGATGGCAAGTGTAGAAAGATTACATCCAAGAAAGTATTC
>NW_004524867.1:487798-488999 GCF_000260255.1 Octodon degus | reverse complement strand
AAAGAACAGCCCATGGCACGGTGGGAAGGAAGCAGGAGAGATTGGAGAAGGGAGAGAGGTATACCCTTCCGGGAGTTGGACAGCTGCAGAATGACATTTCTGAGGGAGAAAAGAAAAGAAGGCAAGCTTTCATAGTTTATTTAAATGGTATATTCAGTGTTAGAAGCAGCAGTCCATTTTGTTATGAAGATGAATGTTTTCTAGACCCGTTGGTAAGCGGAGAATCAACCGACTTGGGAGACCCACGGGCCACACCAGCTAAGTACACTAACAGGTCTCCTCACTTACACTTAATCAAGCTGAGGTGTGAGGATCTGTAAACCATGAAGCGCCAGATTCCAGTGTGGAGCTGAAATACGCAATGCTCCCAGGGTAACCAGATCCTCCTGCGTCCACTTTTCCACAAAGATGAGTAAGCCATATGGAAAGTATGGTCAGTTACAGTGTCTGTGTTCGCGCCTTCTTTGTTTCTTTGAGTTCATTGTGTTGATAGGGAACATGCAAAGCTGGCGAAGCAAAGCATTGTAAGAATTAAAATATAGGAAAAACTTAGTTGGAAAAGATTTCAGTCTCCATGCGTGACTGTGTTCATCAGCTTTCCATGACTACAGAAAAATATCCGAGGTAGGAGCTGGCCAGATAGCTCAGTGGACTAGGCTGAAGAAGGCTCAGGGACAGGGGTTTGATCCCCGGCATGCCGTGCTGACCCCACCCATGGGGCGTGCTGAGACAGCGATTGAGACTAGGTGTGGTGGCGCACTCTTGTGATCCCAGCGCTTGGGAGGCTGAAAACAGGAGAATCACTACATGTCTGATCTATGCAGTGGGACCATCTCCAAGTAAGATCGGGCTATATCTGAGGTAACTGATTTATAAAGACAAAGGGGGTTTTGTCCGCATAATGATTTTACAGGTTTTGGTCCATGACTAAGCAAACTTACTGCTTTTTTGACCTCTGGTGGGGATGCCAGGTGGAAGTAAAGAGAAATACATAGTGGAGGAAAGTGTTCACATGATGGCCAAGAAGCAAAACTAACAAGGAAGGGCTAGGGGGTTCAAAACTATGCCCCCAAGACCTGATGAGCTCCGATCAGGCTCAATCAAGTCCAAACAGCACCACACCTGAGGACAAGCTTTTAAAATATGAGTCTTTGGTGGTGGTGTGGGGGGGAGATGAGGCTCAGACGTCCACCAGGAATAC
>NW_004524867.1:481034-487183 GCF_000260255.1 Octodon degus | reverse complement strand
CCTCACAAAACTGTACTTGAGTTAGTCGTGCTGATAGATGAGGGCATATTTACAGAGTTATTCATTCAGTCATTTTCTTTGTCTCTTTGAGACAGGGTTTTACTATGCAATTCAGGCTGGGTTTGAAATGACTTTGTAGCCCAGGCTGGCCTCCAACCCATGGTGACCTTCCTGCTTCAGCCTCTTGAGGCCTGGGGTTACAGATGAGTTCCACCACACCCACGAGGGTATCTTTTTTAAGTATAGTATCAGTGTCATCATATGTGTATCCCATAATACATTTATTCATCCTTCCGCCGGTGAACACCTAAGTGGCTTCCAGTTTTTTGCTATAAAGCTGTCATTCGTTTACCCAGCACTTGGGGTTCAAATCCAGAGAACTTGGATGACAACCTAGGTGTCAAAAGGTAGTCAAAACTTCCCAGGGGGGGAAAAAAAAAACCGGTTACGCACACACACACACACACACACACACACACAGAGTAAAACTTTCCAGGAAATTGAAGGGGAACTCAGACCTGCCCCAGACTAACTGAACTGGATTTATATAGCATAATTTTCAGGTTTTTTTCTTTTTTAAAATACCACCTGAAGAGTGTCTAAGGGATGTTCAATATTGAGATAAGGCCTCCAAAATGACTCTTGGGATTCATATGAGCCCCTTGTATAGAAACTCTTGAATTTGCTGGACAAAGAATAATTCCCATGAGTGTGTATTATACCAGAGTTCCCAGTTGCCTTAGTGGCCCATACATCTCTACATTTACTTCAGTTTACTGGCATCCCACCAGTGGAATGACATCATTTATTTATGTTCCCATCAGCATGAAGTATCACCACTCTTTGTCAGTGGAAAGAATTCCCCTGTAACATTGTGCAATTCTGGACATTCAGGGAGACCAAGCTCTTTTGCCTGGCCACTGTCCATTTGGATCTTTTCCTCAAAGATTTCATTTTTCTATAAATATACCTCAGTTCCTTTGTCCATCCTCCTGAAAATTTAGATTGTTTCCAGTGTTTGGTAATTAGGAGTCGTATGAATAACGCTTTGCACGCACAGGCATCTTTATTTGGTATTTAGGCATGGAATTGCTGGGCTGTCATACGAGAATGTATTTAACTTTACAAGAAGCTGCCAATAGGTTTTGTAAAGTAGCACACCCTGTGGACATTGCCAGCCGCGTGTGAGATTCTCATTGTTCATTTGTGTAAGTTTTGCATTCATTTCTTTTTTCTTAAGGTACAGAACTTACTGTCATATTATTATAGAGACAAGACCTGGGCCAAGTGCATATGAAGTAATTATTTCCTCCTGTTCCTGTGTCTGTTATTTTATTTTATTTTTGTGGAACCGGGGATTGCACTCAGGCCCTCGCGCTTGCCAGGGAAGCGCTTATTCCACTGAGCCATCCCCCCGGCCCAGTGTCCATTATTTTAAAAGTGTTTTTGAATGACAAGTAATTTTATTCTGACAAAACCTAACTTATTAACTCCCCCCCCATAACTAAGATTCTGTGCCCTTTCTGAGATTTCTTTAACAAGTTAGGATCACACAATGTTCTTATTTAAGTCTAGAAATGTTTTTCCTTCAGATTTTCTGTGTTAGTTTCTGAAGGATTCACATTCGCTGTGTTTCAATATACTAATTCAGTGGTTCTACCACCATTTCTCTCAAATCCAGTTCCTGATTGACACAGAAGGGGTCAGATGCAAAACATAGTTCTGGCTTCTTCGTGGTTGGTAGATCCATGCCTCACCATTTGCTGGTCTCCCCAGGATGACCTTGTATGCACACCATATGGAGTTTTGCCTGGAAATTGGGGGGTCCTCAGAATCAGGGTTTGGATCTCACTGCTTCATTGGACTGTTCCCTACAAGCACAGTTCAGCCCTGAGACCAGGCCTTGGGTTGTAGAAGTACCGGCGCCCTTCATGTTGCCTGTCTCTGGAATTAACCCTACTGTAGCCATCACATGAAGCACAGTAGGCCTCTGTGTAGAGATACTGCATACTTAGCTGTAGTATAGGACTCTTTGCAATAGCCAAGCCCTGCTGTCGGCTTAGGTGACAGTTCTCCATGTTCTGCAGTTCCACAGATAAATAGGTTTAAAAGCATATCTTGTATACACAATAGAATATTATGTAACTGTAAAGGAGAACGAACACAAATCTCTGACACCATGGGCCAAAATAAACTTCTTCTCCTTTAGTTACATGTTTTGGTCTGATGGTGGAAAATCTGAGCAGTACACTCTCTATATTTATATATTCACCTTTAATATATATGTGCATTGATATAGATAGATAGATATAGATATAGATATAGATATAGATATAGATATAGATATAGATATAGATATAGATATAGATATTGTATTTTAGGGAAGGGTCTGCAGGGTGTTCAGGGTCTCATAGTGATCTGCCTGTTTGCAGCCTCCCAAGAGCTGGGATTACAGACATGCGCCACCAAGCCCAGTCTCAATCGCCATCTCAGCACACTCCGGGGATGAGGCCAGCATGGCAGGCCTGGGGATCAAAGCCCTGGCCCCTGTGCCTGCTTGCAGGCCCTTTATCGTTTTGTTTTTGATACAGGGTCTTGTTATGCAGTTTGGACTCATAGTGATCCTCCTGTCTCAGCCTCCCTAGTGCTAGTATTACAGACGCTCGTGCCCAGTTTAGGGATCAAACTCAGGGCCTTGCATGTACCACGCAGGTGGTTCGGCTGCTGAGCTCTCTCCCTGGCCCATGCATTGCTGTCTGTTTGAAGCCAAAGTTGGTCAATCTAATGATGTCTGTTGATTAGAAATGATCCTTCTCTTTAGTTTGTTTGCTATCTTATTCCAATCAAAGGACTTTAATGTATCATAAAAAAAGATTTGTCCCAACCGGACGACGGGTATGGAAATCATGTCTTCACTCTCAAAGCCACTGAGGGACAGGCCCTGTGCTGGGGGTTGCAGGGGGAGCTGTAAAGTTCCCGTTCTTCCTTCATTCCTAAGCCTTGCTGATTCACTTTTTAATCTCCAACAAGGATGAAAGAAACAACTTCATAAAGAGCAGTTTAACATGCAGCTTACATTTTCTAGCCCTGCACACAGGCTGCACACTCACTAAAGGCCATAGTTGAACCATAAAACCCCTGGAAGCTGCACTCTGATGTTTTATTTTTTAATTTTTTAAATGTATTTAGTACAGGGTCCACAGGGTCTGATTACACTGATCGGACTTGTAGTGATCCCCCAGTTTTTCAGCCTCCCAAGCACTGGGATTGCAGGGGTGTGCCACCATGCCCAGTTGCTGTCTTAGTGTACCCACAGAGGTGGGGTCAGCACATTGGGATTGAACCCTGGCTGCTCGGCTCTGCCTAAGCAGGCACTTAATCCGCTGAGCTATCTGGCCAGCCCTGTTTTTTAAAGAATATAAAATGCCAATAGGAAAACAAAATCAGCATTAGAAAATTTTTTTTCAGTTTATTTATTATTGTTTTTAAAGCAGGCACTTTATTTTATTTTTATTTATTTATTTTTTGCAGAACTGGGGATTGAACTCAGGCCCTTGTGCTCACCAGGTAAGCATTTATTCTGCTGAGCCATCTCCCCAGCCCCAGCATTAGAAAGAATACAGAATTTCACTAAGTAAAGTAAAATGGTTGCTGGATTACATGATGCTATCTTCAAATTAGTTGTTCAGATTACCAGAGATAAACTTTTAAGATTCATCTAAACAAAAACAAAACAAAAGAGGGCCGGCCAAACAGCTCAGCTGATTAAAGCACCTGCAAGCAGGCACAGGGGCCAGGGTTTTGACCCTCCTGGGGCCTGCCATGCCAGCCCCACCCCCAGAGTACACTGAGACAGCAATTGAGGTTGGGTGTGGTGGTACACGCCTGTAATCTCAGCTCTTGGGAGGCTGTAAACAGGAGAATCACTACGAGTCCAATCTAGTAGTGAGACCCTGAACACCCTGTAGACTCTTTACTAAAATATGGGAAAAAATAAAACATAAATAAATAAATTAAAGAACAAAGCAAAACAATAACAAAGAAGTTATAAGAAATTCAAAAGAAGAAAGAAAAAGAGTTAAAAAAATTTAAACATCAACTGTGGCGTTGAAAAGACCAGCAGAAATCAACAATACAATTATCCAAATTATTCTGCATATATACCTAAGCATATCTTTTTCCCTCTTTCCTTTGTCCTTTTCCTCATCCCAGTTTTTCCTTCCCACTGAACAATTTCTTTCACTTTCACACTGTCTGTTTTACCCTTTAGATTTTCATTACTCTTTCAGCTTCTCACAGGAGCCAGAGAGTATGATGTTTGCACATGTGGGTCTGACCGATTTCACTTACCAATCCGGCGTCTACCTGCATCCCTCGGCTCTGTGATCCTTCTGCAAACTCTTCCTGCTTCCTGGTTCCAGACCCAGAACAGTAGCAAGAGCTGGCGGCGGCCGGGTCAGCTTTTGGTGGAAAGCCAGAGATTGCTCTGGTCAGGCTGCAGTCAGGCACGTGGGCTGCAGAGGAGCTCTATGGAAGATGACCTACGAGTGTAATTGATTTTCAAACAGAGCAGTGACAGAAAGAACTAGAGTACTGTTTACAAAACTTGCTTGGTATCATCTGTCAACTACACTTTTATACCATTGTGTTCACACTGCATTCTTAGTGTGCGGCTGAGATGCACGAGAAATTTCTTTCCTCTGCCCTGAATGTTTCGGTCGTGCTTTACTGCTTAGTACAGCCAAAAGCCAGTAAGCTAGTTAGTGCCATGCAATTGGTCAAGCTGCTGCACTCCCCTCAATCTGTCTTTCTCTATAAAGATGTTGATAATCAGTATCCATTGGGTATTTGGGGGAAGCTTAGGGCCAACTGCCTTGCGTCACTCCTACTTTAATCTTCACACAGCTACAAATTAGGAAGGTTCTGAGGCTCAGATATTGTTAACAACTGCCCAGTGTATTAGTCCACTTTCCATTGCTATTGCAAAGTACCCAAGGTATGGTGGTTTATTTTTTAAAAAATGTATTCTTTCGGGGGCCGGGGAGATGGCTTAGTGGAATAAGCACTTCCCTGGCAAGTGCAAGGGTCTGAGTTCAATTCCCGGTTCCACCAAAAAAAAAAAAAAGATTTAAGACAAAAATTTATTCTTTCAATTTTGGAGAGTCAACATCCAATCCAATGACGGCGAGGACCCCCTTTGCTATGTCACATCGCGTCCCATGGCAGTACTGCAGGACCTGTGTGTGGTATATCTGTCATGCACAAGAAACTCACACAGAGGTGACGCAGGAAGTCAGAGAGTGGGAGGGGCCAGTCCTGCTCTTTCTAGCAATCCATTCTCGCACAAACAGACTCAGGACTACATTGATGCCTCCCGGGGTTACAGCCTCTAGGGACCTTCAGCTAGGGTCCAGCTCTTAAAATTTTGCTATCTCTCAGTGCAGCCATCCTGAGAGCAAAGCTTCGAATACGATAACCTTCGGAGGACACACGCAAACCACAGTCACACACATCACACACAACATCATATTGTAAACAACTGATAACCTGACACCTTGGAGATGTCTGAGCATTGCATTATGGTCCTCCTGTACATGAATGAGGCATAATTGCTTCTGCTTTGCTGTTGAACTCATAGGAGTAAATGAGCCAGTGAAGGCCTTAACTCACACCACACATTCAAAGCTATTAATTCATCCATTCACCTCTTGGTGGACACATGGGCCACTTCCATGACCTGGCTGTCAGCAAACATGCACCAATAGATGTGTCTATGTATATTTCACATGCAGTACATGGTCATATCCACTACTGTGTGCTCATTGGCTTTCCCTGGAATCCCTTAACATCTGCTGTTTGTAGACCGTAATTCTCCTTAATGTCACTTGGTTTATGTCAATTTCTTCCTCTGTTCATGTGGACTTTTGTAAGAGCAGGTGTTTGTTGACTCAAGGGCTCAGTTTAAGACCATGAGTGTTTGGGCCAGCAAGATAGCTCAGTGGTCTGAAGTGCCTGCTTAGGCAAGTTTAGGCAAGCTTAGGCAACTGCAGGGACTGTGGTTCAATCCCCGGCACCATGTGCCATGCCAGGCCCACCCCCAAGGCAGGCTGAGCTGGCCACACACACACACACACACACACACACACACA
>NW_004524867.1:478031-479504 GCF_000260255.1 Octodon degus | reverse complement strand
CCACACCCAGCACCATGCTCGGTCAGTTCAGCTGGGTATTATAAGTTGACTACCAGTCATCAGCCCACCACATGACTGTTTTGACCATGGACCTCATCTACACACTATAAAAAGGGGGCTTAATAGTGTTGTATGGCTTCAATAAAGACTAGGCCTCAGTGCCTCAAGCAAACAAGCTACCTCAGTCCTGAAATAAACATCCTATCTGGTTAAGGTCAGCTATTAATTGCTAGGCAACATTGTGTCACGTGTTACTAACTTTGCAAAGGTATAAATAAACATCTATTTTGTTTCACTGGTGGGTTCCTCTTGCCAACCAGGCAGACCAGCCACTACTTAGCCCAGCTTTTGTCTTCTTGTCTATCTTGGCCTCATTCCTGCTGCCATTTCTCGCCAGGTAGAACCCATCAGACTAAGACCAATGGATCGCTACACTCACCTTCTCCTCTGTCTTGTCCTCTGCCTCAAACAGACTCCTCACCACCCCCAGCCACAGCAGTTCAGCCCATGTTTCAGAATTAAAGTACTCTCTTACTAATTGTGAAAACTCCCTACAACAGGAAGTATTCTCCCTGCCTCTGAATTTATTGTCTGACCTCTATTTCCATATGCTGCTCCTGATGTAGAATCACACACTCCTATGGATTTTTACCCTTCAAGATACATAATAAGATGGTAAAGTACAAGGACTGCATGTTCTGTCCCACCATCCATCCTTATGTTTTAGTTAAGATAGATGGTCTACAGACTATTTTTTACAGCTGAAATTGTATCAACAAGGAATCATTCCTGTGAAGAATTTTTAACTTAAAAGAATTTCTCTTATAACTATATTCACTTATGATTCAAAAGAATAGGAAGTGAGCAACATTCTGAAGATGCAATTGCGTGTTTTAGACTTTCTATCACCCATATTCAGCTACAATCAGAAAATCTTCAGGAGGAAATCCCAGAAAGAAATAATGTAGAATTTTAAATAACTTTTACTCTTGTCATTATTATAATCACTTTGTTTTTATCATTACTCATTGTTATCTATTATGGCATCTAATTTAATAAATTAAATTTTATTACAGGTATAGAAGTATAGGGTAAAACAATCTATATGGGACTTGCTATTCCTGCTTTAAGTATCTTCTGGAGATCTTTGAATAGGTCCCACAAGAATAAAGGGAGAGGATTTCTGTGTCCAGTATTCATTGCAAAAATAAAAAATAAGAAATCAGGAAATGAAATACATTTAAATTAAATGTATGTTAATTAAAGTATTAAAGTCATTCAAATATATTTAGTCCAAAATGCTAAGCCTCTCCCTCTGTTCAAAATACATCCTACCTCAACACCTTAGCTATGCCACCCCAGAGGTGTATTGTCTTCTTTCTTTATTACTGTAGGATTTCATTTGTTTCTTTTATTTTCATTCTTTTCTTTTTGGTTGTGCTGGGAAATAAATGTGGAGGTTCAATATACTAA
>NW_004524867.1:467173-476716 GCF_000260255.1 Octodon degus | reverse complement strand
GGGCATCGGCTAGCCCAGTCAAGCTGACATGAAAATTACACACCACAACCTGTGATAGGGACTATGTAACAGAAATCAAGTATTTTTGATAAATACGTAAAAAAAACTAATGCTATACATTTCCACTTATATCCACCATTGAACTATTAGAAATCTCTTTTCTTGGTTAAAAATTTAGTTGTTGTGCTAGTGTTTATAATGTGTGTTTATTAACATTAAATGATATGCCACTTTAGGAATGATGTAAGATATTCAAAATGGTATCCTACCCTCTTTGAAATCTGTATAATCTGTGTCCCCTGTTTTATTTTAATGTGTGTAATAAGTTCCTATCTAATCACTAACTTTCAGGTTAAACTTCTAATTACTTGGGATTTTGGTGTTTGTTTTTTTGTTTTGTTTTGTTTTTTGTTTTTTCAGAACCAGGGATTGAACTCAGGCCCTTGCACTTGCCAGAGAAGTGCTTATTCCACTGAGCCATCTCCCTGGCTCCAAACTTCTAATTACTTGTAAATCCTTTTAAAATGAGGAAGGGAAGCTGTATACTCTGGACCACAGTAACTATTCTAACTGTAACTGCTATCCATTATATTTTCCACTTTATAATAATCCCATTTTATTTCATTTCTTTTTTTCATTGTACCAGGGAAATAACTCAGGACCTTGCACTCCCCAGGCAGGTGCGAATGCTGCTGAGCTGTCTCCTCAGCCCTGATAACATTCCTACTGCGTTGGAAATAAATTTAACATTTCTTAAGTACTGATCTATGGAAATATGTGCCTTAGCTTTTACGCGTCTTAAAAATTTTTCATTCCTCCCCCCAATTTATGTGTTATTTTCAAAATGTATAGAATTATAGAACTAATTTGTGTGTGTGTGTGTGTGTGTGTGTGTGTGTCTGTGAGTGTGTATATATTTAATACAGGGTCTAAGAGTCTCACTACACAGATTGGACTCCTAGTGATCCTCCTGTATTCAGTCTCCCAGTTGCTGGGGTTGCACGTGCACAAGCCACGATGCCCAGTCTCAGCATGCCCCTGGGGCCGCCATGACTTGTCATGCTGGGGATCAAACCCAAGCCCCTGCGCTCTGCCTAAGCAGGCACTTTAGTCCACTGAACTATGTGGCTGCCCCCCGCCCCTTTGTGAAGAAATTCAGGAAAAGCCTAGATAGGGAATTTGTTTTCCCTTATTTTACAACCTGCATATGCCATATAGTACCTTTCAGCTAACACACTTTGGACAGAGGTGAGAATTCATGTCTTAATTCATGGAAAAAGTAAGCCTTTCAGGCAGGTAACATGTTGACTAACACTGATTGATATCCTCAAATTTGGGATGGAAGTCTGTCAAATCCTAACAAAATTCACATCACCAAAACATATCTCCATTCATGTAGGGGTTTGTGTATGTGTCTATTACTCCTGATACTAGGACCTTGTGCTTGCCAGGCAGGTGCTTATGCTGCTGAGCTGTCTCCCCAGAACTATGGATACTAATTGAAAAGTTAGATACCCAAGTTCCTGAATTTGAGCAACATGTAGAAGGAAAATAGTAAAAAGTTCACTTGACTGATCCATCCCAGTAACCAAAGGTTTACCAATGCACAGATGTCCCTAAAACATTGCTGCTTCTTCAGTAATACTCTGAAGTATTATGGCTTTGTTATGCATTGTTTGGATGATCCTATAAACCGCAGGTAAAAAGTCAGAGACTTCGAGTAGTTTCTTAATCACACACTCTTCGAAATTTTGATTCACTAATCTATATAGTTCAGCTGAATTACCTAATGAGTTAGGGAGTGGCTGGTTGATTTTCCCCCCTTAATTATAGTAGGCAAACAACTAATTTGACTACAATCGCCCAATTTATTTTCTTAATAGTCTACATACACATTCAAAATAGTGTCAATTGAAATAGATATTTGTGTTGCCTCTTTTTATAGGAAAGGAATGAGCATTTTCATGGCAGTTTTAGCTTCTGGGAATCAGGGTTACAAGTGACAATAAGAATCAGATAAGGAAGTCTTCAGGTCTTCATTTTTGTCTCCATTTAGCAAGAAGGAGTTGGAGGGTGTTGACTCTCACTTGTGCATAGTGAGGAACCCATATATTCTTTCACGTGGGTTCAGTTTTTAAAGTAAAATGGTTCTACAACTTAGTTTAGGTACGGCAAAGGAATAAAGACTTCACATGCAGAATATGAGAAATGTATTCAAACCTTCACAAATGAATTCCAGATTCAACAGAGACTTACTATCTTGGTTTGTCTTCTGCTGTCATCTGTCATGGCATATTCAGTGCTCCAAATGATAAAAGGAGAAAGATAAAATTGTAAAACAAAATTAAAACCAAAATGTGGGCTGTGAACAAAAGAAAATCTCCATGAAAAAGGAGGAGCTGGTTGGTTATGAAACAGTAGAAAGTTCTTTGGGAAACAGAAATGATACATTTCTTTCAAGAAAAAAATTAGCTTATAAAACATCATTACAGGGCCGGGGAGTTCGCTCAGTAGAATAAGTATTTGCCTGGCAAGCGCAAGATCCTGAGTTAAATCCCTGATTCAGGAAAAAAAAAAAATCATTACTATTTAAAATAACACTTAGAGGGCCAGGGAGATGGCTCAGTGGAATATGTGCTTCCCTGGCAAGTGCAAGGGTCTGAGTTCAATCCCCGGTTCCATAAATAAATAAATAAATAAATAAATAAATAAATAAATTACCATTTAGAGGGTATAGTTATCCAGAGATGTAGTCTTCAAGCCAGAAAATTGAACATGTTTGTTCCAAATGGATTTTGGAAGGCACCTGAATGGCAGGCAAGAAGGAAAACATTGGTTTATAATTACCTGTTCTTTAATTTATAATTTATAAGCCATTAATTATAATTTATGACTAATTCATTAATTATAATTAATGATCTTCAGTTCAATTTAGCACATTCAACAAATACCTATCAGAACCATTAGAATTCCTGAAATGCGCCACAACATGCAGCAATTGCCTTTTTTAACCAAATTATTTAGAGCATTTATTTGTTTGTTCATTCATTTGGTACAGGGTCTCACTATGCAGGTTGGATTTTTAGTGATCCTCTTGTCTCAGCCTCCCCAGCAATGGGATTTACAGCTGTGCTCCACCATGCCTGGTTTTGGTGGCCCGCATGGCTTGGGGCCACCATGGCACGGGGTACGGGAGATGAAGCCTGGGTCCTGGAGCTTCCCAGGCAGGCACTTAGACTGACAATCTATCTCCCCATCCCATAATCAAATTTTTTTAATTTTTTAAAAACCACATGTAAAATTGATAAAAGCGTTTCATCACAACCTGAAACTACTCAGAAACTTTATCTATTCAAACACAGGATATGGAATTATCAGTTACAGGCCATTCCCCAAAATATAGACAAGCAAAGATGCTCACCTCTTGGCTAGGAAGCAAAAGACCCAAAGAGGAAGGAACCACGTTTCCCGTTTTTCCTTGCAGGCCCTGCCCCCATTGCCTTAACCTTTTCCGGTTCCCTTCCCCTCTCTATGGTTTTCTCTCTCTTATTGTCGCTGTGTGTGGGTGTCGCGTGTGTTATACACGTGTTTTGTGGGGCCTCTGTGCCTCTACTGTTTTATCATGTTTTCTCATTTTCCGTTTTTTCTCGGGTTTTCAGAGAGTGTGTCTCAATATAGATCTTCTCTAGGTCACTTTGATTATAACAGAGTGAGCAATTACCATTTGATACAAGATTAAAAATGACTCATGTCTTAGGTGCTAGGATCATTTATTTGCACATCATTTCAGTTCTCCACAGCTGAACGTCATGCGTGTAGTTTTTCAGGGAAGATTGTAACACAACAGCGTCCAGGTTGGCTTACAAGGAAATGCCAACAGTACATAAATATAGACAAAAGAGCAATAACAGAACAGAAATATTTTATTCTCAGAAGAATGGCCTTAGTTTTCTCAATTTCTGAAAGTGGTGTCATCACTGTTAGCCAAAACAAAGATTTATGGGGCACAAATTTCACTTTATACAACATTCCCACAATTTTTCATAAGACTGTATTTATTCCTCATTTCTAAAATTGTTCAGAGATTCGACTGTGTATTATTATATAAAATATCTGCTTGTATCAAATTGCATTAAAGCAAGATTTATTAAACAGCACTATTGAATGGCATTTCTCCTAGACTTTTGAGATGCAAATGCCACAGTCAATCCAGTTTTCACCCTCGGTTGGGAGGTCTTTGGATCCTTGTTGTCCTGAGTGTTAAAGACATGACCTGAGTGTGCTGAGTTCTTCAGGCTTTTCCTCTTGGGACTCAAATGCAAAATTTGGAATTGGAATGAATTCATTGTCAAGCACAAACTTCTTCCAAGAGAAGCTTTGAAGCCAAGATGAATATCTGTGCTACAAACTGAACATTCTAATTTGTGATCAAAGCCATGCCTGTGCTGGGCACGGGGGCACAGGCCCGTCATGCCAAGCCATCACAGTGTGTAACCAAACTGGCGCAGAGAATAAATGATTACCCGGAAACAAGACTTAGCTCCCTTCCTGGAAGGGCCAGAGGGACGATCTCAACAGGATCCATCCAGTATTACGGAGGCTCTTGGGAGTAGCACTGAAGCCGGAGCTTTCCAGCTTTTATCTACAGTTAGCCGTGCAAAAGAGAAAGGAACAAGAACGGTGTGGGCAAGGAACTGTCTCGAGGCTGAGCAGGTTTTCTTTCTTTTTTTTTTTTTAAGATTCAATGTTTCTTTCTTTTTTTTTTTTTTTCAAAATTTTATTGATAAACAGCAATGAGACAGTTTCAAATCAAATCGAAAGTACAGTTTCAACAAATAACACACTGCATATATTCTTCTTAGTGGTTAATTGCTATGCAAGATGCGGACTTGAGATCCTATTTACAAACACCATTAGAACAAATCATTCTATTCATTAAGAGAATGTAACTACATATCTATCCTACCCACTTTGAATACACAGATACAAAATGGACATTCATCAAACTGGAACTCAAAGCCTTGAGCAAGCTAGACAAGCACTCTACCCTATTTTTTCGAAGTTCCGTTATTGAATATTATAGGTGTGTAAACTCAGCAAAATGTTCTAAAAGAGTCCAGTAGCCCATAATAGCATTGGGTCTTCTGTTTAACTGGCAATGTCAGAAATTATTGACCCGAGTCCCCCACAGCTCAACATAACAGCATGTCTTTACTTCCTATATTTCATCTTCTGAGCAGGTTTTCTCGGGGTAGGATAAGGGCCAGATACAACATGTTTTACTAATCTGAACTGCCTGTTGATTAAGCATGGACTCTTTTTTTCAACCCCAACACAAACTCTCAGAAGGCTGGGGCAGGAGAGTCACAATCCCAAGCCAAACTTGGACTCAAAATAAGTGTAAAAAATATTTTAAAGGCTGGGCATTTGGCATAGTGAGAAAACAAGATGATCAATACTAATACTTAAAAGATATTTTAAAAACTATTCATTTGACTATAACATTTATGGGTGATTATTTTGTGTTTGTCTTTTTCTGCAGTAGTGTGCCTCTGTCCCAAGCCTAAGATTTATTTACTGGTTGATTGACTGATTGTACTGAAACTGGAACTCAAAGCCTTGAGCAAGCTAGACAAGCACTCTGCTACTAAGCCGGATCCCCAGCCTGCAAAAGTTGATTTCAGTGGTGAGGATTTGCAGGAAATAAAGAAAAAAGTGCATCATGTATTATTTCCAAAAACTTTATACACTAGGCAAGAGCGCCGCTCTGCAAAAGACATTTTGGGACTCTGATCGTTCTGAAACAACAGTACAACTGGCTGTCACAGGTCTGGTTTTCCACATACAACTTGCAGCCATAGAGGCTAACAGGCAAAGTCACTGGCCTTTTTTTCTTGTCTACTATTATTTTAGTTAAAGTTTAAAAAGGTGATTTATCAATGATAAAATGTCATGGAGGTTTTACAAAAGCCATAAATATGTTTGTTTCTTTTAATTTTAGTAGTGCATACTGGCAGCATGTACGGTTTATGGTCATCTTGGGCATGGGTATGGTTGCATCCTACAGCCTCCTGTTCTTTTCTCCCCTTCCAATCCCACCCCCCTCCCTCCCTCCCTCCTTGTCTAATTTCCCTGTGCTGATTTTCATTCTTATTAATATTATTAATCTTAGGTGATGTTACCACCTACAATGTTTATGATCATTGAGGATGTTCAGTTCCTGTACATGGCGTATCATTCTCCTATGGATTTCCCCTTCCCCTTTGAAATATTTTAGAAGCATCATTATGATGAACTGCACTGTATTTCCTGTTTCTAGTTCTCTCTCTCTCTCCTTTTTTATGTATTTAATATAGGGCCTACAGGGTCTCACTACGCAGATCGGACTCACAGTGATCCTCTTGTTTTCAGCCTCCCAAGAGCTGAGATTATAGGCATGCACCACCATGCCCAGTCTCAATCACCATCTCAGTGTATCCCAGGGGCAGGGCCAGCACGGCATGCTGGGGATCGAACCCACACCAGCCCCTGTATCTGCCTAAGCAGGAGCTTTAATCCACTGAGCTATCTACGTGGCCCCTGTTCTGTTCTTTTGAAAAGATTTGTTTACCTAAATCCCTAATCTCCCAAGTCTGAGGTGACTCTTTTATCCCAGGTACTTGGAGTTGTTACTGAATGAAAGTTTCAATTTCATTTTTGTAAATTATGGATTAGTACATGTTTGTGATATGTAATGATTGCATTCACATTGAGGAATAAGTAATAAGTCCATTGATGAATGCTTCTGTTGGTGAACAATTCAGTTGGAAAACAGAAGGCTTTGGCAGACTTTTTCTTCCATTCACAAACTCCGAGACAGGTGAGGAACACAGCACGACCCCCTTCCCCAGGGTCATGGAATGATTTCAGCCCGTGAACCAAAGTACCACAGTACATATTTCATGTTGATCATTTTCTCCCCTCCTTTCCAACTATTTTCTAGTCTCCCTCATTGTCATATGAGGGTGCCTCCCTGTTCCCTACATCTCTCTTGTATTTTGCTTTTCAAATTATTTATATTATGGATGTCTCATTAGATAAACCACGCATTATTCAATGTTTAAGAACTCCAGCTACTGGGCTGGCAGTAGCTCCAAGGTAGCGCATTTGCCTGGCAGGCACCAGGCACCTGGGTCTGATACCCAGCTCTGCAAAAGGAAAGAGAAAACGGGTCGCATTTTCTACGTTCTTATCATTTCAAGCTTGGTTAACTGGTACAATTTACATTATAGCGGACAAATCCGTAGTAACTCTGGTGTATCTTTTCCATAAAAGTATATGACTTGTTTAGTATTTTTATTAAAGATATGAGAGACTGAAAATAGATACTTTGTAGAGGTGAAAAGGTAAGCCACATGCATTCTTGAATTCATACTGAAGTGTTCGGAAAACATTTAGCAGGAGGCCAGCGGGGACAGGAGAAGTGTTGCTTTCGCAGTCACGGCAGGAGGATGGTGTTGTGTGACGGGGAACACTTCCAGAATATCTTCCTGAGCTATTGCAGGCAGACAGAGCCAGCCAACCCCGGGAGGGCCAGCTCCTCGTGAAATCTTCAACATGCTCGGGATTTATGGCCCGTGAATCCAAAGGAAGGAATGCGGATCTTATGACTCCAGTTATGTATGTAAGACAATACCAAATAATCCGTCTCTGCTGTGTTTGCCAGCTCGGAAGGGTGGTGGGGTTTGAGTAGTCAAGTGCTTAGCCGCCCATTCGGGACAGGCTGGAAAATCACTCAGCGCATTCCGGCGTTCCCTGCCTCCTAGGACCCTTGCGAATAGCGCATGTGAGGAAAGAGGGAGGACAAATAGAATGTGGTGCGGTTTAGGAATCTAATCCCTCCACTTGGAACGCTTCTGTCCATTGCGCATCGGGGAATTTATACTGGGTGTGCGGAGCAGCCACCTCGGAGGAGGTATCCACTGATGGATGTCTCCTCGTGGATTATGACCTGAACAGCAAATCTCGCTCCGCTCTTGAATTCACAGGAACCCACGCAGTGACAGCACGGGTTGGGTCTGCTGCTTTCCCTTTCTGCCTCTTAGCATTATGAAGGTTTTAGGTGGAAAAAAAAAATCCTAGTAATGCAGAAATAGGCAAGTTCCAAACACCATCATGATTAGTACAAGGAATAGTCAGGGAACATAACGTGACATAACTGAGTCTTATCACCTTTGACCTCATAGGAAAGATAAATTCTGCTAGCTCAAGCCTGGTGGGAAGGTATGGTTCATGCAGAAGGGGCTTCTCCCATTCATTTTTAATATTTTTATTATTTTGTTTTGTGTTTTAGGGAAGGGTCTACAGAGTGTTCAGGGTCTCACTACTAGATCAGACTGGTAGTGATCTGCCTGCTGACAGCCTCCCAAGAGCTGGGATTACAGGAGCATGCCACCACACCCAGTCTCAATCGCTGTCTCAGCACACCCCCGGGGTAGGGTGGACGGCAAGGCAGGCCTGGGGATCGAACCCCCGGCCCCTGCGCCTGCTTGCAGGTGCTTTAATCCGCTGAGCTATTTGGCCGGCCTTTCTCATTCACTTTAAATATGTTCTTTTGATGAGATAATGGGCTTTGTTGGAGGATAAATAGCATCAATGAGGTCAGGCCTCCATGAGAAATTAGGTTCCTCATTAGAAATGTTGGCATTAGGGCCGGCCAGATAGCTCAGTGGACTGAAGTGCCTGCTTAGGCAGACACAAGGACTGGTGTTCAATCCCCAGCATGCTGTGCTGGCCCCGCCCCCGGGGCATGCTGAAACTGCGATTGAGACTGGGTGTGGTGTCTCACACCTGTAATCCCAGCTCTTGGGAGGCTGAAAACAAGAGGACCTCTGTGAGTTCGATCTGTGTGGTGAGACTTTGTAGACCCTGTGCTAAATACATAAATAAATAAGTAAATAAATAAAATAAAAATAGACATGGTAGTGTTATTCCATGATGCTCATGGGGACAGCCAGGCACGTCCTCTTCATTCAGGTAACAAACACTTTAGAAAGAACCACATGTTCTACTTCTCAGAAACAAAGCTCCACCCCTCATGTGATGGCCTTTGGGTTCAAGAGACCACAAGGAACTTGGAAGCTGGGAGCACATTCTACTCCTGTTTGCTTCCTGAACTGAATGGGTACAGGAGATGTAGTTATGCCTTGTGTCCAGTTGTCCCCCGCAAAGCCTCATGCAGTCATGGGACAGACGTCTAGACTTTATGATTAATTCCTGATCCAGTGCTGGGATGATGGGTGTGAGTGCTGCTGGGATTATGGGTGTGAGTGCTATACCCAGCCAGGGGCAGAGAGCCTGCATCCAACACAAGGGAGACAGATTTGCTCTCTGTTGCCATTGTTGCTGTTCCTCCTCCTTTCTGCTCTTGCTGATTTGCTGTTTCCTATCACCATGAACCGCTGTCCCGGCCATGTGCCCATCTGCCTTGGAGCCAGCTAAGTATGGACTGAAACCTCCACAAACTGTGAGCTAAATAAACCTTTCCCTCCTTCATCTTGGGTG
>NW_004524867.1:465620-466219 GCF_000260255.1 Octodon degus | reverse complement strand
TGGCTTCCCTACAGACAGGAAGACAGAAGGCTGCATTTTTATAGTACAAACAAAGTATATTGTCACCAGCAATTTCTGACCCAAATTCCTCAAAATAAAACTTATGCCAAGACGATTTCTAAAAGAAAAAATCAATAACAATGTTGAACTCCATGAATAACTTTAGCAGTTTATGTGCCTACAATCAGACTTGGATTCTGTTACTGAAGCCAAGACTGAATTGATTTTTTTTCATGTTGCATTTATCAAAAAATGTTATTTCTGTGAATGTTTTATTTAAGATTTGGAGTAACCACAGCAGAGCGCTTCTACCACATTGTATTACAGCTCACCAGATATAAACAAGCACATTGTAGAACGTGAATTATTAAAGTCTGAATCCGGAACATGATTGTTCCCAGCTTTGACGTTTTGGCATTGTACTCTGTAGAATTTTTCAGTTGCTGTTTCAGGAAGTGAAACAGATCTCCTAGACATTATGCAGGCGCAAACAGTATAATCCCAAACAGCCTGTGAGACCCAAATATTACTAGGCATGCCTCTGAGTAAGGTACGTCTCCTTGCCTTCTTGCTATGAGGTACTCTGCTGAATTTTTGTT
>NW_004524867.1:460210-464870 GCF_000260255.1 Octodon degus | reverse complement strand
TCCCTGTTACCTTTACAGTGTTCTTTCTAGCTGTGCTTTTCCTGGTCCAGAATGCAGTACACAGTCCTGAGCAACATGCCCTGGCCCTGGAGCTATTTTTGTTGAATATCTTTCAACACGAGTTTGCCTGATGGGCCGCAGTTACTGGATTCCACATATTTACGTTTGGCACAAGTGTCCCAAAGAGATGGTCCATTGTCTCTGATATGAAACCTTTCTGTCCCATTAGTGATGAGGTTAAATCTCATCCCTTCGTTAATGTGGTATCTTCTGGATTTTTTCCCCATGAGGAAGACTGACCTTATTTCTTCTTCCATGGAGCATGCTTCAAATCTTTGAGGAAAGCTACCCTTCTCTGTTAAATCTCATTCTTTGATGGTGAATATTCCCTGTTCCCTAGCCCAGTTTTGAAGGCAGTTTCATTAAAGATTTGTTCTTCTTCCAGTGCTGCTGAATCTGTGTACGAAAGTTTCCAATCTCGATTTAGTACGGCGATATGAACTGTGGTGGGTGAGAAAATGTAAGATTGCATTCAGGCTCTTATGGAGAAAGTACAACTACTGATTACTGATGTCTTCCAGGATCCTTGGGGAGAGAGTGGTGGCGGGCTGGTCATCTTGTATTGTATGCAGTAGTTCTTAACAGGGTAGCCCACATCTGATGTTTCTGTGATGTGAATCAGGAGTCTCTGTTCCCTACTGTGGAGGTTTGTGCACTGGTGGTCACTTGTTGCACACAGCTGAGCTGAACCAGCATGGTGCTTGGTGTGGGAGGCCCACCTGAGGGTTGTTATCAGCAGTATAAGAGGAAGAACTGGAGAAGAGAGAGGCTGTTGGGGAAGCTGTTTGGAGAAACTGTTGGAACTATTTGGAGATGCTGGTTCTCTTGGGCTATTCTGCTGGTTGACCTTACTATGTTGGTGTTTTTGAGGAACTTGGCTGTTCTTGCTGAAGGAGGAGCATGAGACCTTGTTGTCACTGAGAATGGATATGGTTCATTTTGGAGGAGCTCTGGTCCTCCTCACCTTGAGCATCACTTCCCGGCTCTGGAGGGAAAGGTGGTACATGGCTCAGTCTCCTAGAGAAGCTCGCTGTGTTGGCTTTCCTGATGGGAACTCAGGTTTCCTCATCCTTGCAGGAGCTTGGGACCTCACTGATGCTGAGGATGGCCGTGTTACCTGTTTCTTTGGGGCGGGGGTCTGGTGCTTACCTTGAGTATTGCTTCCTGGCTCCAGTTCAGATCCTTCAGCTTGTTAGTTCGGATCCTTCATCCCACTGGCACAGACTTTCTAGCTCCCACCACTGACCTTTGGGCCTTCCTAGCACAAATCCCTGAAGCAGGCCAGGATGAGACTTTGTCGTGGGCTCTAGGCCTCCAGTTGGACTTCTGGGAGGCATTGTTATGGGCTCTAGGTCTTCCGCTATCGTCAGATCCAGGCCCTCAGCTAGGTTCGCTGGGTCTTCAGTGTGTGGACAGATTACCTGCACTCTCTTTTTGTATATGATTCTTTGGGTGACTACTACAAATAATCTTATAAAATGTATGTCCTGGACTATAGTGTTTCCCCTTATGAAACCGCCAAACTACAATACCTACCATAATTTAGAGTTATCCATTCTTAGTGTAGAACTAATACATACAAATACATAAGCAGCTGAGCAGGTGTTTCATCTTTTCTCTAAAATGATTTGGAGATCAAAGATTACTATATAGTCTCATGATTGGTAATGGTATATAAAATATCTAGGTTGAACAAATTGAGAAAAAAATAAAGAAATGGTATTAAAGGAATATCATCTTTCTTTCTTTCTTTTTTTTTTCCGAAACCGGGAATTGAACTCAGGCCCTTGGGCTTGCCAGGGAAGCACTTATTCCACTGAGCCATCTCCCCAGTCCCTCATCTTTCAATTTAGCTTTATCAAAATGTTATCATATGGGCTGGCAAGATAGCTCAGTGGACTAAAGCGCCTGCTTAGGCAAGCAGAGGCAAGCACAGGGACCATGGTTCGATCCCTAGCACCATATGCTACTCCAGCCCTGCCCCCAGGGTGGGCTGAGCTAGCCAGAGTCTGGGTATAGTGATGCACTCCTTCAATCCCAGTGCTGGGGAGGCTGAAAATAGGAGGATCAGTATGAGTCCGACCTGCATAGTGAGACCCTGTAACAACCAAATAAATTTTTAAAAAAGAGAAAAAGTACCACGGAAAGCTGCAGAATTGTAGGAACTTACTGCACTTTTGCCACTATGAAAATTATTTTGAGTATTTCAAAACATATGCAAACTATCCCAAAGTTTTCAATGAGAAAGTTTTATTTACATTTTTTTTACCATTAATCATGGTTTTTCAACATAACTGAATTAAAAGACACCTGGAAAATCCATAAAGAACACCTGTGGTTGCACCTGACTGTGGTCTAGGGACCTAACCTTGGGGACGCTATCTGGTTTTTGTCCTTTTCTATGTATCTGGTTTTCATAGGATGTCCTCTCTAGCATGCTTTCTTACATGGTTTTCTTCTGACCACCACAAGGTGAGCAGCTTTGCCACAGCATGCCTTAAATGAATGGCAGCCAGCCAGCTATGTACTGGTCCATCTGAAACCATGAGCCTAATTGAACATCTCCTTCTTCAAGCTGATGAGTGACAGCTAGTTTGCCCTGTCAATGAGTAAATGAAACAGTGCTCATGTTCATCTTCACCTACACGTACTGAACTAAAAATGTGATTTTTAAAAATAAAGTTTGTGATCCTAAAACATGCTACATTTATTTTTCATTTAAAGTATAGTTCTTGGGGACCATCCACTCAGGGCCCCCCTTCTGTCCCTCTCTTGGACAGAAACTTTCTTTCTCTCAATAAATTTACTCTTCTTATTAAAAAAAAGTATACTTCTTCATCCTCTACTGTGAATGAAGACAGTTTTTCAGGAGGAAAATAGAAACACCTAAGAAACTTACTGAAAAGATTGTTCTAGGAGCTTATTTTTATTGAGTAAAGTTGTGATAGAGGGCTAGGAATGTAGTTTCACCATCTGTCTTGGTTACTCTTCTCTTGTTGCTGGGACAAATACCCAACACTTAAAATAAAGGAAGAAAAGGTTTATTTAGCTCACATTTACTGGAGGTTTCAGTCCATACTCAGCTGGCTCCAGGGCAGAGTGGGGCAAGGCAAAGAGCAACCTTTCATGGTGGCGGCAAAGAGCAAGAGCGCAAGGGAGGGGTAGCAGCAGCTCAAGCAGCTGGCTTCTCTTCCCTCCTTACATTGTAATGCAAATTACCTTCCCAGGGCAGATGCAGCATCCACACCCACAGTAATCAATCACAAACTCCAGAAGCCGCCCCAAGACTGCATGAGGCTTTGGGGGGACACCTAGACACAAACCATAACACCATCAAATACTTGTTTAATATGAATGAGTCCCTTGGTTTAGCCCCCAGTACTGCAGAGAAACAAATAAAAATATTAAAAAGCATTTAAAAATTTTAAGAGAGTACCATCACTGATACCTATAGTGATCATGCGATGTTCAAAGGTTAAGCCTTGAAAACAGAAAAGTTGTGAAAAATTATAAAACTGAATCTGCTTAAGAAAGACGGCAAAAGAAATTTGGTCTCCACATATCAAAACAATACATTTCAGCACATTAAATCATCCTTTTTCCATAAAGGGCTTACTCAAATTCAAAAATACCGCTCCCCCCAAATAGTGTCTTCCTAAGCTGACATACTTAAACTGGGAAATAAATGCTTTTGACAACTGCTCCCTATTTAATATTTAACCAAAACTATTGGTAATGGTAAAAAAAATAAACCATGAGAATTCCAACATTCTCCATTACCTCAAACTCTCAACAGGACAATTGGTCTAAGTTGTATTCATTTTCTTTGATAAATGAGCAGAAACATGAATCTTCTCCCCATGTGAAAATTTATCTTCCTAGCATCTCTCTGTCTCTGTCTCTGTCTCTCTCTGTCTCTCTCTGTCTCTCTATCTCTGTCTCTCTCCTTTATCTCTCTCTGTCTCTTTCTGTCTCTTCTCTCTCTGTCTCTCTCTCTCTGTCTCTCCTCTCCCTCTCTCTGTCTCTGTCTCTCTATCTCTCTGTCTCTCTCCTTTATCTCTCTCTGTCTCTCTCTGTCTCTCTCTGTCTCTTTCTGTCTATTCTCTCTGTCTTTCTCTATCTCTCTGTCTTTCCTCTCCCTCTCTCTGTCTCTCTGTCTGTCTCTCTGTCTCTCTCCTTTCTCTCTCTGTCTCTCCTCTCTCTCTCTCTCTCTGTTTCTGTCTCTCTGTTTCTCCTCTCTCTGTCTCTCTGTCTCTTCTCTCTCTGTCTCTCTCTCTCTGTCTCTCCTCTCTTACTCTCTCTGTTTCTGTCTCTGTCTCTCTGTCTCTCCTCTCTCCTCTCTCTCTCTGTCTCTCTCTGTCTCTGTTTCTGTCTCTCTCTGTCTCTCTCTATCTCTCTGTCTCTCTATCTCTCTGTCTCTCCTCTCCCTCTCTCTGTCTCTCTGTCTCTCTCTTTCTCTCCTCTCTGTCTCTGTCTCTCTCCTTTCTCTCTGTCTCTCTTCTCTGTCTCTCTGTTTCTGTCTCTCTTCTCTCTGTCTCTGTCTCTCTGTCTCTCTCTCTGTCTCTCTGTCTCTCCTCTCTCTCTCTGTCTCTCTCTCTCT
>NW_004524867.1:458268-459980 GCF_000260255.1 Octodon degus | reverse complement strand
TCTCTGTCTCTCTGTCTCTGTCTCTCTCTGTCTCTTTCTGTCTCTCTCTCTCTCTCCCCGCCCACACTAGCTTCAGAAAGTTCTAAGGCAAACAGACAAAGGCTAGCTCCTGGCATGGTGACACCATCGCGAGCAATCTTAACAACAGATTACATTTGCATCGAATGTTACTTTTGTGGAACAAAGACAGAACAACTATAGGACTCAGTGTGATTACTTTGGACCCACCAACAGAATATTGATTCTGCTGGAAAATGACAAAATACACCTTCCTGCATATCTGAATATCCTTATAAATCACAGCCCCTTTCCATTGGAAGTTTCCAGAAAGGGTCTAAGGCTCAGCTGTTCTCTTGCAAAATGTGACTGGCTCCAAATGAGTGGAGTAGGAGCTGAACCTGATTCTACTGGGTCTGCTGAGGTATCACAGTGCTTATTTATAATGTTGCCAGTCAACTGCAGACAAAATGAGAAAACCACACACACACACACACACACACACACACACACACACACGAACAGAGCATGAGAGATTCAAAACACCCAAGTGTAGTTGAAGAGACGCATCTCAAAAAATTAAATATTAAAACAAAGCCTTTCACAGTGAGGAACCTTTATGAGCCATTTCTGCTTTACCTAAATTCTCATTTCCCAAAAGTGAGGCTGAAGAAACAGTTAATGAACCTTTTTATATCGTGCCCAGCCGCCTTTATGATCAGAGAATGTGTGTTGTGTGCTGAAGTGGAGTCATGTGTTTGTTATGAAAAGCATGCACATATATTCTAAGTAAATTCTTTGCGTTGCTGGGAGCTGAATTAGAGATAACATCAGCACATTCTCTTCCTTGTAGCTTGACTTTAGAAAAGCCGTAAGTAATTGCTAAGAAAAACCTGTCTTGCTGTCTAAACCAGCTAGAGAAGACTTCCTAAGAAGGGGAAAGAACCTCCTGGCACTCTTTTTCATTTTCCTTTTTTAAAAGGCAACTGACCAAAAACATTCTCAATATTTAAAGGAAGAAATAATTATTCCTTAGCCTGTATTCTCATGGCAAATTGAGTTGTGTCCTATTATAATACATATCGCCTTTCACCACAGTAACTTCTGTCTTTCTTGTTAAATTAACAGCTCCTTGGTGACCAGGGACACAAAAACAATATTTCTGGTAGATAAGCCTCCTGTGAATGTCAGCTTCTCAATAAACATTACTTGCTTATTAGTTTAACCAAATCTGGCAAATATCACCATCCTAGATCATCTGTATTAATCTTCATATTGTCAAGAACTGGCAACGCGTAATGAAGATAACTTGAAGCAATACATGTTAATTATGTTTCAATGTCAAAAAGTACAACACGGTGCTTTCTTACTTGCTTGCTTATAACCCATCCCCTCAGAGGTTTGCTACAAGTTGCCGAGTTTCAGAGATGGAATACAGAAGATGCGTCAGTCCTCTATTCCTATGAAGCAAAGAGTCCTGAGGCAAACTGTTCCTGAGGGATGATAGCTGACGTTTGCGGTTTCCATAGGTGGGGAATTCAGAGGCAGCTCTACTGGGACTTCTTTTTTTTTTTTTTTCCAAAGTGTTATTGATAAACAGATAGCAATGAGACAGTTTCAAACCAAATAGAAAGTACAGTTTCAACAAATAATACACTGCATATATTCTTCTTAGTGGTTAATTGCTGTACAAGATGCAGACTTGAGATCCTATT
>NW_004524867.1:454903-458023 GCF_000260255.1 Octodon degus | reverse complement strand
GTCTTCTGTTTAACTGGCAATGTCAGAAATTATTGACCTGAGTCCTGACAGCTCAACATAACAGCATGGCTTCACTTCCTATATTTCGTCTTCATACTTTTCTACTGGATGGTTAAGAGCAAGGTAAAGCAGGACCTGTGCAACAAGAGTTGTAGCTTTTTGGTCTGAGAAGGTCAGTGAAATGCCCTCAGGATTTCTGACTCGAGGATTTTCACAGTTACGGCCAAGTCGAAACTTCAGGCATCTCCAGACTCATGCAGGCCATGGTTGGCAAGATTCGGCTCCTCTTGCGCTGTGGGACGGAGGAAGGCAGTGTGTTGTTGGCTGTTGACCAGATGAACAACCCTTAGTTCCTCCTCCTATGAGCTTTGCCTACTGCAGCTCACAATGACTCAGTCGAACACACCTGAGAAGAACTAGGAAGAGACAGCAGGCCACAAGCGTTAGCCACTCTTACCTAATGTTCTAATTCATGGATCTCTAATCCTTCAGAGTGAGTCACTATTTTGAGCATGCCTTCCACAGAATGGAGTTGATGCAAGGCTCTGAGGTGAGAAGCCAGAATTACAGGGAGCATCTCAACAGGCTGCCCACAGACAAAGGAAGGGAAGGTGTGGAGCAATTTATCTACCAGGGGACCATCACAGCTCTACTAGTATGAAAGAATTCTGGCACTGTTTTCAGAGATAATAAATCCAGCTGACAGCCATGCTGGAAAAATGAGATATTGCCTGCTGACTTGTAAGTAGAGTTGCATCAGTACCTTTAAATAGCATGCAAGCATATGTCTTGCAAGATGTTTATAAAGACATTAACTATACCTTCTTTAGAGCCCTGGGTAGCATCCAAATTAAATGCATCACGTGTTTGCAATAACAAGGATTGAACTCAAGACATTACAGACCTTGCACGTGCCAGGAAGGTGCTTATACTGCTGAGCTATATCCCCAGCCTACATGTTTGTTTCATTAGTTGTCATTATTAAACTATTGAGATGTCAAAGGTGGAAGAGCTGGTACTATATTCTGACTTCTGGTTCTGAAAACTTAAAAGGTAATTTGGGAGAAAAAAGTATCCATGAACACTACAGGATATATATAAAATGTCTAGTTTGGGGGTTCAGGGAGATAACTCAGCGGTCTAAGCACCTGGCTGGCAACTGCAACGTGATTCAATCCCCAGTAGCACATGATGTGCACCGAGAAGGCCACAGAAGCTGGGCGTGGTAGCACACACCTATAATACCAGCACTGGGGATGCTGAAACAGGAGGGTCACTGCAACTCCAAGCTGCAAGTTCAAGCTCCATAGTGAGACCCTGTACCAAATGCATCAATTTTTTAAAAAATGTCTAGTTTTACTACTGAAGCAGAATTGCTCAATTCAAACTTTATTTCCAACTATGTGAAAAAAATCACTTTTCTTGAATGGCAAAGAAGTTGAGATTGGAAACTTTTAAAATATTTTCCCTTCACATTTCCTGAAAATCAGGCCTAGGTACCACACATCAATGATGATTTAATCAAGGGCCTTGAAACAATCCTTGGGATGTTCTGATTTTTTCTTAATCATGTTAAAAAGACAAGAGCCTCGTTATCTTTTATCATTTACACTCCTGAACCACTAATGGATTTATTACTCTTCTATACTTTATTAAATTCCATCTTAGGTGGAAAATGTTAATACTCAACTCAGTAATTTAAATGCTATTAATACTAATGTTGTCTTTCTGCTTTCTAAAGGGAAAACTTTTTCAAGTCCAATTTGAACCATCCTAACTTTTATTGCTGTGCTGTGCAGAAAATAGAGTCTCATGCCATGGATTACCCCAAAAGAAAGATAATGAAAACTACTTGTTTTGGTTTAAATATGAAGTGTGTCCCACAAAGACTTGATGCTCACTCCAGTGTGCTGCAGGTGAAGGCCAGAGAGGGTGAGGGGGATGAACTCATCTTGCCCATGGTGGCTTCGTTCATGGCCAAGGCCCTAGCTGAGTGCGCTGCTGGGAGACAAAGCCTGGCTGGAGGGAGTAGGTCATGGTGGCGTGACCTTGAAGATGGCATGTAGTCCTTGGCCCTTTCCTCTCTGTGTCTGTGTGTCTCCCTCTCGCTGTCTCTCTTTCTGTGTCACAGTCTGTCTCTCTCTGTCTGTCTCTGTCTCTATCTCTTTCTCTCTCTCTCTCTCTGTCTCTGTCTCTCTCTTTCCCTCTGTCTCTCTGTCTCTCTCTGTCTCTGTCTCTTGCTGTCTGTCTTCCTCTGTCTCTCTTTCTCTGTCTCTTTCTGTCTCTCTCTGTCTCTGTCTGTCTCTCTCTGTCTCTGTCTCTTTCTCTCTCTCTGTCTCTGTCTCTCTCTTTCCCTCTGTCTCTCTGTCTCTGTCTCTTGCTGTCTGTCTTCCTCTGTCTCTCTTTCTCTGTCTCTTTCTGTCTCTCTCTGTCTCTGTCTCTCTCTCTGACTCTCTCTGTCTCTCTCTTTCTCTCTCTCTCTCTCTGTCTCTGTCTTTCTCTCTGTCCCTCTGTCTCTGTCTGTTTGTCTGTCTCTTGCTATCTTTCTGTCTCTCTTTCTCTGTCTCTGTTTCTGTCTTTGTCTCTGTCCCTCTGTCTCTGTCTGTCTCTGTCTCTGTCTGTCCATCTCTGTCTGTCTGTCTCTCTCTGACTCTCTCTGTCTCTGTCTCTCTCTCTCTGTCTCTGTCTCTCTCTTTCCCTCTGTCTCTCTGTCTCTCTGTCTCTGCCTGTCTCTGTCTGTCTCTCACTGTCTTTCTCTGTCTCTGTCTCTGTCTCTCTCTGTCTCTGTCTCTCGCTGTCTGTCTTCCTCTGTCTCTCTTTCTCTGTCTCTTTCTGTCTCTCTCTGTCTCTGTCTGTCTCTCTTTCTCTGTCTCTTTCTGTCCCTCTGTCTCTGTCTGTTTGTCTGTCTCTTGCTATCTTTCTCTGTCTCTGTTTCTGTCTTTGTTTCTGTCCATCTGTCTCTGTCTGTCTGTCTCTGTCTCTGTCTGTCCATCTCTGTCTGTCTGTCTCTCTCTGTCTCTTTCTGTCTCTTTCTCTCTCTCTCTGTCTCTGTCTTTCTCTCTGTCCCTCTGTCTCTGTCTGTTTGTCTGTCTCTTGCTATCTTTCTCTGTCTCTCTTTCT
>NW_004524867.1:446036-454598 GCF_000260255.1 Octodon degus | reverse complement strand
TCTCTCTCTCTCTTGCTCCTCCCCTACTCTCTTCCCAGCCACCTTGATGTGAGCAACATCCCGCAGCCACACCCTTCTATGATCTTTCTCTTTGGAAGCCAGCTCCTTATACTGCAATCAAGCACCAAAACAAAAGCTCCCCATTTTTGTGTGTCAGGTATTTTGTCCCAGCAATACCATGTTGATCAGTGCACTACTGTCTGTCTAATTTGAAATGTTGGGTGGCTTTTTTGCATAGCCATGCCTTATAAGTGAAGAATTCCTGGCAATTAAAGCACAAGTCTGAAATATACTTGTGAATGTTCAACACTGCGGATGCCAATGTTACAAAGCCACCTGGCCTACGTCTCTTGTAAAAACCTCTTCTTATTTCTCCCTTCTTTGCTATAATTTTATTGCCTCTCAACTGGATGGAAGAGTGTAGCATAGGACAAGTTGCTTTGAATCTTTCAGAGCTTCTGGATGTTCAGTCAAAGAAAATAGATACACAGGCAAAACAGCAAACCAAAGAATGGGCAATCTCAGGCACTCTTTTATTCTTTACTTCATAAAGAGAAACTCCACCCTAGCTGTCTACAGCTCATATAAATAGGGAGAAGTTGGTGTGCATCTCCTCTGTGGTTCTATAAAATTCAGTCTACATTAATACTTAATGTGCTACCTTAAAACTTTCTCTATCTACATCTATATGCCAACTGGGCAGGAACATATGCAGCACTTTCATGCCCTAGGACAAATTACAATGTCTGACATCAACCAGATGTTCAAATATCATAAAAATCTGTGCAGAACATTAAAAAAACAGATCAGGATATCCAGATCTGTACAATAACTGAAGTGTTTTGAAGCTGCAACGTAGATATTTTCCTTCTGTTAGCATTAACATAGTGAGAGCCGCAAGCAATTGCAAAGCATGTAATTCAGCCCCAAACACGAATTATAATTACATTTTCCATTTGAAAGCAAGAAATCACCCCATTTATCTCAAAGAATGAGGAGACATATGAAAATAAAGAAACCTTGAGTATGTTCCTTAAAATAACACTTTCTATAGGGCTGGCGAGAGCTCAGCGGACTAAACACCTGCTTTGGCAAGCACAGGGACCAGAGTTCGATCCAGGGTCCCGCACGCTGCACCTGCACTGACCCTCCCCCTCCCCCCCCCATGGGGCACATTCAGCTGAAGACAGTCTGGGCATGGTGGCGCATGCCTATAATCCCAGCTTTGGGGAGGCTGAAAACAGGAGGATCACTATGAGTCCGAGCTATGTAGTGAGACCCTATACCAAATACATAAAATGAAAAAAAAAAACAAACAAAAAAAAAAAAAAAAAAAAAAAACACTTGACCTGGGATTGCAGATGTTCACCGCCGTGCCCACTTTCAGTGGCCAGCTCAGTGGGCCCAGGGCAGGGCCAGCGCAGCATGCAGCACCAGGGATTGAACCTGGATCCTTGCACTTGCCAGGCACTGCTAAGCTATCTCTCCACCCCAGCATCAATAAACTTGACCTCTGGGGCCATTATGATGCTCTTTAAAAGTTAGTTATTTGGGCTTCGGAGATAGCCCAGCAGTCTAAGTGTCCGTCTGGCAAGCGCAAGGACCCGGGTTTGATCCCTGACACCACAGGCCACACTGTCCCTGCCCCGTGGTGCACTGAGCCAGCCACCGAGTCTGGGCATGGTGCTATGCCTGTAAAACCAGCACTGCGGAGGATGGGACAGGAGGGTCACTATAAGTCCAAGCTGTGTAGCAAGACCCTGTACCAAATAAGCGCACAAAGGTTTTTTTAAAGTTAGTTATTTTAAGACTGGGCATGGTGGCCTGTGCTATAATCCCAGCTCTTTGGGAGGCTGTAAATAGGCGGATCACTATAAGTCTGATCCAGTAGTGAGACCCTGAACACCCTGTAGACCCTTCCCTAAAATACCAAAAAAAGAAAAAAAAAAAAGTTACTTATTTTAACATCAGCAGTACGGCACTATTAACTGAGATAAGTGCGGAGGGTGTTCAGTGTGGATGTGTTGGACAAAGGGAAGTTTCCCGTCCAGTGCAGAACAGCAAAATCTCATTATGCTTCCCAAAATGATACACAACTTAAGTTTCATAAATCCTGTATTTATGAGTTCACTGCGCAATATGCCTATACTTTGCTTGATACAGGGAACTAAAACCACAGAAAATGAAATTTCTGGTAAGAAAAGACTATGATGTATCTGGCTTTCCCCCATCCTCAAAACTTTACTAATTTTTTTTTCTAGTTGCACTTCCTCTTGTTTGGTTCCTGTCTTAGTTACTTTCCTCTCATTGCTGAAGTAAAATATCTGACACCCAAAGTTACAGGAGAGAAGGCTTATTTAGCTCACAGCTTCTAGGGCTTTCAGTCTATAATTGGCTGGCTCCAAGGCAGGCTGGCATGGCAGAGGGGACAGTTCATGGCAGCAAAGACAGCAAAATCCACAGGCACAAAAGGGGCCTTTCATGGTAGAGAAAATGTAGTAAATCAACAAGGGTGAAAGGGGAGACAAGTTTCTTTCTGTCCCTTACATTAAATGCAGTCTACCCACCCTAGGGCAGGTGTAGCACTCACACTCTTAATCCCAACATTGGACCGTAAGTCAATCACAAAATCTAGATTAAGCCACTTCCAAAAAACTCTGATCACATAAGACTTTTTGGGGCCATCTGACACAAACCATAAGAGCTGCATTTCATTTTCTCTTGAAAACAGAACCTGCTTTTGGTTGGGTGTTTTCACAGTGCTGGTAAGGAACTTCCTGGGGGAAGTGCCACCTCTAACTCTTGTTTCACAGGGGACCGGGGGATGAAGCTATCCCCAAAACAGGATGTGATTATGTGCCAGCTCTTGAAGTTGTGGTAAAATCATTATTTTTTATGAAATGTTCTCCTTTCAATCAAATGACTTTGAAGCAAGTTGTGATTCTATGGAAATACCAAGGTTATGTCTTCCATTAGGCATTCCATTTGCTCAACAATGCTGAGGAAAAACATCATCCAAAGCCCAGCTATGGCCACTCTCTCTTTTTTAAAATTTTTGCTAGCTACATTATCCCCACGGCTTCATGCATGGTAAACAAGGACTCCTCTATAAAATTGCATCTCTAGCCCAGTTAATTAACTGGAGGCAGGGTCTCTCTATGTAGCTCAGGCTGGCCCTGAACTCACATTGATCCTGTTGCCTCAGCCTCCCCGTAAGCTGCCCAGGCTGGCCTCTGGTTTACGATTATCTTAATCAGTGGCTACTTGGGATATGCTTTTAAGTGGGAAGGGCAGAAGGACACAGGAGTGCAAATGGAATCCCAAGCTTTCCTGAGACCTTGGGCTCCATCTAGAACCCTGTCCCATCAGGCATGTCCAGTTGGCCAGCCCAACACCTTCCCCCAGCCCAAAACCAATACGGCAGAAAGAAAACACAGTTCTCTGTCAAGTGTACAAATCCACAGTCATCAGTGTGTAGCCTATAATTCTGTGGCTGAGAACCCCAGAAGAACTGAGAACAGCAATCTTGTCTTCCATTTCTACTTCCTTAGTATCAACCTTCATAAGCCTTCTAGATGTTCTGAGCTTTGTTTATCCATCACTTTATTTATTCTTCCCAAGAGTATTAAGAGCATAGCAAAAAATAAACAAATCCAAAGTAAGTTGACTTACATTAGGGAAAAATGAAGACATTTTTTTCTCACTTGATAGACATACTTTTTTATCACAAATAAGGCAAAAGTCATGTTGATTACTGACATGCATATATCCCGATGTATTGACAAACATTTGAGTTACAAAAATGTAATGTTACCACCACTCTGTAGCAGTTGAAGACTAAGAGACAGGGCTGGCCAGTTAGCTCAGTAGAATAAGTGCTTGCCTGGAAAGCACATGGACCTGAGTTCAGTCCCTGGTTCTGCCAAAAAAAAAAAAAAAATACTGAGAGAGTTTGTTTATGCTTAGATTTTCCATGCCATAATTTGAATAAGGAAGAATCAAATCCTTGAAATATTTACAAACCATATTAACATGATCTCAGAGAGTAAAGCTGACAGTTTGGGTTACTTTGTCAGGAAATCAAGAGAGTTTAATGAATACCTTTGTCACAGTATGTATTCTGATGCACACATAAGCTCATAACCTCTGAAATGATTTTTGATTAACAGTTCTTGAGATACCTATGCTATACCAGATGACTAACTAAGCTCTAGAGAGGCTTCTGCGATTCACATTTATATTCACATTTATTTTTGTTTTTATTTTATTTATTTATTTATTTATTTTGGCAGAGCCAGGGATTGAACGCAGGCCCTTGTGCTTGCCAGACGAGCACTTGTTCTACTGAGCCATCTCCCCAGCCCCATTGTTTTTATTTTTTGATACAAGGTCTCACTACACAGTTTGGACTCCTAGTGATCCTCCTGTCTCAGCCTCCCCAGCACTGGGATTATGGACATGCACCACCACACCCAGTTCCAGGGCCAGCATGGCACACCTGGGTTCCAGGTCAACACACCACACAGTACTGGGGATCGAACTTGGGACCTTGTGCTTGCCATGCAGGTGCTTAGACCGCAGATCTACCTCCCCAGCCTAGCCTCTGTGATTGAAGACAGAAATGCTCTTGTTATTCTTCCAAATATCATTTGAGAATGACCAGAGAGTATAATATGGGCTTCATCTCAATTTGAATCTACATCCCTTCTGACTATTTAATCTTCAATAGCAATTTATGTATTACAGGATTTAGGGTCTACATGAGCAGAACATGTGAACAGGGTAGAAAGGGTAATAGAGCCATTGTCTACTAAACTGCCTGTGGCACTTTATAGCAGGAGCTTTAAACCCAATTTAAGAACTTTAGAAATGATTATGTGCCACAAATCCCCCAACTTCTGTCCTTTTGCCAGCTACAGCGATCTAAACCACTAGCCAATTTGCCATCTGCCTTGGCCTCAGACTATAGTTAAGCGATTGCTCTTACATTTCCTTGTTTTGCTTTGGTTGGACTTTTTTCCCACTAAATGCATGTAGATCCAGACTAACTCATTCCTTGCATCACAGGTCTTATGGTCAAAACTGTTTGACAGCCTGACTAGATGAAGAAACTCCCAGAGGGACCATTGGGTCTTGGGGACACTATATTAACCCACTGGTGTACACAGCTGAATGTGCTGCAGAAGAGGGGCGGTTGCTGGAGGCAGGTCCCTTGGGAGGGTATGGCTTTCATTCTGGATCTTCTGCCATCTCTCTCTCTGCTTCCTGCCCAGCATGAAGTAAGCAGCTTGTACTCTACCATGGCTTCCACCACAATTCTCCTGCTTCATGGGCTCAGCTGGATACACAGTAAGACCCGGGACACCACAAGCCAAAGCATACTTCTCTTCCTTTAAGTTGTGGGAGTTGTGCACTGTGTCCCAACAATGGAAATCTGGCCAACAGAGTAGAGCATGACCGACTTAGCAGTTCATTTTTTTCCCTGAAAACAGAGGTTGCTCAAACCCTACTGTGCATTTTCCCCCCCAGTGTGGATTCCTGTGGTTACTGAAGAAGGAGATATGGTGTCGTGATGATCCTGGCATCTAGCTGGGTCTACATAGGCTTTGAGTTGGAGCTGAGGCCCCTCAGACCCTGTTGGTTGTTGTTTTGAGAAGTCTTATCAGAACAAAAGCAGGAGCCAGGTTGCCTCATTGCTACTGCACATTTAACAGACTAGGCACAGGTGGAAATTATGTGGGTGATGTCATAATGGGGAACAGTCTTCTGTTATGATGTCATGGTGACCTCATAATGGGAAACTCTGAGGTCATAATGCAAAATGGTGATGTCACACTTGTAAATCAGGTGGGTGATGATACAATGAGAGATGATATTTCTATCATAATGTCATGGTGACCTCATAATGGGGAACTGTGAGGTCCTAATGAGGAATGGTGATGTAAAACTTGTAACTTGCATGGGTGATATCATAATGTAGAATGTAGCTTCTATTATGATGACATGGTGACCTCATAATGAAGTCATAATGTAGAATGGTGATGTCACACTTGGAACTTAGGTGGGTGATGCCATGATGGGGGATGGTGCTTCTATTATTACGTCACAGTGACCTCATAATGGGGAACTCTGAGGTCAAAATGTGGAATGATAATGTCGCAGGTGCAACTTGGATGGGTGATATCATAATGGGGGATGGTGCTTCTATTATGATGTCATGGCGACCTCATAATGGGGAACACTGAGGTCATAATGCAGAATAGTGGAGCTCAGGTGGGTGAAGTCATAAAGGGGGATGGTAGTTCTATTATGACATCATAATGGGGAACTCTGATGTCACAATGCAGATGGTGATGTCACAGGTGGAATTCGTCTGGGTGAGGTCATAGTGGTAGATGGTGATTCATTATGATATCATGATGACCACCTAATAGAGAACTGTGAGTTCATAATGTGGATGGTGATGTCAACACTTGAACACTTTCTGGAACAAAGGGAGGCAGATGCCAACAATATAAGTGACTTTAAAAAACTGTTTAGCCAGGCATGGAGGTGCATGCCTGTCATCCCAGTACTCTGGGAGACTGAGCACAAGTTTGAGGCCAGACTCCGGAACTTAGAAGATGCTATGTCAGAATAAACAAATAAAAAACAAGAGCTGGGTGAAGCACCACAGTGAAGAGCCTGGGTTCAATCAAGCCCCCAGGGGAAGGTGGTCTTAATCACTTGTTGCCTTGGCCCAGTGTCACGCACCAATAGTAGGAGGCTGAGGCAAGAGATCACTTGAACCAAAGAGCACAATGCCTGCCTGAGCCACGTGGTGATAGTTTGTCTTAAAATATTTTTTTTTTCTGTACAAACTGATGGCTTTGTTTGTAAATTGGAGAAAAACACTATACTAAACAGCAGCCAGGCCAGAGGCAAAAATCACCACAGAAACGCCCATTGTTGAGCAAGCAATAAAAAGTTAATTCTTTATCCCAAAGCTATTAGCTTTCATTTTGAAAATGAGAAAGAATGAATAGAGATGAAACACAACATCATGCAAAAAGCTTGAAAAGGGCTGGCCAGATAGCTCAGCCGATGAAAGCACCTGCTTAGGCAGGCACAGGGACTGGGGTTTGATCCCCGGGGCCTGTTGAGTTGCAACTAACTAAGATTGGGTGTGGTGGCATGCACCTGTAATTCCAGCACTTGGGAGGCTGAATACAGGAAGGATCAAGTCTGATCTGTGTAGTGAGACCCTGCAGACCCTAGAAGGAGCTCACAGTTTGTGGGGGTTTCAGTCCATAATCAGCTGGCTCTAAGGTCGCAGAGGGCAGAGGGTAGCCACTCATGGCAGTGGAAAACAGCAAGAGCAAAAAGGGAAGAGCAGTTTCAGCAGCAGCAGCAGCAGCAGCAGCAGCAGCAGCAGCAGCAGCAGCAGCAGCAGCGGCAGAGGCAGAGAACAAACCTCTCACCTTCCTTATGTTACATCCAAGTTATCTGTCATAGGGTGGATGCGGCACTCACACTCATAATCCCAGCATCACTCACACCCATAATCCCAGCAGCACTCTCACCCATAATCCCTGCGTTGGATCATGAATTAATCACAACCTCTAGAAGTCCACCCTGTGACTGCCTAAGGCTTTGGAGGGACACCTAGACCCCAACCGCAACAGTGATCCTTGTATGTGGTTAGTTGCCAGCACTCTAAAAGAATTACTAGCTGGTAGACTCCACGACAATCAAGAGTAGGACCAATATTTGTAAATGCAGCATGGAAGGACTTGTTAAGTGCATTTTACTGACAAAAGAGATTGTCCATTTTATCAATGATGATGGAAAAACATTTGGTAAATTGGGACAATTTTTAACAATCGTTAAAAAGTCTAGTTAGTGGCAGGTATCATGACAAGGACAAAGGTGAGGCTTGGGGTGTAGTCATTGGCCGAGCGCTTATCTACCATATGTAAAGCCTTGGGTTCCATCCTCAGCCCCACAGAATAACTAAATAAGAGAAATGCAATGATGTATTTATATTAAAATCAGAAAAAAATGATGGATATCATTGTATACTTTATTCAGCATGATTGTGGAGATCCTCACTAAAATACAAAGGTAAAAATTCCTAAGTCATTTCTCTCTTTCTTAACATTACAGAGATGTTTAGAATGCAAGAGCTAGCACTATATATCTAGAAAAATAACTTTAAAATAATTCAAGAAGTGCTAACACTATACATCTAGAAAAATAATTTTAAGATAATTAAAGAAGGGGCCGGGGAGATGGCTCAGTAGAATAAGTGCTTGCCTGGCAAGCGCAAGGGCCTGAGTTCAATCCCCGGTTCTGCAAAAAACAAAAACAAACAAAAGATAATTAAAGAAGTTTGAGGGAGATAGCTTAGGGGCGTAAGTGCCTGCCTGGCAAGTTCAAAGTCCTGAGTTCGATCCTTTGTGCCAAAAAACAACCTTAAAAAATTAAAAAGATAAGGAAAAATAATTTAAAATTTTAGCTATGAATTAGTAAAATAATTTGATAACATAAGTGATAAAACCACATATATCAAAAATTGTTTCC
>NW_004524867.1:443222-445276 GCF_000260255.1 Octodon degus | reverse complement strand
AGAAAGGGGGAGAAAGTTATTTTGCATTGAAGATCAAAATCATGTCGTCACTAAGTGATAAATATTTTAAATATATATAATGCGTATACATATATACAATATATGCAGAAGAAAGGATCGTGTTTTGTACGTATGTTTACATGGAAGCACACAACTGCATCCTCAGTGAAAAACACATAAAACATTCCAGGTTGGGAATGTGAAATGAAAATTGTCCATCAAAGTTAACATATGGATTGAAGAATATGAAGCGGAACCTTTCTCCCCGTTGCTGGGTTTGACCTCAGGACATGGCAGTACAGCTTCAGCCCTTTTTAAGTTTTTCTTCTTTAATTTTGAGACAGGGTCTGGCTAAGTCACTAAGCTGCCCGGGGTGGGCTCACACTTGCAATCCTCCTGCCTCAGCCTCCAAGAGTGCTGGAATCCTGTTAGCCATGAAGGAGCCACTTGAATCATTTGTAACAAAATGGTGCAACTTGGAATCTTAGCTCTAAGTGAAATAGATCAGACACAGAAATTTAAATATCATCGCGTGGCTTCTCTTCTATGAGAAACCCAAGTAGGAGTCACAAGCAAATTAATAAAGAGATGATAGGAAACGGAGGTAGGTTGTGGAGATGGAAGGGGTCTGGGAAGAAGGACAGAGAGGTGCGGCGAGGAGAAATAAAAACGATGGAGAGGAGAGGAGATGCGTACGTAGAGATTGCTCCCAATGAATGCAATTATTTGTATCCCAAATCTACACTGACTAGCAGAACGGGAAGGATGCACGAGGCTACCTTAGCACTACTCTCTCGGCCTCCCCAGCCTGAGTCAGTGCAGCCAGCTGTGACAAACACCCCTCAGCAGACCACTTGCTGGGTGACGAAGATATGACTGTCGCATTGCTTTCCTTCCCTCACCTGAAGGCCTGGGGGCTGTGGCTGAGAGGCGACGCGGTGCACTGCATTGACAACCTGCAGCGTGGCCGCTTCGGCCCAAAATGAGCCCACCAGGCGGCCAGCATCCCTGCCTCTATGACTTCTGGGAAATTCCTATAGGAGAGCGGTGATGTGCAGAGAAGCCTTTGCCCATGCGGTGGAAAGAAAGCAACTTCATGATCCAAGAAGCTTCATAGCACAGGGCTGAGCTATGTTTCCAGCTGCAGCGTGGGCAGGCAGGCTCCTGCATTCCTTCTCATTGTTAGGGGGAAGCCAAACATCACTGCCTGTGACTGGTGGTGGAATCTGCTGTCCAGATGCAGGGCACCTCCTTGGGCCAGGTGATGTTGACTCTGTAGACTTCAGCCCTTTTTCATGCTTGTCCTCATTCCTGATGAAAAATTGTGCTGTTTTACTTCCCAGTACCAATTCACAAGTTGCAACTGAATGTGCTGTTTATGTTCATTTTGTCAACGTGCTTGTTTTCTGAAGGAAAGGCGCCACTTCTGCCCTTCATTTGCCCTTGACTACAAAACGGTGCGACTCAAAGGTCAACCATCAGTACCACCCTCTGGAACTGCGAACTCTCTCCTCTCTACTCTGCACTGCAGAACTTCCCTCAAGTTTTGCATTTAAGATGCATGCCGCGGAGAAGAAAAATGCTTTTTGTCCTTGACACCCTGATATATTCAATGATTTAGCGGTTATGCTTTTTCCACGACAAATGTTCTTTCTTAAGATATTATTCTGAATTTTGAATATTACCCAAGTCAGATGTTTCCAGTCCAATATTGCATCAGTATAAAAACATACAGACACAAACACTGCAAGTTCTGGTCAATTGTTTTCATCAAAACTGTAACTGAAGCCAATGTCAAAGGAATGCACTATTATTTGTTTTAATTCAGTGCTTTTTCTTTCAATAGCCAAGCAATCATTCCTGTCTGGTGGAATGGTCTCTAGACATGATGTAACCCTAAGAAGTCCAGTGGGGTGTATTCTTCTGAAGGCTTCAAAGGGGCTCCCAGTTCTTGATTACTTCTCAGAATATAATCAGTCTTTGCCAGATGTTCAAATAGGTGCATCAGGACCTTGCCGAAAAATGCATTTGAAATAGTTTTCTAAGGGTATGCC
>NW_004524867.1:440299-442462 GCF_000260255.1 Octodon degus | reverse complement strand
CAATGACCCGGGTTGAATCCCCAGCACCGCATGCCGTGCTGCAGTGCAGGCCACCGAAACTGTGCGTGGTGGTTCACCCCTGTAATCCCAGTGCTGGGGAGGTTGAGACAGGAGGATCACTATGAGTCTGAACTGCATAGCAAGACCTGTACCTAATAAATAAATAAATAATTTTGAACGTATTTAGTACAGGGTCTACAGGGTCTCTCACTACACAGTTTGGACTCATAGTGATCCTTCCCGCTTTCAGCCTCCCAAACCCTGGGATTACAGGTGTAATTACCATTACCATGCCAAATCTCAGTCACCATCTCAGCATGCCCAGGGTGCAGGGCTGGCTGGCACACCAGGGATCAAATCCCCGCTCCCTGCATCTGCCTAAGCAGGCACTTTAATCCACTGAGCTCTCTGACTGGCCTTATAAATAAATAATTTTTTTTAATAAGAGTATTTATCTGATACCAGTCAGTTTCACCTAACATCCACCATGTATTCTTGTCAACTTGCTAAGCAGCATCAGGGCCTTTATAAGGCTTATAATTTATCTATGTAATGTTCTGAAGAGGAAAAATAAAACCTGCCCTCAAAGTTTCAATTGCCAAGACTAGGATTAGAAAAATACCGAAATAAGATGCATCCACTTCATGTGTGGCCAGAATTTGCCTTTGAGCAGTTCTGTTCTGTTTATGTGCTCGGCTGCTGATGTTTTGGGGTTGATCAAAGCCAAACAGCTCAGCGGATGAAAGCACCTGTGTAGGTAGATGCAGGAGCTGGGATTCAATCTCCACTGTGCCAGCCCTGCCCCCGAGACATGCTGAGAGAGCGATTGCGACTGGGCAGTGATGGCTCACACCTGTAATCCCAGGTCTTGGGAGGCTGAACGCAGGCGGATCGATACAAGGTCAGTGAAATGCAGAATCCAAGAACAGAGCAGTCTACAGGCATAGGCTCTGCACAACACTACGGGTAGACGTGCTAGAGTGTCCAATCCAGCTATACTTCAGAATGAGCCGGTGTGCAGCAGTCTCATTCTACAAAAGCAAGTGATGACTCTGTGTGTTCATTTTTGTACTGTAGGGTCAGGGATATAGCTCTGAGGCACAGGTACCTGCCTGCCTGCCTGGCAAGTACAAGGTCCCAAGTTCAATCCCCAGCACCCCTCCCCCCAAAGAAATATGTTTATACTAAAACTTCACGCTTAGAACACAATCCCAGTCTTCAATTTTTTTGGATAGCTTCTGTCTACAGCCATCAGCTTCAATTTATTTTTTTTAAATACCCAAATAAATAAATATCTAAAATGTAAGGCACTAGCAGAGGAGAGTTCATTAGGATACTTTTTTGCATGACAAAAATTTTCCATGTGTTACAAGTGTGTCCAAAAGTCTTAGAAGATTCTCTTTGGTTTCAGGAAGGTAAGGGGGAAAGAAAAGGAGTTCTTCAATCAGGCAGGAAGTCAGGGTTGTTTATTATTGTTGTTTATATTAAATAATGAATGCAAAGTGACATACTGGAGTATATCGATGAGGTGTCAGTGAACATTTGATTTACTCAGAAATACTGTCTTCTCCCTACAAGCAATATTTTCTTCCCTGCTATTGGTTAAAACAAGTCAGTAGCAATATATGGTTTTGTTTGTTTGTTTGTTTGTTTGCAGTACTGGGAATGGAATCCAACACTTACACTGGGCAACATCCCCAGTCCTGATTCAATTAAAAAACTTTTTTTTTTTTAGATAGGGTCTTGCCAAGCTGCTAGAAGCTTTGGGGTAATAACCTCACCAAAGCCCTACACCAAAAGATGGAGGACCTTGCTAGATGGAAACCAATATCCTATTCTCAGTCTTAGAGAGGGCAGGATGTGAGGATAGACACAAACCAAGAACCTCTGACACACAGAAGATATCCCTGAAGAACAGATTCTTCCCAGAGTGGCTCTGATAGTTTTGGTATAGCTGCCTGTTATCAAAATTTCACAAAAATTATCACAGAAATCTGCACTAACCGGATCCCTAGGGCAGAGGCTAGTGGCCACCATACTGGAGACTGGGATGCCTCTTCTGAATTAGGCATGAATTCAGGCCAAAAGCATCCATCTCATGAATAATCAGGTCTACCAGCACTTATTTATTCTTGAATTGATAAAGCAAGCATTTCTGGGACG
>NW_004524867.1:433043-439614 GCF_000260255.1 Octodon degus | reverse complement strand
TTTGCCTTCTTTTTAATACTTTACAATGAACCCAAAAGGAGCTGTTTTGAAACTAAATACCGTAGACTATGGTGCAGGGTTGAGGGAATACAATATTGCAATGAACACCGGGAGAGGTGCCCTATGCTGTCCCACATTCATTTTCACGAGTGGTTGATCCACGGACACTACACATTCTGTTCATTTATTTCTATGGGTATAAATATGCCTCCCATATTCACCTTCAATTTGTTGTATTTATTACTCACAAATCATGGGCACGTTTTGATCAGTTCACAGGGCCCGCACAGCACACCGGGGATGGAACCTGACCACTGCACTCTACCTAAGCAAGAGCTTTACACTGCTGAGCTATCTTGCTGGCCCTTTCTGTAGTGGTTTCATAAAGCCATTAGACATGACCTCAAGGCTTACTATTTACTCAGGGGAGGTTCATCGCTAATGGCTATGTCTTAGCTTTTTTCTCAATGTACAGTACTTTTTTCTCAACACCTGAAATGACACTCTTTTAAAAGTGAAGATGGGAATGGATAGCCTGCTTTTTAAAGTAGTGTGCAACTTATGGTGCAAACGTGAATATTTGTGCAAATCCTTGCACTATATGCTGCGGCTCATGAAAGAAGTTAGACAGTGCGGTACAGCAGAGCCTTGGTTCGTGAATGCCTCTGTTCACAAACAATTTGGTTCATATACAGCACTCTTTGGTAACATCTTGCTTTCGTTTGCAAGTTCCACATCAGGTGACAAATACAGCAGCGACTGGACTTGTGGCACAAATGAAGTTCATGAACCGAGGTAGCGCCGTATACAGCTGTGATGTCCAAAGCTCACGATGTATTCACTGTGTGAATTATTTCTACCGTCAACTTGCAGATGAGAATGACTTACACAAACTAGATAAAACATAACTCTGTTGTTTTGGCACAATGGCCATTGGAAAGGGGTGGCCTGGCACACGTGTCGCACTGACTGATTTTCATTGTAACTTTTTGGTAAGTGCTGCTCAAAAGCCTTCACAACATTTAGGGAAGTAGCTCAGAGGTGGAGCCTGTGTCTAGTAGGTGCTATATACCTGGATGTAGTTTCCCACACTGTAGAAAAATATGCAAAATATTTTCCTTTCAGGACCCTGCACTTGCCAAGCAAGCGCTTATTCTACTGAGCTATCTCCCCAGCCCTCTCCTCATATTATGAGAAGAAAACTCCAGATGATCAGTATTTGAAAGGCATATGAAAGGACACCTCCTCTCCTTCCTCCTCTCTTATTTCTGAATACTGTAATCATGTACAGTTGAGAAAGTTCAGCACGTTGGCACCTAGCAACCTGGATGTTTACATTTCAATCTATCGGCAAATGTGGTCATGAATGGTGCCATTTTTGTTAAACTCTGGAGTGGAGATACCACACGAAGCAAAGAAATAGACGGGGGTAGGTCCTTTGAGTTCTTCTGACCTGAGGCCATTTAAATTTCCCATAGAGAAAAACTACAACCTTGCCAGGATGTAAGAAATTCCCACAACTAGGGGACTCAAAGCAATAGATGTTCGTTGCCTCACAGTTCAGGAGATACGAAGGTATCATCAGGGCCACAGTCCCGCTGAGAGGCCTGAGGAGGATTTTCTGCTGTATCTTCTTAGCTCCTGGAGGCCACAGGTATGGCTTGGTGCTTGACAGCATCCCTCCAATGCCTTCCTTCATCTTTACATGGCCTTGTGGTCCTGGAAGTCTGTGTTTTTCTCATAGGACTTTTCAGGAGGTCTTACGGATTAGACCGAGGGCACTTACATCCAACTACATGTCCAGCTTATTTTTTTGTTGTTGTTATTCTTATTCTGAAATAAGGCCTCTCAAAGCTGCACAGGCTGGGCCTGCACTTGCAACCTCTTGCCACCATTGTTTTTCATAAAGATACTATGTATAGTACGGTAGGGGCCCACCCTCCTCCAGCATGTCTGAAGCAGGTTAAAGTCTTTATAGTACCAAGTAAACCTATTTCTAAATATGTTCAGAAGCAGAATTCATGGAGCCTATCTTTATTTGGGGAGGGGACATCTCAGTCAATATCCCATCACTGAGAAATACTACATGACATCTGTATTCAGTAACTAGCTAGGTCCAAGGAAATTGGGCATTGTAGAAGGGCCGGGTAGAGGAAGAGCCACTCAGGGCATGACAGGAGATAGAGAAATGAGGCTCTTGGAGAGAGAGAGAAACCCTTCAGGTCACATCCCCAGTGACCAGCTTCTTCTCACCACCCCAGCCTTCTAATACAGGTCAGGAATAAGCCCTCATAATGTAGCCACCGGCCTAAAGCCCTAGCTATGAGCAGATTAGAGTCTGGGGGACATCTAGGAATAAACCATGACAATTCCTCAACACTTTTAGCATTGGTTACTAGTTACATAAACCCAGCATAAAATGGATCAGTCAATGTGCATCATTATTTGCCAACATCTTAAGCATAGTCTTCTGAAATGTAGAAAGGGCACTGATATTTTCATGAATAAGATAGAGATAGATAGATAGATAGATAGATAGATAGATAGATAGATAGATAGATAGATATTGTAGACATAGAAATAGAAGATAAATAGATAACTAGACAGATAGACAAATAAATATAAATAAATCATACCTAGATATAGAAATACATAGATGAGAGATAAATAGAGGTAGTTGATCATGGATACATAGAGATAGATCGACTAGACAGACAGATGACAGAGAGAGGGAGACACAGAGAGAGAGAGAGAGAGAGAGACAGAAAGAGACAGAGACAGAGACAGAGACAGAGACAGAGACAGAGGGGGGGGGAAGGGATCCAAAGTTTAGCATATCAATACTTGATGGAAAATACCTGTTCCATGTTACGTCTAAGATGTTTAATATTCAGATAGATAGTGAGGTTAAACTCAACTGCCTGTGTTATAGGGTAATAATATCATTAAGCTTCTCTTCTGGAGGGTTAACAACCTAAGTTTGCAGACCAAAAATTAGAGGAAAAGAAGGGCTGCAAGGACAGCCAAGATTTTGGCTCTAGCCTTTCAAGGTCAGCGAGGACTCAGGACATAGGAGAACTTGTACTGTAACATCCTGTAACTCAGTGATGTCCCAAATTTTCTGATGAAGGAGATTATGGGGCCACAGAGGAAAGTAATCGATTGTGTAGAGTCACATGGAGAAAAAACTTTCTCTCAGGCTTTCACAGAGACCAAATTGGTCAAGCAATGGCTATGACTCATCCACATGGCTGACACTGACATGGGATCTACAAACTGTGGTACAGGGTTTCAGGGTAAATCCTGAGGGGACTTGGCTGACCTTGTCAGATACAGAAGTTATATTTCTTGTTATATAGGTCTTGCTTTATCTTGATCTTAACCATCCAGTAGAAAAGTATAATAATGAGGTATAAAAAGTAAAGCCATATTAATGTGCTGAGCTGTAAAGGGCTTAAGTCAACAACTTCTGACATTGCCAGTCCTATGGATAACCCACTACTATTATGGACTACTGGACTAGATTGAATTATTTTGCTGAATTCACACACCTACATCATTTCAATGGCAATGAAATACCCATCTCTCACAAAACTAAACAAAAAAGGAGCATAGAAATGAAGGACCATTTTGTACCTGTATATACAAAATAGTTAGGATAGATATACAGCTACTTTCTCTTTATTCAATGAGAAGTAAGATTCATATTAATGTTTGGACAGGATATCATGTCTGCATTGTGTACTATGAATAACTACTATGAAGACAACAATATGCAATGTATTAATTATTTTAACTGTCCTACTAACCTGTTTTGAAACTGTCTCTTTGCTATTTCTTACTCAATAAAATTAATTTAAAAAAAGAAAAGAAAGATCGATAGATAGACTATTCATATCTTGTATGAATATTGCCTGAAAAGAATATGGCCATTTGTGCATTTGTAAAGCAAATGATTAAGTTACAAACTTTAAAACAAAAATAGTTAATTTTGCTAAACTGGAATTTTCATGTTTTTTTGTTTGTTTGTTTGTTTGTTTTTTTCAGAACTAGGGATTGAACTCAGGCCTTGTGCTCGCCAGACAAGCACTTACTCTACTGAGTCCTCTCCCTGGCCCAAAAGCAACTCTTGGACAATTTTCATCTTGATAATGGTGTACATTGGTTGACTCATGTTTTAAAAAAATCTTTTTCATTTTCTTAAAGACAATAAAAATAGTAAAGGAAGTTAGAAACAGTACAGAGTTTCACTAAACAAAATGATAGGAAGTCAACAATCGTTGCTACTTTGCATGTTGTGGTCTTCAAATTAGTTGTTCAGATTGTCAGATAGAAGTATGTGAAATTGGTCCAAAAATACAAAAATTTAAAGGGAGGAGAAAGAAAACAAAAGCTATTAAGTATTAAGTGTTCCTTTTAATAGACCAGCAGAGATCAGCAGTACAATTATTCAAGCTATCCTGTGTATGTACATATACATTCCATGCCTTCTTTCTTTCTTTTCTCCCTTCCCTCATCCCAGTTCTTCCTTCTCTTGACTGATTTCAAGTTGGCACAGTTTCAAGGGTGATCTATGAGGGAAATCTTTGGGCAGGTTTAGCAGGAATCAGGAGATACAGAGTTGGGAATACTAAAGACATTTTGTGGAAATAGAGCTGTGTGCTGTGGCAGAGCCCACTTTCATTCCTTGGGCAGAAGGATGGAGAAGTAACACTGGAAAGATACACTGGGATTTCAGGAGACCATTTGGAAAGGTCGCAAGTGAGTCTGGAGGATGGAAGCGTGAGGCCAGAGGCTTGAGTCTGAAACCAGATCAGGACTGATTCATAACGTGGGTCTGGACGAGACAGTATTTCTAGGCAGGAATCCAGTGGGTAGGAGAAGGGCTGTTAGCTGCATTTGATGGAGCATTGCAGAGCAAGGAGAAGTTGTGTATGTGCCCCTGGACAAACAGGGCCACACAAGAAAGAATTAGCTTTGGTGTTGAGTCCTGTGCAAGGTGGCCTTCCAGAGACGAAAAAGTCCTCCGAAAAAGGGGAACAGAGGCAGGGAACAGGATGCCCAAGATGGAGGAGAGGTCCCCAAACCCTTTGTCTCAGTCACATTTCTCTCCTTGCTGGGATAAAACACCTGACACCCAAAATTATGGAATGAAAGTTTATTTAGCTCACAGTTAGTGGAGGTTTCAGTCCTTACTTGGCTGGCTCTGAGGAAGAGTGGCACAAGGCAGAGGGCAGCAGTCCATGGCAAGAGAAAACAGCAAAGGGCAAAGGGAGATTTGCATATCTTATGCAGATTACCCACACCAGGGAGGGTGTAGCCCTCACACCTATGACCCCAACATTGGACCATGAATTAATCACAAACTCTACAAGCCATCCCATGACTGCAGGAGGCTTTGGGGGACCAACTAAACACAAGCCATAACACTCTTTCTGAAAGAAAAATGAAAGTGGTATATGCAGGTTGAAGTGAATTGAGGAGTACACTGGCTCACATGCAGACCTCTGAGGTCCCCAGAGTGCCAGAGGTGGGAAGGTATCTACATTCTACATCTGGCCACAGATCGCCAAGTTGTAAGGTGTGTCAGCTATCCATGGCTGTGTAACAAACATTCACAGCATTGGTCGCATGAAAGCACAGTGAAGCTTCTGTTACTGGTAGTAGTTATCTGTGTCTGATGGTGGTTACAGTCTCATGCGGCTGAGTCAGCAGTCTTCAGGAAGGCTTTCTCCCTTGGTTCTATTGGGCGAGGTTGGATGGGACTGGAGACAATGTTTGGGACATTTGGGGGCTGTCTATGGGCAACAGATTTAATGAATAAACAGAGAGAGACAGACAGAGACAGAGACAGAGACAGAGACAGGGACAGGGACAGAGACAGGGACAGAGGCAGGGACAGAGACAGGGACAGGGACAGAGAAAGGGACAGAGACAGAGACAGGGACAGAGACAGGGACAGAGAAAGGGACAGAGACAGAGACAGGGACAGAGACAGGGACAGAGAAAGGGACAGAGGCAGGGATAGAGACAGAGAAAGGGACAGAGACAGGGACAGAGATGGACAGGGACAGAGAAAGGGACAGAGACAGAGACAGGAACAGAGACAGGGACAGAGGCAGGGACAGAGAAAGGGACAGAGAAAGGGACAGAGGCAGGGACAGAGGCAGGGATAGAGACAGAGACAGGGACAGAGACAGGGACAGGGACAGAGAAAGGGACAGAGACAGAGACAGGGGCAGAGAAAGGGACAGAGACAGGGACAGAGACAGGGACAGAGAAAGGGACAGAGACAGAGACAGGAACAGAGACAGGGACAGAGGCAGGGACAGAGAAAGGGACAGAGGTAGGGACAGAGACAGAGACAGGGACAGGGACAGAGGCAGGGACAGGGACAGAGAAAGGGACAGAGGCAGGGACAGAGGCAGGGACAGAGACAAAGGGAAAACAATTATCTTTTATAGCTTAAAAATCATGAAGGGGCTGGTGAGATGGCTCAGTGGTCTAAAGCACCTACTTAGAACAAGCTTAGCAAAGCACAGGGACTGTGGTTCAATCCCCCAGCACCACA
>NW_004524867.1:411171-431968 GCF_000260255.1 Octodon degus | reverse complement strand
TCTGTCTCTCTCTGTCTTTCTCTCTCTTCTCTGTCTCTCTCCCTCTCTTTCCCCCTCTCCCTCTCTCCCTTTATCCCTCTTGCCCTCTCTCTACTCCCTCCTTCATTTCCCCTTTGGCACAATACAATGCTCTCCTAGTACCTTCACAGGTTTATCTCCCTCTTGTGAAACACATGAAGAGCAGTTTTGCTAAAAGGACAGGAAAAGTAGCGATGGAACATTCCAGCAGGAATACTTTTGTGTTGGGAAGAAACTTGTGTGCACTGTAGGACAACTGTCAACTCCAGGGCTTACTGGCAGAGGCAGCTCAGCATCTTAAAGAATATTTTCTGAAATCAACATGTAGCTTTGACAGGTGCTGGCCACAGAGGAGTGTACAGTGCTTGGCCTCTCTCTGCCTAGTTCCTCAGGCACCAAGAGCAGACGACCTGAGACATCAGGTGGTACAGAGATCGCGTGAAGGCGCATTTAAAGAAATCACAGTGGCACCCTTTGACATGCTGAAAGCCACTAGAAATTCTAGCAATGGCTTTGGCCACTATGACGTGCATCCATATGACTATTCCATATGATGTACAAAAGAATATCTCGAACATGTTCAGATGCTATTAATTAGATGTTCTTGGAAAGGAAGCATTTCCCACAGGAACTTGGGGAATTAGAGACAAACTCTAGCCATTTAGCACCTGAACATATTTTCTTTTCCTCTGCTGGAAGAGTTGGCATGAATTAAAGAAAATTTTCTAGCACTTAGAGGGAAATCAGTTGTCTTATTTACTTTTCACTGGTTGCTGGGTCAAATACTGGACACTCAAAATTAAGGAAGGAAAGGCTTATTTAGCTCACAGCTTTTGGCGGTTCTGGTCTATACTTGGTTGGCTCCAAGGCAAAGGGCAGCAGTTCAACCAAGAGTAGAGGAGGAGTAACAGCTGTGGTGTTCTACGAAGACCAACGCTCCACTGGGAAGATCAGAGCTCCTGTAAAGTGGCACAGCTGCAATGGGGTGCCTGGGACTTCTCCAAGGAAGGAGGCGGGGCAGCGGAGAAGCCACCCTCAGTTATATACTTTTGGTGCTGAGTCACTCTGGGGCAGCCAGTTGCACCCAGGGTGGAGCCAATGTATCCCGGGGTGGGCCCAATCGCACCCCAGGGCAGTGCCAATTGGACCCCAGGGCAGGCCCTCCCCACCCAAGGCGGAGCCCCCACAGTTCAGAACTGCCCGAGGCGTCCAGCCAATTTTCCAACATCAAGCTGACACAGTGTATCAACTACCACACCAATATTAGATGGAGATATAGTTTGTGATAAAAATGGCCTTCCTATGCTCTTCCTATGTTTTATTGCATAGATTTAAAGGAGAAAGGTTTTTTGTAACAACCCTTGGAAATGGTCTATATGGCTATCTCTGAAATTCTTGTTTCTAAACAAGACAAAACTCACTTAAACACTGTTCAAACTCGGAGCTAGAGAAACTAAGCGTTACCTGGCACAGCTCCATGAAAACTGGAATGTTCCTGTGAGTCCAACATGACAAACACAACCTCAAGTCCAACAGCAGGGTAGTCTGGCTGTGCCACTCACCAAACAGTGAGCACTCCGAAGCAGACAGAGCTCCTTTATTTCTACATAGAAAAATGATTTTACCAGCAAGCGGAAGTTAGCAAGTGGCATAACTGAGCTGCCCGCATATGGAGACGAGCCAGTGAGCCTTCCCCAAATGGCAGGATCTCTCTAGCTTGGTGAGAAAGAAAGACTAACGGCATATGAGGACATCGTTTGGTAGCAGATGGGCACAGTTTTACAGGCTTGCCAAAGACATGTTGACGAGGAGGGGAAGTGAGCAGTCACAGAAAATGGAGACTTAACTAGTGAGTTCTCAAAATAAACTTCATGCAGGCAACAATCTGGGTGAGATATCTGTTTGAAAATTTGCAGCAAGTGAAAATGAGGTGGGGAGTGAAGGATGCAGGAAAAAATAGCACATGCGCACAAAGCCATAGATACGAAATCATACCCATGAACATAATTATAGTAATGACTGCCATGCTGGCCCCACCCCTGGAGGGCACTGGGACAGCATTTGAGACTGGGCGCAGTGGGCATGCCTATAATCCCAGCTCTTGGGAGGCTGTAAACAGGAGAATCACTACAAGTCTGATGTAGTAGTGAGACCCTGAACACCTGTATGCCCTTCCCTAAAATGCAGAAAGAAGAGAATAATAATTATAGTGATGAATGAGGGTGGACGTCAAAATCTAGCCATAGGAAAATGTCATGTAACTGACAGTAATCTGTGACACTTTTAATTGGAATAAACAAGTAGATTTATAGAGCACTTCTGTTGGAAATACCAATAAGATGCATTAATAGATAAGAAAGGTAAGTCGGAGAATAATGTATCTTGTTTTGTTCAACTTAAGATAACAGCAGATATGACTTTGAAAACGAATACAGGAAATGTATCCAGTAAGACATACAACAGAGGAAAGAATACAAGGATACGTAGGAAAATGTAAACCAAGAATACTAGGGAGATTGAGAAAGGAGGAAGCCATGAGGATTTCTCACAAGTCTGAGAACATGTTCAGGTGCCATGTTAAGAAAAGAATACCTCCTCCAACATGGACAGAGCCCAACTTCCAGAACATGTGTGTTGTGTTGTCTGACCCGGCCAGGAGGAATGCAGGATGCAGCCAGAATCAGCATTGCTAATTAGGTGGCTTTCCAATGGGGAGATCCTCATGGACCCTATGAACTGAGCGGCCCTGCATGATAACAAGGACCTTTCAAAATAGAAGAGGAAGCTAGGCATGGTGGCACACGAAGTGTAACCCCAGCTCTCCGGGAAGGCGAGGCAAGAAGATCGCAAGTTTGAGTGCCACGTGGGAAATTTAGCAATTTAGCAAGACCCTTCCTGTCGAAACACTAAACGATGGGGGGAGTTGGGGATGTCGCTCGGTGCAGGTGTCCCGGCTGCAGCGCTCCACACTGCAGAAAGAAAGGGAAGAGGGAGGCAGAGGAGGTCAGAGTGATAACGCTGGGCACTTGGGGCACCAACCTTGTCTTTGGAGAGAGGGAAAGAGGGCGGGGTTGGAATGATCCGGACGCTGGAAACTGGCAGAGGAGAAAAGAATATATGCTCTCCCCCCAGGGCTCTAGAGAAGGAAGCTGTCAACACTTCGGCACACGGAGACCTGGGTCGGACTCTATCCAGAAACGCGTGCTCATAAAACTGTGTTATTTTAAGGCGCTCGGTCTGTGGTAATTTGTTACTTGCAGCATTAGGAAACGCATAGCGGCGCTAATGATGTAATTGAAGCCATTTTCTTTGCAGGGAGTGTAGACACATCTGGATGTGCTGCTGAGGCTGCAAATGACCTAGGTCACCTTGGAATTTCTACAGTAAGCGCTCTCTCACCTGGCAGACAGAGCAGCCCTTTCTGGGTTTGAGGATACCCCTTGTCCATCCGGGTCACTAATCCCTGTCCTTCGTGCAGGCTTGGAAGACTGGGCCAGAACTCGCCCTGTCGGATGGACCTGGCGGTGCCACCTACAGACTCAATTTAGCAGGATTTCTGTGGACAGAGGAAATGCGTGGTTAGGTTCACCCCTGCTGCGAAGCCAGCAGCCACCTCAGCAGCAGCAGCCCCAGGACAGGCTGGGCAGTGCCCAACCCCATTGAGTTCTCTTCTCAAAAATACTTGGTTTATTACCCACATCTGCAATCCACGCCTGTGGGGAATTGGCACATAAGCGTAACACATCTGAATTTCGGTTTTCATCCCCCTTCTCTTCCTACCTCATCCTGCCTCCAGGTATGGGTCGACGCTTGCTCCTTGGAGAAAGCTGTATCTTCTCACTTCCTAGTACCTGTTATGCTGCTCTTTGTGTATACCTTGGGTTTCTAATACAAGAGGAAGCATGTGGCATTTAAAACTCGTGTGTATGATTTCTTCCACCCATCTTCAAGTTTCTCCTTTTCTATTGAAGAGTACTATTTTTTCTTTTTATTTATTTATTTATTTGGTACAGGGCCTTGCTATGCAGCTCAGACTCATAGTGATCCTCCTGTCTCATCCTCCTCAGCACTGGCATATACCACCATGTCCAGTTTCCATGACCAGTACCGCATGTGTGGGGGTTCCGGGGCCAGCACAGTGTGCAATACCAGGGATTGAACCCGGGTCCTTGCACTTGCCAGGCAGTTGCTTAGACTGCCGAGCTATCTCTGCAGCCCCAAGAGTAATATTTTATTGTGCATAAATAGCACATTTTCTTTTTTTATCCACCTCTCGAGGGACAGACATACAGGCTGTCTCCAAGACCGTGGCATTATGAGTTGTGCGGCTATAGGTCTGGGTGGGCATAGATCACTGTTCTATGATGTGTTTAGCTCCTTTGCAAAGACACCTTTCTGACACTACCTGGAAAGAGAGCATTGGATCCCACAGGTGGCTGCCTCAGTCCTAGATCCTGCCCTTGATGGTGCCAAGACCACGTTGCTTCCCTGTGCTATAAATCAGGGATCCCCTGGCCCTCTCAGCAGGCTCCATTAATTGGATTGAGCAGCTCAGGGAAATACTTCCTCACACTAACTGCGTTTTACAAAGATTCCTGCATAGAAGAGACACCTAGGGTGAGATGTGGGGAGGGAGGTGGGCTTGCCGGGCCTCCCCTGGGGGTCCCAGCCGCCAGGACCTCTAGGTATGGGGCTTTTTGGACACGCCCAATCCGCCTCTTGGGTTTCCATGGAGACGTTGCTGCAGGTGCATCATGGGAGCACAACAACCATGCTGGAAGAGAAGGATCTGATCTGACTCTGAGGCTGTGGGAAAACCCAGCGAGTCCTGTCTGCGGAGGTTCTTGGCCTGCCTGGGCAGCACTCCTCCTCAGGTGGAGGAAGGCCACCTCATGGAGCAGGGACTTGTGACCTAGCATTGGTCCTGAGATTTGGGCCCCTAGTGAGGCAGCGCATCATGGTGGGAGTACATGGAGCGTCAAAACCAACTCACACTGTGGGGCAGAGGCCAGGGAAAAGAGGCCAGAGTCCCACGGTGGTCTTCAAGAGGCAGTCCTCAGTGACCCGAGGACCTGCCATCCCAGACCCTACTTTGCAAAGGTTTGCACACTTCTCCAAGGTGGCAACCTGGAGACCAAGCCTTTAACACCTAGAGAATATTCAAGCTCGCTCTTGCTCTCGCTCTCTCTATCTCTGTCAGGGGGATGGAACCCAGGAACTTTCCCATGCTAGGCAACTGTTCTGCCACTGAGTTATACGCTCAGCCCTAGAGAGTTTCTTTGGGTCAGCTCCAATATAGCAAGGCAGGAAAGATGGGGATCATATTTTGGGCTTCTCTTACTCTTACCTTGAGAAATAGAAAATTCAAGTTCATGTGCCTCATCTTGTAGAGAAAAATGAATGAGCAGGCAGAAGGGTGGGAGGAAGTCTCAGAGAGAGAGAGAGAGAGAGAGAGAGACAGACAGACAGACAGACAGACAGACAGACAGACAGACACAGAGAGAAGACAGAGACAGAGAAATACAGAGAGACCAAGACAGAGATAGAGAGACCAGACAGACAAAAAGACAGAGAGAGACAGAGACATAGATAGAGAGACAGAGAAATTTCGCTTTCTGAATCCTGCTTCTGAGGTTGAATGTGCCCTAACTTAATTCTCTTCACTTAGGAACTAACAAGGACTTTGGGAATAATGAGGCAGGAACCGTGCAGGAAAACCAAAACTATGCTTCCTAATGTCACAGCATGACTGCATCCTTGTGCTCCCCCTTGCAAAGCCCCTCACGTGGTGCTTCTTTGTGTTAGCAGCTAGCGTTGTAGGCCTGCAGTTACATTCCTTCTGTGAGCCCACAGTTTTATTATGCTGAGACCAATTTCTCAGCTATCCACAGCTCTTTCTGGAAGTGACTTATTATTACCCAATACTGGATAACTCTATTAGTGCACAAAATGAAGTGGAGAAAAGCTTCCAACTATCAACATTTATTTGGCCAGCATGGCCCCGGAGAATCTGCGCTGGCCCCCATCAACTCCAGAGCTGTCTCACAGCCTTAGATTCCTCAGAATTGGCTTCAGATCCCTCAGGCTTCCTGGACTGATTGAATCAATGATATTGGCTGGATTCAAATAACATTTATAGCATGACAAGTACTGAATGTCTTGCTGCAGCTAAAAAAAAAAGAAAGTTACAGGAAGAAAGAGAAAACTTCAAGTGTTATCATCCAATACTTGATATTTGTTATACCAAAAAATGAGGAAGAACATCAAGTTGTTGAGAAATCTAATTTAAGTTAATGGGCAGCTTGTACAAATTACAGATGGGGTGGTAAAGCTGAGCCACGAAGATGGCACATGAAATTTGACTTTCTCCAAAGATGACTTCCTTGGGAAATAATCACTGGAATGCATGCATGACAAGGTGTGTTCCAAGTCCAGCCTGGGTGGCCCCAGGAGCATTTGAGCCGGTCATTTGCATGCAGCCCATCTCAGTCATTCCCAGGGGGCCTTTAGAACTGAGTTCCTTCCTGGTCCGTCCACATTTCCCCACCAATTAGTGAGTCACCCAGAGGCACGATGGTCAGCCCCAGAGCACAGCCCCAGACTGGCAAAGTTGTGTTGGTGGACTCAGATAAACTCTTGGCTTTGGTGCCAGGACGGATTAGAAGGCTCCCTCCAGCTCCCAGAGCTTGGCCTTTGTTTTCTGAGACTGAAGTCTCCAAGGCGGAGAATCCTGGATAGACGTCAAGTAAACTCCCAGGAGCCAAGTGCTGAATGTTCAGCGGGGAGGGGCTCAAGAGCCTAGCAAGAGCGATCGCCGGAGTGATTTCCTAAGGCGGAGCAACGTGCGTGCAAGACATTCATGAAGGCTCTGCAGAGAACTCAAGAAGATCGCGGTCCATCCGTACAGCGGCACACAGCTTCGCGTCTCCCGTGTGCTTTTTTCTGGACTGTGAGATGCGCATTCCCATAAGCTGAGCTCTGGCATGGTGGCGCTGGTGTCGGCCTACTCGCACTGCCAAGCTTGTTGGCACGGTTCATCGGTGCCCTGCGTGACTGCTCTGGCCTATTCCTCCGCTTTTTACAGGTGTTAGAATCATGTGCGATGGGATGGATGTCAGTATTTCGGTCCTGGGCCATTCTCGGCCGAGCTGGCATGGGCCCAGAGGACAATAACACAGCACCTGTGAAGGAGCAGAAACGAAAGGACAAAGTCGCTCTTGTCCACGCAGGGGTAGAGGACTTCTACCTGCACTTTGAAGAGCTCCGCAGCGCCGACATTGGCTATGCCTGGCCAGGGGACAAAATTTGACTGTGGCTCCTCTAGGAGGAAACCAAGCATTTGGCTGAGGGAGGGGTGATGTGGCAGAGGGCAGGAAAACCCCCTGGAATTTCTTCATTTAGAAGCAGAGCCCCACCTTGGAATCTTAAAAGGAGGAAGTGTTACAAGTGTATGTAGTCATAAAGACATCGGGTCTATACGGTGGCACGTTGGCACTCAGCCTTGATTTGCCATACAATTCTGGCCTCGAACTAAATTACTTGGGAACCGAGTGCAACTTTCCCATAAGGTTCAATGTGCGTAAGGTGAACCCAGTGTGAAGCAAATGTATTTTTCAAGCGCAGAAATACGAAACAAAGTACAGTTCTGTAGTTTGCAAATGGAAGCATTTGTGCACTGAGATATTACTGTGCTTGGTACCTTGGTGCAGCGAACTACTCGGGTGGCTTTGAGCAACAACCAGTACCTGTAACACAACTACCTCAGGGGACGCAGTACTAGTAACTATTAATTCTTTTATTTTTTGCCATAATTTTATTGATAAACAAATAGCAATGAGACAGTTTCAAATCAAATCGGTAGGACAGTTTCAATAATTAACACCCTGTATACATTCTTCTTAGTGGTTAATTGCTGTACAAGATGCGGACTTGATATCCTATTTACAAACACCATTAGAACAAATCATTCTATTCATTAAGAGAATGTAACTATATATCTATCCCAACCACTAATTCTTAAACCACCCCATGCACCTAGGAAAACATGGTAATTATTCTGCTAAGGACAACTGATAATTCCGTGCCTTCAATCTGCTCCTCTGTCAATTCACTTATCGTATGTCAAGGAAAACAGCGAGTTGATGATATTTAAGGTAAGCATTTGGGCCATGGAGATGGCTCAGTAGAATAAGCGCTTCCCTGGCAAGTGCAAGGGCCTGAGTCAATCCCTAGTTCTGCAAAAAATAAAATAAAATAAAGTAAGAATTTGATCGTTTATTCAACAATAACTTATTTCTATACAACTGCAGCCACAACAATCAGTGCGTACCATTTGCCTGTGACGTCTACCTTCAAAAAGCATCTAGAATTTATCATGGAACTTTACTTGGCACTGACCGAGTGCTCACAAGGATGGTAATAACCCACATGTACTAGTCTCGCTGTTGTTATTTTTATTTCAAACTGGCGCATTTAATCTTGTTAAATTTGCCAACAGGATGCCCGTGCAATTCTTCTGTTTCGTGGCATGATCAGAACACATGTAGGTTGTCTCATTCCCTTATCACTGTCCCTGCTACCTGCTCCTTGCTCTTCCCAACTCCCTTCATCTCGTCTGATGGGAGTGCCTGGGCTTAGATGTCATCGTTGACTTCCCACTTGCTTCTTTAGATGCCAAATGTTGGAAAAAAATATGCATCCTTTTTCTGATTGTGCTTTGTTCTACTGAACATGATCACCTCCATTCCACACATTTCTCCTACAAGTCATACAATTCCCCTCTTCTTTGCACTTGAACAACACAACATTGTGGGTACGCAGCACATTTTCCTTGTCCATTCTCCTCATCTAGCTTGGTTGGTGACCAGAATTGTGGAAACAATCGAGCTCGTAAGAGCCAGCCAGTTAGCTCGGCAGATTAAAGCACCTGCTTAGGGCAGACACAGAGACCGGGGTTTGATCCCCGGCGTGCCGTGCCAGCCCCACCTCTGAGATGGCGATTGAGACCAGGCGTGGTGGCATGTACCTGTAATCCCAGTGCTTGAGAAGCTGAACACAGGAGAATCACTACAAGTCTGATGTACAGAGTGAGGCCCTGTAGACCCTGTACTAAATACATTTTTTTAAAAAAGCAATGAATCAAGCTCATGGCTCATGAGGTAAGTTATCACTGCATATACCAAAGAGTGGTACAGCTGAGTGTCATGATGGCTCTACTTGTAGCTTCGCGAGATTGTCATACAGATTTCTGTTGTAGTTGTTCTCATTCACATTGCCACCAGTAGTGTTGGATTCCTTTATTGATTTCTGTGCCCATGATAAGAGCTGTTCTGATTAGGGTGACATGAAATCTCAGTGTCATTTTGATTTGTCTTTCCCTGACAGCTATTTTTTCATTTCACTTACTTTTTGAGAAGTATCCATTCATTTGCCCATTTATTGATTTTCTTCATTATGTTTGGGCTTTTCTTTTGATGTTAGATGTCTGGAGCTCTTTACCTACTGTATTTTCTTCATAAAACCTGTATTTTCCTCTTAAAACCAAGTACAGACTTAGAAATCCACCATCTAGCTAGCTCTTTTAGAAGAAATGATCAGTAATTGGAACTGGCATAGATGTCTGCAGATTCCGGATCATAAGTCCTGTGGACAGCACTTGTGACTGCACAAAAGTAGTACTTGCTCTGAAGGTGTTGCTTGGCTGAGCGTTTGGCAGTATGACTCTGGATAGCTCCCAAATTCACTCACCCACTAGAAAGGGAAGGATGATTACTTCTATAAAAGACTCAAAACAGTGGCCATCTGTCTCCGGCTACCTGGACAGGAAGAGAAGCAGGGAAACTGCTAAGATAGGCATGGGTATACAGTTCAGTAGCTATGGTTGTGTGCAAGTTCTGCAGGAAACCTGGACTGTGGCCACATTACAAGTGTTTAGCTGTGTCCTGACTGTGGAAGCCGGACGCGGCAGCAATCCTCTCTCCAGATGCATATGAGAATGCAATTGGTCAAAGCCCCCACCCGCACCCCTTCATCAAGATTCTGATGAAATCAGTGAGGTGTAACTCAAAACACAAAAGCAAAAAAGAACAAGCACAAAGCAAAACAAAACCTGCGCTCAACATATCCTGTCACACTGATACTCAACTTCCTCCCTCTTTGCATAGGTAATATTTAGTATCATATGCATAAAAGGAGAGCAACTTCATACGGCTAGACATGGCTCTATATATTCTCAGTAGGTTATGCATAAACATGAAGAAATCATGCATATGTATAGTGTCCACCAAATAAATAAATACACTTCAAGAAAAGAAAAAGCTTATACAAATATTTTATTGAAAAAATAAATTTATTGAGACACCATGAGATTAATACATGTCATTAATACACGAGATTACATGTCATTAATACATATTATTAATACATGAGATTATTTTTGGGCTCTACAGTGACAAGCAATGCTGAAAGTGGTGGCCATGGGCTTCCAGACATTTATTAGGAAGATAAACCGCTGCTTGGGTAGCCTTGGGATTGCAGGCATGAGCCACCATGTCCTGTGTCGGTGGCAGGCTTGCAGCACAGGGCCGCCGGCACAGCATGCAGTACCAAAGACTGAACCCAGGTCCTTGATCTTGCCAGGCAGGTGCTTAGACTGCTGAGCTATGTCCCTGGGCCCTTTGTTATATTTTGTAAATTTATTTTTAAGTGATAAACCCATTTAATTTTTTAAGAGAATAAAACAATTAAAAAAAATCAGAGTTGATACAGAATTTCACTCAAGAAAATGACAGGAGTTCAGCAGTGGTTGTTCTGTTGAATGTTGTTGTCTTCAAATCAGTTGTTCGGATTTCCAGATTTAAGTACGCAGAATTGGTCAAAAATTAATAACAAAAATTTAAGCATTAACTGGTCCTTTCAATGCACCAGAAGAAATCTGCACTATAATCATCCAAGCTATCCTGTGTATATACATATATTTTTTTTCTCAATTTCTTCTCTAAGGGCCTGCAGTATAGTGGGTTTTCTGTGATATATGCCACCACCGGGTGTCCCTGACACAAGGGTAAAATCATGTGTTGAAAAAAGTAACGTTGGGGAGGTAGCCCGGTGGTTTAAGCACCTTCCTGGCAAGCACAAGGACCTGGGTTCAATCCCCAGTTATCACGTGCCATTCTGGCCACCAAAATGGCGTGGTGGTGCACACCTGCAATTGCAGCACTGGGAAGGCTGAGACCAGAGCAACACTATGAGTCTGAGCTTCTTAGCAAGTCCCTATACCAAATAAGTAAAAGATTAAAAGAAAAAAAAATCATAGTAGTTATCTTTTCCTGAAGTGTGTATACATTTTTTGGCGGACTCTGCATGTAGCTTTTCACACATACACATGTACTTCACACATGCATACATAGAAGTTCATATACATATATACATATATATACACACTTATATGTAATTTCATGCATAGATGCTTAGTATTTAATTCATGAATACACAGTAATTCATATTCATATTTGCACACATACATGTGTGCTTACTTGCAATCAGCTAGTCTTCTGGAACCTCAATTTATGGGAGGACAGCCTGCCAGGTATGAGATTCCCGGTTACCTGGAGCACTCTGGACTGGGTGCTGGGGGCTCCTGTTCACACCTGCCCTTCTCAGACTACCTGGCCTTGAGGAATTGTCTCAGATCACTTGTGCCTCACCGTCGTCATCAGCCTTAAAATGCTGGCAGCCCAAGATGGGCAGCTGCAGAAACGAGTGAACGCAGTAAGTGACATAGTCAGTGTCACCTTACGTGAGTCAGCCCTCTACAGATGCTGCTTCTGCAGGTTGCATGTATTGGTAGTCTCTCCAGTAAATCACAAAAATCTGCAGGGATCACCTGGTGCAGTCAGGCCAGGGGGACTGGATTTCCCAGGACACTACAGGGTGGACCACTCAACAAAGGAAAGTGGGATTTTTCCTTTATTCCTAACACAGCCAGTTGCATTTGATTGGCTGCTGTTTGAGATGAGGAAGGAGATATCGGGGATGAAAAGGTCAAGCCAGCATCAGCGTTAGATTGCACGATAGACCGGTGCGACTGAGTTTAATGATGGATCAATTCTAATTGGCTATCGCTGACTGCCCTTAAATCACTACCAGCTGCCCCTTGTAAGCTCCTTCAAAAGGTCAAGAAGCAGTAATTGTTGCTAACATTCTAGAATGTCCAAAATTATATTTGACTGCCCCATGCTTTGCTAAGGTTTCCCATGATACACTTCCCTTTGCATCCAAAAGAAAGTTCAAGGAGGTGTCATAACGTAGACCCATACCTATCATGCATCTGCAGTGTTGTCATTTAGCAGAGTAAAAAAGTAGGGGGAGAAAACTTCACTTGGCTCTCATGCAGTGAAAATGGGATGCTTCGAAATGAATTTCTGCTTCAACAGCTCTACACGTACGGATATCTCTAACATTTCTCATTCAGTACTACTGCCGCAAGATCTCCAGAGTGTCACACCCAGGGACATATTAAAATTCCACCAGCATCCACATTTTGCTCCTGACCTGAAGGTGCCGGAGCATACTAGTGCTCTTAAAAGCTCTTCTGGGAATCCTCTGAGCAGCCAGTTCTGAGAGCCTGTGACCCAAAGTCAGGGTCATGCTAAGAATGAGAACTGACGGTGTATAAAAACTCCATCTTTAAATTTTACCTTGTTTTGAAACTTGATTCTCTTTTCTACTTGGGGCAATGTTTCACATTCACAGCAATAGTACATTTCACCATTGAAGTGAAGTAATTGTTCAAATCTATAGATTCTACTTAGTTTCTTTGGGCAGGATGGATTTCTGCAGGTGGGCTTAAGTGCTCTGTTAATGTCTGAATATAACTTATTGACCAAAACTCAAGGCAGCATCAAGCACATATTGAGTTGACCATTTCTATAGTGCTCAAGTTCAAAAACATATCAAATAAATTGTATTCAGCCTTAGGGAAGCATGCAAAAATGTGCTGTATTTCTTTAAAACTAATTTATTATGGTAATTGTGTCTCTTAGATGCCTATGTGTGTAAGATACAATGGTTTGTACTCATGTGACAATACTGCGTAGAACTAAATACATACACAAACAACCACACCAATATCCAATTGTGTATGTAAAACCGGTTGAACCCAAATAACATAATGATTCCCACTGATGCCAATTTCCTAGTTATATATTCTTTTGGAAGATGTGATCGTAGTGGGAATTAAATCGAGCTTCAGGAAGTACATGTTATAATTGCATATATATATACTTTTCTCAAAATGAAGAATCAAGACTATAAGGAAGATTAGCTACCTATGGAGGGCTTAGATTTGCATTTAAATTTTGTGATATGTAGGGGTAGAACTGTACATTATTTTTCATCAATCTCTACTCCTTGACTACTTATATCCTAGAAATTTTTTTCTTGACAGTAGTTGCTCAGGTATGTTTGCATTTTAAAGCTTCATACCAGGGCCGGCCAGATAGCTCGGTAAAGTGCCTGCTTAGGCAGATGCAGGGACCAGGGTTTGATCCCCGGCATGTCGTGCTGACCCCGCCCCCCAGAGTGCATTGAGACATCGATTGAGACTGGGTGTGGTGGCGTGTGCCTGTAATCCCGGTGCTTGTGAGGTTGAAAAACAGTAAGATCACTATGAGTCTGATCTGTATAGTGAGACCCTGTAGACCCTGTACTAAAATACCAAAATAAACAAACAAATAAATAAATAAACTTCATAGAGCAGCCAAACCAGGTCTCTGAGCCTTGATATTAGGGCAGCAGAACTATAGTCTTCAGTGCTTGGTGCTAATGTTATTTCCTTGCTTCCTCAACCACTGGATTTTTTCTCTGCTGTTTTCCAAATGCCCTCTTACTTCTCTCCTGTTCCATTTTAGTCTTTGCTTTTTGTAATTCCTCTCTGTATTCTGTATCAGTCAGAACCTGCTATACTTAAACATTTCTCCTTCCTTGTCTTACACTAAAATATATTATTCTATCATTCCCATGGCTTGGGGGTCAGGAAGTATGGGGGTGCAAATACAACGCGAAGGAAGTTGGTTTAAGAATTATAAAGCCTCTGTCCCCTGGACCAATTACCTGATAGTCACACACACACACACACACACACACACACACACACGTACAAACACACATTTTGGAATTTTTAACTCAGTTCTGCATATCTAAAACCAATCTTCCTGGTAACCATAAAATCAGCTAGCCTTTCAGACTCCAAGGAAAAGAAAGAATGAGCACCTTCCATGTACACCCAGATCCTCTTTTCTAAATTTTCAGTCACCTCCAGTTACCACTCCTTCATTAACTCACACTGTCAATTACTGGCACGTATAAAATTGCTCCTCAGTTAGTCCTGATGCCTTCTTCTCCAGCCTCGTTCCTGCAGAAATGATTGTCCAAAGCAGTCGTGCTGAAAATCTTCATAGGACTTTGGGTCTCCACTCTGGCAATCCTACTAACTCAAAAACCTATTGATCCTGTACTGGAAGTTCTGGAAGTAAAAGAACATGGAAGATATTGTTTTTGTTTCTGTTTGTCTTGCAAATAGCCAGGCCAATATTAGTGTCCCAAGACCCATAGTAACATAATATGAACCACTTCAGTATGCACAATTCACTCTTATGGAAGTAGCATCACCATCTACTTTGAAATATTTTTCTTGAACTCTCCCCCAAAAAAGTCCCATGTCCATATGCAGGAGTTTCCCCCTCACCCCTCCTGATTGCCCAACAACGGCCAGTCTACTCTGACTCTTTGGATTTAGCTTTCCTGTGCATTGTACATAAATAGAGCCCTACAAAAAGACAAGGCCTTCCTTGTCTATATTCTTAGGTGGTATTTCTGTTTTCTTCATTATTCTGTTTTGTTTTGCTTTTAGTTTTTGAGATAGAGTCTTGCTATGTAGCTCTTGCTGTGTACCTTGAACTTACTGTGTATCCCAAGCTGACCTCTGACCCATAATCCTGTCTTAGTCTCCTAAAACCTGCAAATACAGGTATGTGCCACTTTGTCCAGCTCTTAAATACTATTTCTGAGATTTTTAAAGAATTTCTCTCCAATGTTTGAAAAATTATGAAGTGATCATCAAAATACTATCGTCAGATGTAAGGTAATAGGTTAGGCAGGATTGGATCAGGACCAAACTAATAAGTGCCTTTTGGCAGGAAAATAATGATAACTTTTAAAACACGTTTGCTATGTCAGTTCAACTTCCAACGCACCCTAAATCTTTTGGGCTTCTCTCCACAAGACCACTATGTCAATCTCTTTGTCTCTACCTGAATTAAGATCACCATCTTTGGGGCTAGGAGATAGTTCAGTGGTCTAAGTGCCTGCTTGACATTTGTAAGGACCTGGGTTCGATCCTGAAGGACCTGGGTTCAACCCCCAGTGCTGCATGCTGTGTCAGCCCTGAACTCCAAGCACATCTTGCCAGCCACACAAACTGTGTGTGTTGGTGTATGCCTGTAATTCGAGAACTGGGAGGCTGAGACAGGAAGATTACTATGAGTTTGAGTTACAAGCAAGATCCTGTACAAAATAAATAATTTGAAAAAAATTAAAAAAGCCACCATCTTTTACTTTATCTTCCGCTTCCAGATTTGTGTTCGGCAGGCTGCTGCACGTCATTTAAAATGCTACATGCTCCCCAGAACCCAGATCTCTCTGAATCCTTGTCTGACCTCCTCTAGGATTCTTATCTCTGTGGATATACCATCCCTTCTGCCTAGAACTCGGGTTCCGGGTTCAGTTAAGCTGTCCCCCCAGGGGTACAGTGTTGACTATCTCACCTTATAAGAACTTCATGTAGCACAGGGCTACATTGTGTTCTGACCACAACCTCTATCATCACCTGCTCTCTCACATTTCTCCTTATTCTTCACTGTTGTTTTCTACTAAAGAATCCAGAGCTGCAGTAACTACAGTTTCAACTTCAACTACATGATGTTTCCCTTGCCCCAAAATGCATTAGGTCATTTTCTAGTTCCAGGCATTCGACACAAAAGCCAACAAGGCAGAGCCACAAGAAACATACACCTGATTTCCACGACAAATATGCTAATGCCATATGAGTTGGTAGAGCCACATTCTATATTGCTACGTGGACCTATGCAGCAACATGAATTGGAATAGAATGGAACCTTTCCCCTGTTGGCAGAGTCACCCCCAAGGAATGGCGAGATCAGTACTCAGGCCAGCTGATATGATACAGCCAAATCATTTCTAAATGAAATCATAATTGATGCCGAGTAAAGGTGCTGTGTATCCATTAAAATACGGCCTATCGAGGAAATAAAGTGCAACTGAAACCTTAAAAAAAAAAAGAAAACCATAATCCACACAGACGAGAGCTCTTGTTTCTTGATCAACGCCCCTCTGCTCAAACCAGATCAGGTAGACAGTACGTATAGAGGAAGTATCTGCTGGATATATGGATCAATCTAGACATGACTGACTTCATAGGAGAAGAAAAAAGAACCCAATCCCTGAGACAGTGTCATTAGTTGTTACTTGAGAGAAAAGCATACTTCACCCATCAGCAAATGCTGCATGTCAAAGTAGGGTGTAGAACCCTCACCAGTCTTCTTAGATATTGGACACTGACACCCTTCGTTATTGGATGTCGTGATAGAAAACAGCCACAGGGACTTGTGCTCACCGGCACTGCATTATAGAATAATGAAGCAGGAAAGAGCAACTGGAGATTTCAGGTCACTGCTTTTAGAAATGTCACCCAAACTAGGGGAAGGCACAATTGTGAATGATGAAAAAACTTTGGAGTGTTGACAATCAGACTCTGAAATACCCATTGACATGAAGAATGGTTTTGTTCACACTCACCAGACCTCAAATTCCATTCATACCCTCAGAGAGTCAAGTGTCTCTGAGTTCCCTAGCAGCGTAGGAAACCCTCAACGTTTCTTCTTAAATAAAGGAAAAAGTGTTTCTTTATGAAATAAGTGAGCCTGCTTACTGGACAGGTTGAAAGATACTTTATTACTGAATCAGTTTATACAAACTCTAACATGAAAATAATGAGTCACAGAATATCAGTATATTTACAATACTTTTCTGGTTTTATTTTTTTACAAATTTTTTTTACAAGATTACTTGTCTCTAACATGACAGACATACACAGAAATCAGACTTTTTATTCCATACATAAATAAATATTGACTTTAAATGAGCACAAGAAGAAACATGATTTCTACAGGTCATTTGGATGAGCAAGTACCATTTCTCTAATCTGAACACTACAATATATTTAAGTAAAGGAAAAAAAATAATAACTTTATATAGACCTCTGTTAATCACTCTGTAAATTGTATAACTTGCTAATATTCAGTAGCGGTAAGACAACTTGGGGAGTCCACGCCTGGCATGAGACACATAGCCATGCAACACCATAGGGAAGACGCCACATCTTCATAGGTTTGTTTACATCTTAAAATGAACTTGGAAGTACATGCAGACACACAGCCTGTGTGTTCTGGCTGTCGAGAGTGTGAATATTCGCCGAACAAGATTTAGAGTTGTCTGTAATCACAGAAGTGATGAAACACAAGTTCATGGTCACAGTGTACGAAAGAGCATCAAATAAATAAGTTGACTTTACACATGGCATTTCGGGCTGAGTAATACTTCTGCTTGCATGGATCAGAGACAAGATGGAATTCAGTCTTTCAGCGACAGTGATTTCAGGCTTTTTGGGGGGACATAAAGGACAAAAATAAGGTCTTGGAATTTAAATGGATTAAAGTGTTGGCTGGGATTTTTCCAGGGATGGTTCCCTTGCAAAAGCCAATTTTCGTCTCTAGTAAAATTACTCTTCTGCACTGGTTTTTAGCTGGTGGTTCCCATTTCCTTGGGGCAGGGAGAAACACTTATGGATACTATTTTGTGGTTGACACAATTTGGGGAAGGGCAGCAGGTCGACAGAGGTCCTGAGATGCTGGTGAATTTCCCACAATGCCCAGATAAAATATATTAGAGAATGCAGAAGCAAAGCTGTGTTAAAAAAAATGGTACTCACTTGCCTAAATTTCAAAAAATTATTATTGCATTTTTATCATTTGATTAGTATTAGAGATTATTAAAATTCAAAATGGAAATACATCTTTCATTAACTCAGTAATAGAATTTTTCATCTCAGAACACTAAAACATTTTTCATTATTATATCCAAATCAGACGCTCTTAAAAGCTGTTTAGGATTTCCTAATGGGCGCTATTCGCTTCGGAGCCATCTCTGAGCTAAAAACATATTTACTGAATGTCATTTACCCAGACAAAAGAAACATAAATTTTATAAAGTTAAATTTATAGGATAATTTAATAATATTTTGTGTCTAGGTACACCCTCCTGCATTTAGAGCTGCACAATAGCGCACAACCCCACTGGCACATTTAGATTTGTTGATGAAAAAGTAAGGTAAAAGATAAAACATATAGCCAATAACAGATTGTAAGTTTTGAAATTTTAAGAACCTGAAGTTCAAAGACTGGTGCTAGCAGAGGAAGGATAGTAGTTTCAGATCTCTGTGATGTTTGGTTGGGTTGGGGCTTCACCCATGACTGCATTCTCCATTCACGTTCTTAGAAGCAGGCACTTAGCCCACACCACGCTGAGACCACGAAGCCCACAGTCATGGGCCCTGGGAGCCACTCAGTACACACCGGGACTTCCAGTCTCTAACTTCTACCACTTTCCTTTTTCTAAATACTTCAACATACAGGAAAGAGTTCTTTCTCGATAGCTATACCATCTCTCCTAAAGATCTGTGCCAACATGATGACCAAAGGAGCCTCTCCCTCTCTTATTTTCCACCTATATTTCTTTAAACACTACCAGAAGGGCTCAGGGAGACTCTGAATTGAGATGGAACCGCTGTTCCCAGGAACTGTCAGGCATGCATCCGTCTGCATCCTAGAGACAGCAAAAGGAGAAGAAAGAAATCCTCTCCGCAAAAGCTAAAAATGACCTTACTGGCTTTCTCCCTCTTGTACTTGGTTGATGGAAAAATATTGAAGCTTTTCTTTTCCACTGATTCACTTTGATAAATTGCTCTTTTCTTAAGAATCTCAATGTGGTTTGATGGGGAAAATATATTACATTTATTAACTTTGGAATAAGTATATTTTTACTCACCACCAGGGAAATGTGAAAACAATTTCTTTAGTGATTCATATATATATATCACTAAAGAAATGTCTCTCTGTCTATAATTATGTGCATGTAGACTTGCACTACATTTATATGCATGCACACAATTATAAGTGTACAGATACATCTATGCATGTTTAAAACTGTACACAGGGTCAGTCTCTCAAGAAGAAAATAACTAGATGAAACTACACACGTCTGTGGCTAGCTTGCCCGAGAACACAATTCAATACCATATGCTGATAACACATTTTGACCATTGCAATGCTCCTGCACAATAAGGAATTTTTCAAACAATAACATTTAATAGATTTGAAAGAGTACAGTTTGAATTAAAGGACTACAATCATTCATGTAAAAAAAAATCAAAAAGTCATTTTGTTTTTATATTACTGAGAACACTATATCACGGAAATAACTTCCTCAGATGAAAAAAAAAGCAAATCTTAAAGGTTTGAAAACGCCCAGGGGTTGTGATTCTTTCACTTGAAGCAGGTAGCTTTGTGAATTTTCAGCTGGTGAAACAAAACACATCCACAGCTGCATGGAGACGGACTATAAATAAGGTAACAGATTAGGAAAATTTCTCAGATTGAATGGAGCATTTAAAGGTATCCCCAGCACAGAATTTCCATTTCAACTAGGTAAAATTTAGTTAGGAGCTGACGCACTGTGTACCTGGAGTTTTGGGTGTTTTGTAGGTAGTAAATGATAGACTCATCTGTTTTCCTTTGTATAAAAAGATGCTAAGGCTGCTTAAATAAGGAACATGTTTTTAGATTAAACTTCACGGGTATAAATCAGATTATATATTTTCATTTAAAAAAAAATCACCTATGATAAAAAGACTTTAAGAAAGAGTGATAAAACAGTACCCAAACTCCATATAATCTTAGTCGACTTTGCAAACCGAAACAGTAATTTAATAAAAAATATGGTTTGTTGATTAAATATATATTTAGTATGTGTGTAAACTCTTATTTGTTACTCTACTCTGTTGTAAGAGCTTGCTGTTCAAAATTCAGGAAACTCTCCATTCTGCAGAGATTGAAAAGAAATTAGCAAAACCAGCGACAGAAATTCAGAGTTACATAGACATCTTCTTCGTTTTTCTCCTCTTCGCTAGGGAAGCAGTGCCCACCTGCACTGGGTCACGACTTGTCCCATGTTTCCGGATGCGTCTGTAATTGGCAGAAGTACTCACTGTGCTCGGTCTCTGAGAAGTCCCTACCATTGCAGAAAGACACGTGTCTAGGGGCTGGAGTTCAGCAAGCGTGCACATCCGGGTAAATGTGGAGACGGGCTGGGTGTGGTTTAGTATCTTTCAGGAGCGGGCTTGTAATGGTGTGTATGATGATGCTTCAGATGGGGTCCTAACAGGGGACAAAAGGCATCAGTCTTACCCTTTATACATGGAACAATGAGTGGGATCCCAACTCTGTGTAGTGACAACGTTAGACCCAGTCGAGTGTTCCCTTTTACAACAGGCGGGATTTGCTATTTAATACTCTCCATCAGCATGTGAAAATGCATACTTCTGTGGCAAGCGCAAGGGCCTGAGTTCAATCCCCGGTTCCGCCCC
>NW_004524867.1:408263-410053 GCF_000260255.1 Octodon degus | reverse complement strand
CTGTCTCTCCCAGACCCTCTCCCTTCCAAGCTTATCTCTTCTTTTCCTTGCTCCTTCCCCCAAACAAGGGAGAGAACACCATCTCTTCCTTCGTTAAGCAACCAATGATCTTTGTGCTTTCTTCAAAGTAGCTGCTCAAAAACGAACAACTTTAATACATGGTATGTAAGAAAGGCATGTCCCTCAAGCCTGTGATACTTAATCTGGAAGGCACCGACTTGATTGGCTTGGGACCTGTGCAGGGGACGGGTGGGGGACCCTTTGGGTAGGTCGGTCATGGAAATGAGACTTAGTATTCTATCTAGTCCCTTGCTCTTGCCTCTCTGGCACTGCTGGCCTCTGCTTCCTGGCCTCAGGACCTGCGCGTCTGTCCTCTATCTTCCACATTCACCCTTTCATCTTGACGTCTCTGCCCTGGAGCCCGCTGACCACGGACAAGAGCCTTGGAAACAGCGCGTCAGATTAAGCTTCTCCTGCCCTAAATTGTGAGGGTTGTGTCTCCAAGTAACAAAACTGACTATCCTGGATTCCTGAAAATGTAAGGGGCCACTGAGTTCTCCCATGGTCATAGATTCTGCGTGTCTACTTAGCACGACCAGGCCAAGTTTTAGAGGTAAGTGTGATCCATTATTATTTTAAAAACCAGCTAAATTGCCACTAAGGGCAAAGAAGAGTTAACGTTTAACTGCTTGATCAATCTGGCATGCCTGTACCTGGTAATCTGAGCAACAAATTTGGTGATAATATGTCATATAAGGACCACTGATAATTTTCTATTCTTGTTTTGAAATTCTGTACCATTTTTATTGTTCTATGTTGCTTTGCTTTTGTCTTTATTCTTGGTATTTTTTTCTTCTCTAAAAAAAAAAAAAAAAAAAAAACAAAACCAGCTGAGGGTTGATGAGATAGCTCAGTGGACTAAGCACTTGCATAGACAAGCACAGGTACTGGGGTTCGATCCCCAGTACCTCATGCGTGCTGAGCTGGCCGCTGAATCCAGGCATAGCGGCGCAAGCCCGTAAACCCCGTGTTGGGGAGGCTGAAAGCCGGAGAATCACCGCAAATCTGAGCTGCATAGTTAGACCCTGCAACAACCAAATACCTTCAAAATAATAATAATGTTGATGATGAAAATTAAATGTCAGCAGCTAATTCTGGTGTGCTTTTTCATGGGCTTTCATTCTTATTTTCGCTCATGGCTACAGCTAATGTTACATGTTCCCCGCATCCTTTCCATTCTTTGGCAAGCCTACCCCACCCTTAGCCTCGTAATAAGCATCTGAGAAACCATCTCTGAGGGCCGCCTCTGCTCCGTGGAGGACTAAGCTCCAGCTGCTCCGGCCCTGCCCCCCGGGGCTTAGGCCTAACCGGCCTCAGAGTTGGGATGTAGGGGTGCACGTCCCAACTACAATCCCAGCACTAGGGAGGCAGAAAACAGAAGGATCACTATGAGTCCAAGCTGCATAGTGAGATCCTGTACCAAATATGTAAGAAAAATAAAATTACAAATAAAAAAAACTGACACTAATTGTCAATTTTCTCACCAATACCAAAATCTTTAGACATTGCCTTTTAAACTTATGCTGTAAAAATGTAGTAAGATGCATACTATATGCTGTCGAAGCGAAGCGCAAGATGCATACAATAAAAATCAAGAAGAAGCTGCTTGCTTTCAAAGAGCAGGTGACCATATATTTTTACTTGATTTGATATTCCTTGATTTAAATTAAGTCGATAGACTTGGGAATATTATATTAGAAATATTGGGCCCTGGGAGATAGCTCAGTAGA
>NW_004524867.1:403938-408163 GCF_000260255.1 Octodon degus | reverse complement strand
CAATACGATAAAATCTGTATAATAAGAAAATAAACAATAGTATTTATCATTTCAGATAGTGTCATATTTAAGTCTTTGAAAATTCAAACTGGTATGAGTCTCTAGATTTTCCCCACATTCATGTTTGTAAAAGGTAAAGGTGAAGCACCTACTGTGAAGAAAATGAACGCAAGAAACAAAAGGGAAGGGAAGGCGAAAGAAGGGCAAAATGAAGCAGGGAGGAAGGAACAGGAGAATAACGGAGGGGATAAGAGAAGAAGGAAGGAGGGAAGGGAAGGAGGGAGAAGGGGGACGGAAGGAAGAAGGAAGAAAGGCAGGAAAGGAGGGAAGGAGGAAGAAAGGAGGAAGGGAAGGAAGAGGGAAAGGAGGAAGGAAGCCAGGAAAAGGGACGGAAGGAAAGAAGGAAACAGGTGGATGGGGAGTAAGGGAGCAAAAGGGACCGAGCTGGCAGCAAGCAGACAGGTTGAGCAAGGTAGTGACATAGTGCAAGTGTGGGAAACACTCCCCTCCCCACACACCAGGCCTGCCCCACACCATGATCCCCCGAGGTGCTACTCACGATGCGCGGCCGAGGGCGGGAGGGCGGGGGTCCGGAACGTCCTGATGGTGGCCGGGCCCTCCCCACCTGTGGTCAGCACCTGGACTTCCAGGCGGTACAGGGTGGCCGGCCTCAGGTTGGGCACGGTGAGCACATGGTGATCCTGAAGACCGACAGGAGATGGGATACTTGTTAGGGGCCTTGCAGGGACCACTGCGTGATTTGCCACATTAATTTCCACCGATTTCTTGGCTGTGCCCACCATACGGCCCCTCAGCACCTCGGCTCAGAGCTTGGCAGACTGTGGTGTTTGGCAGACTTAAAGACGGCCACGGAGCCAGTTCTCACCGCTGGCATTTCATCCTTTATTTATTTAATTTTATGCCCTACCATGAGATTTTCCCATGGCGAACCATCCTCAGCTCCACATCTTGTGATGTGAATTCTTAATTGTCCAAATTTCAGTGAATGAGCAACTGTTTTCCTTAAAACACAATCTATCTGTCAAGGTTCGTAACTGAAAATGCTTATTTTTATGCCAACACATTCTCCTTATAACTCAATAAAACCTTGCACATTCATAAAATAAATAGTTGCTTATTCCATGGAACATTTCCTTCCAGGATGGAAGGATTTTTTTCTCTCTCTTATTTCTGGATTTTTGAGCAAGAGATGGATATTCTAAGAAGTTTTTCAGGATGGGTAAAAGCCCACACATGATTTTATTTTTTTCAAGCCAGGGAATTAAGTGGCTTGGAAGACTGGCCAACTTATGTGGGCTGTAGCCAAATTTGAAGGGCAAAATAAAGACAAATCAAAAGCTCTTTTGAGCTATGTCTCCCCAATTTAACACTTCAAACAGGGCAGGGCAACTTGGAGCAGAAGGACATGGGGTTAAGAAAGACAGAAGAAAAAACAAATCCCTTGCATACAAGGCTGATGTGGTAAGGTCTATGCGGTAGGATTCACTAATTACAATATAACCAGGTGACGGCCCACTCCCTCCCAACTCCTTAGAGTCACAGTAATATTTGCAGTGTATTAGTGCTTACAAAATGACCTGCTCAGAAGAAAAGAGAACACAGCAATGTGACTCAACCCACACAGCACACATCAAGACAGACACAGCCCAGCCTGTTGGCCCACCCATGAAAGTGGGCTAAGGATTCCAAGGACAGGAACCGAGGAATAAAGCTCAACGTACTGAGGGCAGAATCTGGGACTGGGAGATGATGCTGTTGGGTAAACTGTTCTGTCTGCTTTCGGTGGTGACTTCAGCCCAAGTCACTTGAAACCCAGTCATGGGCTGATAGAGATTGGCTTTGGTCATCTTCCAAGAAAAGTGGCCGGTGATGTTCACATCTTGGATGACGAACGCAGCAGAAAGGTTCTCCGGCTTGGGGAGCACTTTGGAGAGGACGTGACCTGTGGTAACAGAAAAACAGAAAGCAGGGTCAGCTTCCTGGAGAGAGCGTCCATCCACTCACTATGGGGATTTGTGGCTGCCCGTTTTTTTAAATTGTTTTCTGCATTTTATTTATTTATGTGTTTGGTAGAGGGCCTCACTATGCAGCTCAGACGCATAGTGATTCTCCTGCCTCAGCCTCCTCAGTGCTGGGATTACAAGTGTTACCACCACTCCCGGGCTTTGTGGTCGGCACAGCGCGCCTGGGTGGCACAGCATGCCGTACCAGGGATCGAACCCAAGTCCTTGTCCTTGATGTTTAGACCTCATGGCTGCCATTTAAATGAGAGTAATCTGACCTCACTTTTAGACACGGGCTTTGGGTGTTACGCCGTTCACACAGGGGGAGAGGTTAAGGAGAAGTCTCACTACTTCAGTTTTGTGCTCAGCACTTATCCTTTGGAGATTATTTTTAGAACTCTGTTTTGGGAATAGAAACAGGAGAGATTTCATCTCTGGCAAGACTAAGCCAATTTTTTTTTTTTTTTAGCAACAGCAATGACTACAGTGAGAAGGGTGGATCTTGGAGCTTTCAGAGGACAGATGGAAGGATCCAGGGATTCCACATATGGAGTCCCAGAGAGTTTGCTGCAGTGTGTGGTGGAATCTCTGGGAGGAGAAAAGGTTGGAAGGTGTGAAGACTTGATTTGGGGTCGATGTGTGGATTTTCCCACTGCAAAGGCGTGAATAGGAATGAAATAACTGACTTTGAAGTATGCCAACTGCAATCAGTGCGTAACCACTGGCCCTCATCTCCAGTGGGTTAAAACTGCCAATAAAGGACATCGCTCCAAGATTGAGATTATAATCTGTTGAGATTATAATCTGTTGAGATTATAAAATAATACACACAGTCCTCATCTGTTCCCTACAATTTGAGCCTCTGTGAGATATGACCAAAAAGACAGTGAATACTTAGATTTTTTAAAAAACATATTATGGCAAAAGATCCTGAGCCATACATATGACCTCCTCACTTGGGACGCACTTATCCCATCATTCCTGACATTTTCTGAAGCAGTTCCAGAAGTCGTCCTTCACAAGGGTCTTAAATGCGCCATCCCGGCTGCCTCGATGTCCTGCAGGGATTCAAAGCGCTTTCCTTTCCTGATCGTTTGGCTTTCTGGAAGAAGAAGAAGTAGCAAAGCCCCAGACCCAGGAATACGGAGGATTGGATGTGTCACAGAATGCTTGTGTGAACCTGCCTTTCGGTTGCTCGGCAATCCGCAGAGGGATTCCCTGAAGTTTTGATCACTCCTCATGAAAGAGAACTTCTGGACTGCTTCAGAATGTGGCGAGAATCACAAGTGTCCCAAAGCAGGGTGTGCTTTAGAGAAACGATAAGAGCACTGTGTCCCACTGCGTTAAAATTTTTAATTTGAACATTAACCAGGTGTTTTGATTATTATCCCTGTAGTAGAACGTAGAAAAAGGAGTGCTTTGGGGCTTGGGGGGGTCTTGTGAAATACACCTTGGAAATGTGTATCAGAGCGATGCTGGCTGCTTAGACTCGGATGTGCAGGTTCAGCAGGCCTGAACATACCTGTGTCTCCAGGACAGCTGAAATGCTTGTGACTTTTTCCTTTCAGACTGGAGCAGGGTGGAGTAGTAAAGAAGATGGTTTCTGCCTTTGAGAGACCTTTTGGCCGTATTGGCTGGACTGTCACCTTGTACTTGCAGGACAAAGAGAGATCTTGAAGAATTATATAATTTTCCTAGAGTGAGAGAAAGAGAACATGCTAGTAATAAATCTTTAATCTCATTCGGCGTAAAACATTGGCAGGGATTGAAATCACACCCCCACAGGATCTTTTTCTATCTATGTGGCACGGACAATGTGGGTCTCACCAAAAGGACAATGCACATCCTGTCCGGGCTTTGATTAATCACAACTGTGAAGCCTTTCCATGGTTGTGGGATGCGTCCTACAGAATTTGGTAGCACTGTCATGGTTCTGTGTCAAAGCACACAACTTCTACCATCGGCAGCAAGCATTTTGGGGTGGGCCATGTAAAGCTACAAATACAATCTTAATTCTCTTTCTTGTTTAAAAAAAAAAAAAACAAATTAAACCAGGCTGAGATTATATGTAAATTTTTCTGTTAAAAAAACGATGTTCTTTGGCTTTTTTTTTTTTTTTTACTTTTCTGCAGTGCTGTTTCTATTTGCTGCCTTCATGTTACGATTTAACTATAAATACAAGAAACAGCTTAAGAAAAAGC
>NW_004524867.1:380868-403838 GCF_000260255.1 Octodon degus | reverse complement strand
TTTTTTTTTTTTTTTTACTTTTCTGCAGTGCTGTTTCTATTTGCTGCCTTCATGTTACGATTTAACTATAAATACAAGAAACAGCTTAAGAAAAAGCCAGAGCCCTAGCTCACTAAGACACACTCCAGCAGTGACTGAGGACACGGACTGTGAGCACAAGTTTGCCGCTGTGATTACTTTACATGTGCATGCTACGCTGCATTTAGTGTGCGGATCAAAGTTCCAAATGGAATATCCTTGTTGGGTATCCTTTCTTTTTTTCTTTTTTTTTTTTTTTTTTTTTTGTGGTACTGGGAATTGAACTCAGGATGTTGTGTTCGCCAGGCAAGCACTTATCCTACTGAGCTATCTCCCCAGCCCTGGGTATCCTTTAGAGACAGCATCAGGTTTCCTACCAGAGAGTGAACAGTGAGGCCAAAACCATGAAGGTAAAATTAAAAGAAAAAGTGAAGCTCAGGGCTGGGGAGATAACTCAGTGGCATGAATGCCTGCCTGGCAAGCGCAAGGTCTCAAGTTCCATCCCTGGTAAAGAGGGGAAAAAAAAAAAAAAAAGTGAAGTCAACTCTTGTCATGAAATGTACAAGCAGGATGAGGGCTGACTGCCTAGCATGCTGGCCTTCACCTAGAAATCGATAAGGTAAACCCAGTCCTGTAAAATGGGCATGAAACACAAAGGAGAAGCAACTCGAAGCAGGCAAACCCCAGCCTGCTGTCTCTCTTTGGGCACCTGAATCTCTTTTCTCTGGGAAGGAATCTGCGTAGCTTTCGGAGGTATACTGTGACCCGGGGTTAGCCCATAAGGATTCTGCCCCATGGTTATTTCAAACTTGTCCACTTGGTCCAAAGAAGGCAACAGGAGGAAAAGTACCAGAGACGCTATTGCCGCACAAAAACAAGCCATAGTGTCTGAAAGGCATTTTATAAGGAAAAAAGATGAGCACTAAGCCTCCAGGGACATGCTTTGGCTGAGATGTGATTCTTATTTCTACCAGATTCATTATATATGCCTGGTGAATAGTTATCCCAAACAGAGTTCCTAAAAATGAGAAGCTTAGGAGTAAATAGTTGGAAAAAGAAAAAAAAAAAAAAAGTCGGGAGCTCCTAAGCCACTGTTTCTTTGCTTATTTCTGTACTTTTCAAGTGATTTATTTATTTATTTTTTTTTAGAATGTCCTACGTGGCCACAGGTTTGGAGAAAAACGTAAAGGAAAAACACGGATGAACATAGATTGAAATGAGTCATGCATGTTTTTTAAAAGCTACAAATTTCCAAAAATCTATCTACTTGTTTTCTTTTACCCTACAGTTATGTGATCAGATAGGATTTTAGAAATACTGCATTGGTTGGAGAATGTGGAGAAACAAAGCAGTCTCGTGACATTTAACAAACAAAAATATTGTAACCCTTCGGGCCGTATCATTTTTTTTATCTCTTAAACTGTCCTAATAGATTACGTGCGAATTGCTGTTAGCACTTTGTATAATGAAGCAGCTTTCTTAAATATTTCAGTTGGTTTACTGATTCCAATCTCTAACTCATGTGTTAACCCCGAAACGTTTGAGGTGCTTGATATCATGATGACAAAGTTGCCATCTCAAAGACAGCAAGATTAATATTTTTTTCGAATGTAAAAGACAAAAGGTGTTGTCGAGTAGTGTCTTTCATTAAGCGAATATGTTGGTGTTAGTGAGGGACATGACACCAAGATGTGTTGAAATGCGGCGTCATATAGAAATATCTGCGTAACATAATCATACTATTAGGTTACAGCGCCATGTCCAAACTCAGGAAGAAAATCAGACGGCTCTTCCAGGTACGATGAAGCACACAGACACTCGCCAAGTTTTCTTTCATTGCCCTGTCAGTTCCTTAAGCGCCGTGCCTTCAGTGTCGGCTTTAGTGTATACCTTGTGTTGGCTACAAGATGTACTGATAAAAAAATAACAATGAAAGAATGAGTGGGTGCCGTGACTGTTATGCTCATAGCTTTCATCCAGCTTGCTTGTAAGACTGAGGTATCCACAAGTCATCTCCTGTTTGCATTCTTCTGTCCATCGTACACACACATCTAACGCATCTAGAAACAGAGTGCAAAGACACAGTCGTCTCCTTACGTGGGTCACGCCTGAGGAAGTCGCTGCTCCCGCGGTCCTGTTGTGAGTACAGGCTTCCCGAAGCCACTGCACGTGATATCGGTTGACACTGGGATCTGTAAGGGCAAAACATGGGCACACAAAGCAACCTGGGGGTTACATTCCATGACGGTTGCTCAACTTTGTGAACAAAGATTGGAAATGGTCAGCTTATAAGGACAGAAGGCTCCAGTCCATGAGTGCATGGATACATAGCAGCCAATCACGGGGGTGGGCGTGCGGTCATAGTGGTGCAAACCCATTTTCCTGATGGCTGGAAAACACAGAGGAAGTCTTCCTCACTTCCACAAAGCCCTGACTTCCTCTCTACGCTCCACCTCTTAACAACTTCACCATTTCCCAATAGCACCAGGTGGATGACTACGCTGTAACACGTCAGGCTGCTTTGGGTAGACACTCAACATCTGAGTTGCAATATTACACTATTCCATGTTCTTAAAACTAGGGAAGAGGAAGAACAGACAGAAACAGCTATAGGAAGTTTTAAAAATAAAATGGCCCTAAGAAGCCACACAACCTTGGCATAATTCTGATGAGTTTATAAGACCCGAGCAAGACCCCAGTATGGCATGCCACGCTGGCCCCGCCCCTGGGCACACTGAGCCAGGGACTAAGTCCCAGCCTGGTGGCGCACACCTCTAATACCAGCACTGAGGAGGCTGAAAACAGGAGGATCCCTATGAGTCCATGCTGCTAGTGGGATCCTGTACTAAATACATTTAAAAATTTTTTTAAAAAGACCACAGCAAGTAGATGAAAGTGACACACTGCCAGTGGAAACCTTGTGTTGAAAGGTGACCGTTAAGTAGAAAAGACAAGCAGTAAATTAATAGTGCGAGGGTTGAAAATATATATTGTCATTATTGAGACTAGCCTAGCAAAACCCTACAGAGAGGCTGTAGAAGCAACTCTTTCACTTCCTATCTTAGGAGAGAATCTTCAGACATGTGTTTTTTTTTTTTTTTTGGTATTTTAAGGACGGGTCTACAGGGTGTTCAGGGTCTCACTACTAGACCGAACTCGTAGTGATCCGCCTGTTTTTTTTTTTTTTTTTTTTTTTTTTGATAAAGATGATAGTGCAGTGGAGTCACACCAGACCAGAAGCATTTTCTTCAAACCTGGAAAATCAGCTGTGAATATTTACTTCAAGTACAAGCACTATTTTAAGAGCCAGGATGTGGAGTTTGCAGGCCTAACTGATCACCTGCTCTATTTCTCATCGCTGCGTCCCAAGTCATGGGCAGGAGTGCTGAATCTTTGCATAATTTTAATTCTGGACAGAGCAGTGCGCTTTCTGTTCTTTTATTTTATTTTGGACAACAACGTGTGAAAAAAGAGAAAACGACAGACAAGCAACTCAGGGAGTATGAGAAAGGAACACGCTGGCAGCCTTGGGTTTATTCATCACCCTGGTGGGTCCAGAGGTGTAAAATAGCACCGCCGTGCTGGTGATTAACATTTTGTCCCAAATGTTCGCATCAAGGGTTTGATGGGAGCTTGTCGCGGGGGGGTGGGGGGGAGCTTTGATGTAATTGGGTTGATCTAGTGAGAACTTGCCCTGAGCCATTTGGAACCAGAAAAGAAGACCTGTAAATCCGCAAAAGTAAACAGATATAATGTAGGCACTAGCCATGGTTAGTTAGGAGAGAAATCCTTGCCTGGTGTGGGAGGAAGGGTTTCTTTTTTTTTCTTTTTTTTTTTTTGGCGGAACCAGGGATTGTACTCAGTTCGTTGCGCTTACCAGGGAAGCGCTTGTTCCACTGAGCCATCTCCCTGGCCCTTTCATTTTTATACAACAGAAATCAATTTTTAAGAAAACCACTATGCATTATCCATAAGCCTGATGTCCCTCTGTGTGTACCCCCATATTCTCCCATTCAACAGAAATCAATCCCTGGGTCTGCCATTCCGGTCCTGCCCCTGGGGCGCACTGAGACAGCGATTGAGACTGGGCATTGTGGTGTGTGACTGTAGCCCCAGCTCTTGGGAGGCTGTAAACAGGCTGATCCCTACGAGTCTGATCTAGTAGTAAGACCCTGAACACCCTGTAGACCCTTCCCTAAAATTAAAAAAAAAAAAGAAAGAAAAGAAACAGCACCACCCAAGAAGCCTCCAACTTGAATCCTACAAATCAATTGAACTAGACAGGAAATCAACAAAATCCATGAATAAGAAGTAGTTAAAAAAAAAAAAAAAGATACAGACGGTAGGCAGGTAAGCTACACTGCCAGGAGGACAGCATTCCCATAGGTGCCACAGGACTTGAACGACACTTGGCATCTGTGGTGGCTGAATTACACTACCTGTGGTTACCAGGGGTAGCCTGTGCTTAGAAATGTCACCAGTGCCACAGCAGAAATAAATTCGTAGTTCTATTTTATTGCACTCCAACGCAGTTGCTGGTTGGTATTGTGAGGTGCTTGAGGCTCTGGTGTTAGAGAGCCTGCCTCTAGTTGCAGCGGATACCACAAATGTCAAGGTTCTGAGGTAAAGATGGGATCAAAGTACGACAGACGTCCTTCGCTCAAGAACAGCAGGAGTAGCTCAGTTCGCAACACTACGACCAGGCCCACTGTGTGTGAGGACCCTACCGCGCCTCAGCACCCTCTGCAAGCTTTGCAGTGCTGTTATGTTTTCTTGGGAAGAATGGTACAAGAGATAACCTTTTTAGCTCCCTGTCCTCTTTCTGTTCTTCAGGCCGCCATGCTGGAGTTCCACGCCCTTCGTACCACGTCCATGGATAACTGCTCTCATTCCTGTGGCTTTAAAGATTATTTTCCTATGGACCACTTGTGCATTTCTATGTCCATCCACCAGGGTTACTCCTCTGATTATTAGTTGCAACTCCTAACTTGCTGCCCACTATAAAGTCTTTTCTGGACCGGCCAAATAGCTCAGTGGATTAAAGTGCTTCGGCAGAGTGCAGCGGCTGGGGTTTGATCCCTGACTGAAAAGAACCTCACCGGGCTAAAAGGAAGCTGATATTGGGCTGCACCCATTCTGGGGTCTCGAAGGGAGAATTTGTTTCTGCCGCTCCGGCACTTTGGTGAATCAATTCTGAGGTATTTCCTTCCATGATGTTCACTTACACCAATATTTTGTCTTTGGCTTCATTTTGCCAGTTATTAAGTCTGAGGTTAGTACTTTAGGTTCTGACCAGGGGACTCAATCTCTAGCTAGAGCACTAAAAAGAACATTGCTCAAGCCAATAGTGCCTAATGGGATAAGCAGCTGGCTTTCTGCATCCACATCTGTGTGTTCAGCCACCAAGGATGAAAAATATTAAAACAAAGAAATGAAAGACAAAAACACAACTAAAAAACGATACAAATAAAAATCACTACCATATAAGCTATTTACATACTATTTAAAAACATTTAATTTTAATTTAATTTTATTTTTTTACATACTATTTATATTGTATTGTTGAAACTAGTTTGTCATACTGTTTTTAACTTATTTACTTGTTATAGGGTCTCACTAGGCAGTTCAAACGCATAGTGATCCTTTTACCTCAGTCTCCTAGTGCTGGGATTACAGGCATGCACCACCAAACCCAGTTTTGGGGCCAGCACAGCACACCCAAGATTCTGAGAGCCAGCATGGCATGAGGTACCAGGCAGGGATCAAACCCACATCCTTGCGCTTGCCAGGTAGATGGTTAAACCACTGAGCTATCTCCCCAGCCCTAGTTTTGCATATATACATTGTAAAAATACTAAGTCTAGAGCTGGATACAGAATAGTTAGGAGGATGTATGGCTTCTTTTGCTTGGCTCAGTGAGAGGAAGGATTTAGTAGTAGTAGTGTTTGGACGGGATGTCCTGGCTGCTTCTTGAGCTCTGGATGACCACTGAGAAGATAACAATGTGCAATGTATTAATTATTGAAAATGTCCTATTAATCAGCTTGCAAAGTGTCTCACTGATACTTGTTTCTCAATAAATTTTTTTTTTTAAATGTAGAGCTGGAGAGACCAAATCAATCAAATGTGTCTTCTATAGTCACACAGTAAAAGGAAAGCAATAAGAACAAAATTACCAAACAAAATTAGCTAAATGAACTATTCCTTTTTAAAACTATGCTTGCTGTATAACCCAACTATTGAACTAATCATGCCCCCATCACTAGACACAAATCCACTCAGCATTAACTTTAAAGCCCAAATCAGGATCACTTTCTTGTTCCTGGCGCGAACCTGCTACCCCAAGTCCATAATTGCATTCACTGGAAAGTCCATTTGATAGTAACATAGACCCTGATACTTGCAAGAAAATATTGACGGTTTTCTGCCTACGGCTTCTATAAAGGCTTCCATGTTTAAGAACTCCAACTGGTATTTCTCCATTTATTTCTCAATTTGGATTATTTAAACTCGTGCATGTGGTTATGTGTGTATACATATATCCAGTCAACAGGTAGTAGTGAGACCCTGAAATGCATAAAGCAAAGGATGGAAGAACACAGGAAAGCATGTCTGTCTGGAAGCTGTATAAAGCCAAGCGTGGTGCTGTATTCACCAGGCATCCATGGGTTGTGTTGGGATATTAACGGAATTGCTACTTAATGGTGCAGTGCTCTGATTTTAATAAGATCTCACGTTTTATAGCATTCACACTGCAAATTGGACAATCAAATCATTTAAAAAATTTTTTAGCAATACAAAATAGATCATAAGAAAAACAGCATTAGAAATGATACAAAATTCCACCAAAGTTATAGGGATTCAACCATGGTTGGTTGCTGTACTGCACGATGTTATTTTCAAATTAGTTGTTTAGGTTACCAGATATAAACATGCACAACTGGTTTGAAGCAGAACAAAACAACAATAAAATTAAGAAGAAAAAGAAAAAACTTTAAGCATTAACTGTTCCTTTCAAAAGACCAGCAGTCACAAGTGTCTGCCTGGCAAGCACAAGGTCACAGGTTCAATCCCTAGTACTGCAAAAAGAAGAAAGAAAGAAAGAAAGAAAGAAAGAAAGAAAGAAAGAAAGAAAGAAAGAAAGAAAGAAAGAAAGACCAGCAGAAATCAATAGTACAATTATCCAGATTATCCTGCATATATGCAAAAGAAAGAAGGTTAAAAAAAAAATCATTTTTGAAAACATCATTGCTCCTTTGTCTTCAAGGGAGAAGCATTGCAGCCTGAGGCGAGGCGACTCTGGGTCTCTGCCCTGCTGCCCTGTGTGGCCACGTTTGCAGCCCTACCTACAAAACAACACCGTAGAAATCTTCACGCTTAAACACATGGGCTGCTCGCTGTGTTCCAGGCACTGTTTCAAGCAGTCTGCATGAGTAATCCTCATTTAGCCTCCGTGTAAATGTAGGAAATGATCTATCACATTTTTCCTTTAGCTCATCTCATTAATAGAATAAAAGGAGAAAAATCCATTGATCATCTCACTAGCTGCAGGAAAAACTGGGTGAAATCCAGTATCTGTTCATGGCTCAACCTTCCCAGGTCAGATCAATGGAGGATTTTACTAATCTGCAAACGGGTAGCCTCAAAACCCTGACATTAAACATCAAGCCATTATTCTCATTAGAGTCATCTTGATAGTCAAAGTCATGCCAAGAAAAGAAAGCAAATGTCAAACATCTGGAAAAGGATATATAAAGTTGCTATGAAAGAACAACATGCTACTTTATAGAGAAAGACACAAAGGAATCATTGCGTAAGACCCTGGAATTATGAAGATCATAACACTATCGCAGGGAAATACCTCACTGGCAGAAGTACCTGTCTGGCAAGCTCAAGGTCCCGAGTTTGATCCCTGTACTGAGTAAGGAAAAAAAAAAATTCACACACACACACACACACACACGCACGCACATGCACACGCGCAGCATGACTCATAACCAAGATACAAATATACAATGTATTTATAATATACCAGTAACAAAATTTAGAAAATGAAATTGAGAAAGCAGTATGCTATTTATACTAGGATTAAGATACACATACCTGGGAATAATCATACTAAAATGAATTATAGCCTCTTTACAAGGTAAGACAGAACTGAGAGTAATTTTTAAAACCCGAATAAGGTGATATACCACATTGGGGGTTGTAATAGTCAGTATTTTTAGGATGTGAATTCCCTAACCATTAACACATAGATGAAATGCAATCTCAATAAAGATTTCAGAAGGTTTTTGTGACAATTGAAGGGTGAATGTTATTCCTATAAAAATGCAAAGGCACAAGAATTGCCAAGACAATGTGAAAAGGAAGCAAAGAAAAAAAAAACAATTAGGAGATAATATTATAAAAAATATTTATACACCTACAGTGGCTAAAGCACTGGAGTGCTGTTAAAAAGTTGGAAACTACATCTCATATAAAAATTCTTCAAATTAACTTGCACATGTATGTTTAATTTAGGAGTAAGAGAGTACCTCAAAGGTCGAGAATAGTTGTTTTTTCTTTATTTTGTTATTTTAGGGAAGGGTCTACAAGGTGTTCAGGATCTCACTACTAGATTAGACTCATGGTAACCCGCCTGTTTATAGCCTCTCAAGGGCTGGAATTACAGGTGTGCACCACCACGCCCAGTCTCAATTGTAGTCTCAGCATGTCCCAGGGCAGGACTGGCACAGCAGCCCCGGGGATTGAACCCCTGGCCCCTGTGCCTGCTTGCAGACACTTTAATCCACTGAGCTGTTTGCCCACCCTGAGAATAGCCATTTTCAAATAAATGATGCCACATTAGTTGGAGGTCAGGAAGGTTAAAGGTGAAAAGATAGGCAAGACTGGGAAAAATACCATTAATACATGATTTGCAGGGCTGGCAAGATAGCTCAGGGACTAAGCACCTGCTTAGGCAAGGACAAGGACTGGGGCTCAATCTCCTGGGTGTGCTGAGCCGGCCACTGAGTCCGGGTGTGGTGGTGCATGCCTCTAATCCCAGCACTGGGGAGGTTGAAAACAGGAGGGTCACTAGAGTCCGAGATGGGATGCTCCACGTGGCAGTGGGAACACAATGGACCTCCAGTTCAAAGTCTACTGGTGGGAATGTAAATAGCCATTGCCAGGCTTAAGAACTAGTTTTGTCTTTCAATGGGCACCACATTCTAGGGCTTCAGTTCCCCTCCCCTGCCATGCTGGAAGAACCAGTTTCTACTGGAAACACTGCAGCTCCTCTGCTAAGAGCCCCACCCTAGAAGCAAGCGAAGTCTCCACCTACAGAAGTAAAGACGCAGTCTGCAGTGCAGAGAGAACCCAGGTAACGATGAAGAAGAACGAACTCATGTTTCAGAATAGATTCCTCAGCTATAAAATCCTACATACAGGAAGCCGAATTCAAACTATGCGATTCCATTTGACGAAATTTAAATGTAGGCAAAACAAACCTATGGGTTTAAAAGCCAGGAAGGTGGCCATTACGTCTTGTGGGCTTGGGATGTTTACTATGTTGGTATTAGACCCCTACATTTTTATTATCTTTAATCACATAATTTCATATTATCAATAAAGTATATTCAGATAGAGTTCAGAACCCACCCTTTTAGATTTCAACACAGCAAGGCACTTCTTTTGAAAAAGGAAGGAAAGAAAGAAGAAAGGGAGAGAAAGGAGGCATGAAAGAGGGAGGGAGGGAAGCTACAGTGGGAAAGGGGAAGGGAAAGAAGAAAAACTAAAAGTGTTTCAGTACTTCATTGCATGACTTAGTAGCATCTACCTTTTTTTAAGAAAAGAACTCTCTACTTCTCTTTATCTCCAAGCTATTTAAAGCAAATACATTTAAGCAAAAAGCATCTACATACCTTCAGTCTTTTTCCAGTAGACCTTGACTTGCAGTTGGTTGTCTTGGAAGAAGGGCGCTCCAATCTCTAGCGGGCGAGCGGGCCGTCGTCTTTGCAGAGGTGCTTGTACTGGGGTCCCACCTTTTCTAGCTTTCCCCAGCTGTTGTTCTATGAAAAAGCACAGCATTCTAACTTCCGGATTGACAATAACTATCCAATCTGATACTCCCCCTGGGGTACTGCATTCTGTCACGTGATTCATTCTTATTCAGCAGCACTCTGTTAAGACAGAATTTAGGGGAACAGCATCCTCTTTTATGCTCAATTTCACATTCTCCCCCTACTTGAAAATGCACCGGAAGAGCTAAAATTGTATTATGTGGAGTCTGCAGCATTTTGATTGGTCACCAGGTTTCAAAGATGCTTGAAGAAATAAGTGAATGTTAAAATGAAAAGAAAGATTAACAAATTAAAAAGAAATAGGTATATGTAGTTATTTGTCATTAGATTTTTAATAGGCATGAAGCAAGTAGAATAATATCAGATTGACTTCTCCCGAAACAAAAGATAGCCTTACATCAGTATTACATGGACATCTTAAGCTAATACATGGTGAAGACCCCAGACAGGAATACAGCTCAACTTCATTCAATTTATAGGACAGACCTCACCTCACAGCCACCCAGTTCCTAAGAAGGTCTAGTTGAGTCCTATCCCTCTGCAAGCAATCTGTGTATGGTTTAGATGCATGGCGGGCATTGAAACACAGAGAGATGTCAAAGTGAAGGAAGGAAAGACATGCAGTGAAGGGCAGGCCATGCAGGAGCAGCACAACAGCAGAGGGAGACGGACCAGGCACATGTATTTCTTCATCGCTCCTTCCCATAGCAGGCAGGAACTCTGTCCCACGAGCCAAGCCCCTGCTACAGCTGGGCAGCATTTGAAACAGAGGCGCCACTATCGAAGACATGGTCACAGCGGGATAGGGCTAGCAAGTCACCGTGTGCCTGTTCTTTCAAACCCCAAGACTGAAGGCTTTCTGATGAAATGAACCACAGGACTTCAATGACTACTGTAAGCTGGTACTTTGTAAAGAAACCAGGACACTTTAACAGGGAAAAGGGGGGGGGGGGAAGAATGCATCCATGTGTTTGTTACTGTTTGCTTTAACCATGAACATGGATTTTCTTATGATTTGTTTAAAAATGTTCTCAACACATTGAAGAAAGAGGACCATCTACCAGTGAGTAAGAAGGATCTTGCCTTCTAAATACCCCATGTTTATTGGGAGATAAAATGATGCTGTTGGAGAAACAATAGCTTGAAATGTTTCTTCAACTGGCAGAGCCAACTTTCATTCTTAGGTGAGGTCATTTCTTATGATTTGGCTGTGTAGGGTCAAGATCTGGCTCTGACTTTACTTTTCCCTAAGCAGTTTAGTATTAGTGCAGCTGCAGCTTCCTGGGAGATGCCCATTCCTGATGCCTAAAACCTGACTGCCTTTTCCATTTGCACATCTCTGGTGACTTTATCTCAGAAGGCAATGGCAGGGCTCAAAATACTGTTTGTCCATCCAAACATTGAAGAAGCAATACATGGTGAAGATTCCTGTGGCTAAACTGAAACAAGTTCCTCTTTCATATTCTTGTATTTTATGCTTCATATGTTTTTTTCTTTAATCTATTCTTCTAATTCATCAAAGAAGTCCTCTAGGGAAAACAGCATCGTAATTGGGTGTGGACTGCCAGCTCAGGTGTATAATAGGTACCAGCTACAACCAGAAAGAATGTGTCATACTATGGATGTGACTCAGGACTCATGGCCACGTGGCGATGTGCCATGCCTTAGTGACAGATGACCCAAAGATTCAACATGTTCATCTGGGCACATTCTCCCTGCTTCGAGGAGGAATGATAAAATTGACTTTAAAAAAAAAATGTGCAATTTTTCTGGTGCTTTTTCATGTGGTTGGAGAACTTTGGTACTATTTTATTTATAGTCATGAAACCATCTCATGAAACAAAGCAGAGGGCTGGGAACTTTTGCTGAAGAATCAGGTGGCAAGTATTTGTTTGTTGTCTCCCTCTCAAATACTCAGTGGCTGTTACATATAGCTGGAAAGTAGCTAGAGGTGATAGGAGAGCAATTAAGTGTGACTGCATGCCAATGAGATCTTATTGATTAAAAGAGGTGGGGAATGAGTATAATCCATGGTCCTTAGCTGGCACCCTCTGTGTAGCAGCAAATGCACCCCAGCTCCTATACTTCAGCTGCCCAGGTGACACTTCCTGTTCCACGTCTGCTTGCTGCTGTCTCTTTGAAACAGCTGTCACTGTAATGTATAGCGGGTCCCTATGGTACATCCTGTAAGAACCAATCAAAGGCAGCCAAGTACTCTGCTTGTTTGCAACCCCATAAAACTCTCCCTGTCTAAGCCTTCAGGGACATTTTGAGGGACGACCAACTTTCTGTCAGTGCCCTGCCGATGTTAAACAATCTGCCTCGCAATTCTGGGTGTCACTTTGGTGTTTCTGCTTCCACTGCCCCTTGAAAACGTGGATTCAATATATACTAAGTGCAATATGTGAGCACTCAAAAATATTAAGGGTCAACGTTTTCACCCAGGACACCAGGAAAGAAGTTGAGATTCAGTCCCAGAGCTGTTTTGTGTCAAGCATATCTTTCCCTAACAAATACAAAGTCTTCCTAGAGACCCACTTTCATGATGAAAGTATCAAAAAATTCCGCAAGCCCTGATACTGTGCTGTGTTCATGCTCTGAATTTACACACTGCACACAGAGAGAAATCCTGCCCTTTCACTCAAGACTTCCAATTTCTAAATTTCAAATGTTACTGTGAGAACTACATTCAATATGTCATGAGCATTTCCTGACAAGGCTATGAAGCTCACATTCTTGGAAAAGTGAAAGAAGATGGAATGATGTTGATGAATGAAAAGAATAATCCCAACCTGGGGGAGGCGGGACGTGTGAAAGAGAGTAGGGGTCCTAGAAAAGACTACACATCAACTGTCAATTTTTCCTTATACTTCCTCGCCCACTACTCATCTCACAGATATGATAGAAAGGCAATCAAAACTTAGATCAATCAGCAACTTATTTACAATGTTTTTGTTTAAGGGGTGCAAGTCAATGCTTGGAAAGGTGAGAAACACCAGTGAGGCCCCTGCTCATGAGAGTCAGTGTCATCAAGGAGATCAGGATCCAGAAGGAGGAGACAGGAACAGGATGCAGAAAATTCACTGCGTTCCAGGCCAGAGTTCAGCTTCTTTCCTGACATCATCACTGACTTAAGAGAAGTCTCTTATTTGCGCTGAAGTTGAATTACACATCTAAGATGCTCACCCAACCATTTGGGTTTCGAATTTCTTCAGTAATCTGTGATATTGAGAACTTACTAAGAGACCAGCAAGATTTAAGTGAACATACTGCTTCACCCGTGTTTGAGTTTTGTCTTCCCACTTGCCTTTAAATCTTATGCAAATTTGAATCTTTCACTGGAAATGGAGGAAAATATTTCTGTGTATCTCAAGATTGAACCATTGTTCTCTTCTGAAATGACTCGAGTAGAAATCCACGTGTGGTGGGCTAATGGTCAACTTGTAACACCCAATTGAACTCAATCACCGTGGTGCTGGGCCTTTGAAAGACTGTTGCCTAGATCGGGCATAGTGGAGCATGCCTGTAATCCGAGTGCTGGGGAGGCTGAGATATGGAGGATCCCTACAAGTCTGAGCTATGGAGTGAAACCCTTCACTAAATACATTTAAAAAAAAAAGGTTAGAAAGATTGTTGCCAACAGCATAAAAACAGAACTAGAGGGGAAGAGGGTGTGCCATTGATTCTCTGAGAGAAGATTATCATGTTGGCTTTCGTGAGATGAACTCAGCTGTTCCCAACTTTGGAGGTCTCTGGGTCCTACCTGTTGCTGAGGACAGCTTGGGCTTTCTTCAGGAAATCTCCGGTCCTTGCTTTGTCATTCCTGGCCCCAGTATAGCTCCTTCAGCCTGCTGGCACAGATCCTTCATCCCGCTGGTGTGGACCTTCTAGCTTCCACCACTGACACGTGGGCCTTTCCAGTGCAGGTCCTTGGTACAGACCTGCATGAGACATTGTCCTGAGGTCTAGGCCTCCAGCTGGACTCGTGCAGGAGATTGCTTGGGATCCAGGTCCTCAGCTGAATTCTTCAGGACTCTTATGAGTGGACAGATTTCCTATGCTCTTCTGCCTTTGACTTTTTTTTCTCATTAAACTTTGTTTTAATGGGTCTCAAAATTCTACGACAGATTTTTGGTCAAGTTGTTTCCATCAAAAAGTATTGATTTTAAAAGCTAACAACTTAGAAACTGCCCTCCCCTCCACACACACAGGTCCACAAAACATTCTCCTTTCTTTTTGAAGGTTTTACAATGCATTGTTATTATTAACCAGTCTTTCACTATTAAATTTAAATGGCCAATTGGGACAAACAGTTCTGAGACCAGTCTTCCGCCACTGATTAAGACTGGGGTGGCAGGTGTTAGGGATAATATTCATTTAGCCTTCTGAGCTTCCTGGGCAGACTTGGTGACCTTGCCAGCTCCAGCAGCCTTCTTGTCCACAGCTCTGATGACATCCACATCAACTGTTTATCTCATATCACGAACAGCAAAATGACCCAGAGGTATGTAGTCAGAGAAGCTCTGGACACATGTAGGCTTGCCTGGACCCATGTCAACAATGGCAGCATCACCAGGTTTCAAAAACTTGGGCCCGTCTTCCAGCTTCTTACCAGACTGGTGATTTATCTTTCCTTTCAGCTCAGCAAACTTGCAAGCAATGTGAGCTGTGTGACAGTCCAGGACAGGGGCACAGCCAGCACTGATCTGGCCGGGATGGTTCAGAATAATCACCTGAGCAGTGAAACCAGCTGCTTCCATCAGTGGGTCCTTTTAGCTGTCACCAGCAACACTGCCATGCCGGATATCTTTAACAGACACGTTCTCCACGTTGAATCCCTCATTGTCCCCAGAAAGAACCTCACTCAAAGCTTCATGGTGCATTTCAACAGACTTGACTTCAGTTGTGACACTGACTGGAGCAAAGGTGACCAGCATGCCAGGTTTGAGAACACCAGTCTCCACTTGGCCCACAGGGACAGTGCCAATTCCACCAATTTTGTAGACATCCTGGAGGGGCAGCCGCAAAGACTTGTCAGTGGGGCGAGTGGGTAGGAGGATGCAATCCAAAGCTTCAACAGTGTGGTTCCGCTGGCATGGCCATCTTTACGAGTGACCTTCTATCCTTTGAACCAAGGCATGTTAGCACTTGGCTCCAGCATGTTGTCACCATTCCAACCAGAAACTGGCACAAAACCTACGGTGTCAGGGTTGTAGCCGATTTTCTTCATGTAGGTGCTGACTTCCTTAACAATTTCCTCGTACCTCTTCTGGCTGTAGGGTGGCTCCGTGGAATCCATTTTGTTAACTCCAACCATTAGTTGTTTCCCACCCAGTGTGTAAGCCAGAAGGACATGCTCACGGGTCTGCCCATTCTTGGAGATACCAGCTTCGAATTCACCAACGCCAGCAGCAACCATCAGGACAGCACAGTCAGCCTGCGATGTGTCTGTAATCATGTTTTTGATGAAGTCTCTGTGTCCAGGGGCATCGATGATGGTCACATAATACTTGCTGGTCTCGAATTTCCACAGGGAGACGTCAATGGTGATACCAGGCTCACGCTCGGCTTTCAGCTCGTTCAAGACCCAGGCATTCTTGAAGGAACCCTTCCCTGTCTCAGCAGCCGCCTTCTCAAATTTTAATGGTTCTTGTGACTGCAGAGCAGATGGCCGGTGGTGGTGGACTTGCTGGAGTCCATATAAGTGAGAGTGATGATATTAATGTGAGTCTTTTCCTTCCCCATGTTGGCCTTGATTTAGCGGTGGCCTTCACTAGACCCTGTGCTCTCGAGGCACACCCATTGCGAAAAAGCTGCGTTTGACTTTTGGATACATATTATAAAATAACCCTATAAATTATGTGTCTCGTATTAAATCTATTCCCTCGCAAACCACGACTATAGCAGTAGCATACAAAATTAGTGCTACTCACGCTGCCATGCTTATGCCTGCGGCTTTGTAAGAACACTTCTTCCAGTTTGAGAAATAAACCAAAAAATGGAATAAAAATTCTATTCTGAAAGGGCATTAAATCTGTTTTATATTCTATTCTCAGGAGTCATAAATGTTAAAAGAACCAAATATATATGTATATATATTTTTTTTTTCAATGGTTGGGTTCAACATGGATGTTATGGGAAAATTTGATTTAGTTCTTGTCCAATTCAGTTTGTAGGCAGAATCATGGAAAGAATTAAGTTTGTGAGGTGAGATATCACTAAACATGTATCTTTAAAAAAAAAAAAAATCCACGTTTTGTTTAATTTTATAGCTCAAAAGATTTACAGTATTTTCTCTTAACTTTATATTTTAGGGAGGTAAAAGAACATTCCAGTTCCAGGAGGCAACCATAAAGCATTTTGCAGGGGCTGTGCTAATCTTCTCTGTATCATTCCAATTTTAGTATATGTGCTGCTGAAGCGAGCACCCATAAAGTATTTTGAATCTGTCAATATCAGAAATACTCCTTTGCCTCCAAAAGACAGGCAACTTGTCCAGTAAAGACAGCGTTATAATGCCCTACTTCCTTCAAGGGACACTTTTCTAAAAATTGCATGAACATTCAGGCTCCGCATACATAAAAATATTTATCATTAAAACACCTAGTTGACTATGGATCAAGAAAGATATAACTCAAAAAGTAATTTATATTCTGACATTTATGACTCTACCTCGTATAAAACATAATTCCCCTTGCTTATACTATAAAGTTGTAATTATTCTTTACTTTTAGCTGGCTCATGATAAAATATAAAGTGTCCTTGTGAAATCATACACTAGTATTTATGGGATTATAGATCAACATTGGGATATGAAATCCTGACAAACATTCAGCTATATCCTACATAATCACTTGTGAAGCCATTCTCCTCTGTAGCATAACCCAAGGCCAAGCAATGTGTGTTGCCGCAGATACTTCAGACTGTGCCTTTTAAGATACTCTTGTAGTACTGTTCCAAGTCTCTGTGGCAGGAAGCAGTCCTCACCATAAAATGGTCTTTGACATGCCAACTCTCATGCCTCCATGACTGGGGAAGACATTGTTCAGTTTTCAAAGATGACTTACAGAGGCTGGCCCCTCAGAACCAATCAAGTGCTGTATCCTTTTTGTCATGACTATTAGGTAATTGATGTCAAAATAATTTATTGGACTTCTGTGATTTTAGGGTCGTCCCACCTCGCAGAAAACCCGCACCTCAAAAGAGAGATCCTCTGGAACAGTTAAGCAAACGGAAACACAAACTCTTGGGAGATATAGTGAAATGACACAAACAGCATGGGAAAGATGAATAACTTCAATTGTCAGAAAATGAGGCCAACTCTCTTCTTCTCTTCCTCTTTAGCACTCACTACTAGGTCAGATGCATCCACTGAAATCATCAAGAAACTGCAGAATAGACTATAACACTTATTCAATGAAGAAACAGTTACATCCACTTGGACAACATGCATGAATTTCATTGTTACAATATGGATCTGGAATGTTCTACAAAGATCTTTGAAAGGCGATAGGACCCTTATGAGGTATGATCCACTGAGAGGACTTTGGATAATTGGGGCTCCGATACCTTCACCTTCCTTTGTTCCCTTGCCATGAAGTGAGTGGCTTCGTCTCCTCATGCCCTTTCTCGATGACATACTGTCTTTTCACAGGCTGCAAACTAGCAGATTAATTGACCGGGGACTGGAGCTTCCAACATGGCGAGCAAAAGTAAATTATAAGTTGATTATATCTGGTATCTTGTTACAGTGATAGGAAGCTGACTGACAGAAATTCTTACTATGCTGCTCAAAGATTCAAGCAATTATCAGAGCTTAGAAATGTGCTACAACAAAAAATGAACTAAAGCAGACAGGACGTAGCAGGTGAAGAAAGACCCTCGAGTTTCTCTGCAGGATTAACATCGCTAGGGCCAAGACATGCATGAGAATACCTGCCTTTGTGAATGGAGGGCTGAGTTTAGTTTAGAACATGTTCAGGTAGAGGTGGCCCATAAGACATCCGGGCAACGACCAAGCAGAGAAATACAGTGCCTCTTAGTGGAGAAATCACTGCTACACAGGAGTCACTGTGGAGGAAGGTGAGATAGTGACTGAAACCCTCCAAGCTGCTAAGGTGGAATTCCCAGAAAGCACCAGTGTCTACAAGGTATAAGCAGGAAGATTCTAGAAGTAGGATCAAGAAGAGCCATAAGAAACATCACGCCACTTGGGAGTCCAACATCAAGAAAGCAAGAAGTATCAAAGAGGAGCACACAGTTACACAAAGACAACAGCTAGCATCGATGAAATCAGGAAAACACCCATTGTGTTTAAAAATGAACAGGAGCAGATTTGGTGGGGAAAATGAGACTCAAAAACAAAGTGCTGGGCTCAAGAGGGACGTGGAAAAAGGAAAAATGGCAGGTGGAATGGAAGAAAGGTTTGCTTTTGAAATAAAATCCAATAGATCTACCAATGTAAGGTGAAGCTAAAGGCAAGGGAAGGAAGAGTTGATTCCCTTGATTTCATAAATACTGACGGTCCCATGATTATACGCTAAGGAGCACGGTAGCTGCTGTGGACAGCCAGAGAGAGGGTGCATGCTCTCTAACCAGGGCAAGGCTCCTGCTGCAGGGCTGGCAGGTGTCCGACTTGGGAAGCGACAGTCTAGATTCCAGCAGAGGAGTCTCCCGTTTGCAGAAGGAATGAGAGAAGAGAAACACAGGAGGGAGGACAGACATGTTTCACCCTTGAGGGGCTCAGCTTCTTCAGAGAAGATGGGTGTAGAACCAGACTGTGAAACATGGCTTAGCAGGAGAGAAAAACATCTGCAGTCATTCTTGGGAGGTCATGTGGGGTGCCCTAGGGAGAGTGGGAACGCAGTACTGGTGCAATGCATAGCCAGGGTCCTGTGAAAATTTGTTTGTGGGCTGGACAGTGAGCAAACTCCCGCTGGTGTAACGTCAACAATGACACGCTGAGGCTGGCATCCGCTTTTGGTTCTGGAAACACACACATATTAAATTATGGGAGCCTGCAATCCCATCCCAGTTGCTAACAGGGAAAGAATGTTGTTTATCACAGGGACCAAAGGAGTCCAAAGAGGCATGCTTATTTTATACCATAGAAGAGACTTGCACAATCAGTAAAAAAGTAAAAGTCTTGGAGGCAGCAGAGACTTAAGAGGATGTGAATGCTGGGGACGAATAAAGAGAATAGCAGTAAAGGCTAAGGGTGGAGGAGAAATGGCAAACAAAAAGTACATGGCTTTCTTGAGAGGGGAACCCAGAAAAGGAAGAAATCTGTAATCTGCTCACAATGTTTTCTGAGGAACATTTTTTCCTGCTAAATAATGGAGAATTAATTTAAGAAAGAGTGGAAATGGGAATGAAAATTAAGAGACTATTGCAAATTTAGTAGAAAGAGACAACATGGACAGATTCCACATATCACTTAAATCTAGAGACAAAGAGTTTCCTGCAGAACTGGACTTCTAGAGAAAAAGAAAAGAGGAATGACAGAGCTCTTGTCTTTTGGCTTAAGTAGTTTGGAGGCAGAGGACAAGATAATATGCTCATCGGTGGGCTGTGTGTGTGTGTGTGTGTGTGTGTGTGTGCTCATTTCTATACACACTCAAGCTTCCTTATTTATGAACTCCATCTACACACTCAACCAACATGGATCAAACACACTGGGAAAAATTCAGGCATCCTGGTACATGCCTGTACTCCCAGCTCCTCAGTCCAAGGACTGCAAGTTCAAGGCCAGCCTGGACAAGTTAGTGAGATTTTGTCCCAAAATGGAAAGTAAAAAGAGAGCTGAGGATGTGGTTTAGCGGTAGTACACCCCTGGTTTTGAGCCCCAGGACTGAAAAGAAAAAGAGAAGAGAAAAATGTCTGCACTGAACAAAGCTACAAAGGAAAATGTGCAGACTTCTCATCCTTTTCCCCTCAGCAAATGATATAAAACTATTCACTTAGCATCGACACTGGTTTAGGAATTTGAAGTCATCTAGACATGATTTAAGATAAACTGGGAGGACGTGCATCAGATACACGCAAATACTGTGCCATTTTATGTAAGGGACTTGGACATCCAAAGGTGTGGGTATCTGAAAAGTGTTGGGGCCAGAGAGAAGCCTGCGTGGATACTGAGAGGCACCTCTATTTGTGTGCAAAGAGAGATAGAGACAGAGATAGAGACAGAGACAGAGACAGAGAGACAGAGACAGAGATAGAGACAGAGAGAGACAGAGACAGAGATATAGAGACAGAGACAGACAAAGAGACAGATACAGAGACAGAGAGAGAGATAGATACACATATACATATCTACTATATATTATACAGCATGTTGTATCTATATATATAGGGAATTATATATAATATATTAAAAGATATATATATATATATATTAGAATATATAACTCCCAACATCAGCCATAATATATTAAAATATATATGTATACACAATATATTAAAATATGTAATTCCCAACACCAGACACAGTAATGTCACAAGTCTACAGAATTTCAATGTAATGAAGGAGAAGATGACCATACCGAAAAATGAAGCTGCTAAACATGTAAAAACACTTCCGCGAAGGGTTTAAGGTAAAAGTCACAGTGCACCTCGACTCACACATGAGACTTGACCATTTCCAACCCGCTCCGTCTCCCAAGCGGCCATTTCTTAAGTAGGGAGGGTGCTATCCATGTCTCTCATACTAGTTGAAAGCATCGTTTCAAACAAACCAGCTTGTTTGGCCCCTGCCTGCTCCCCAGGTGGTAGAAGATAATTACAAGTGATCACTAAATCTACCTCTGAAGAGGGAGTGTTGTTCTTCCTGAATTCAAATAAGCTTTTTGTATGTTTCTTGTCTTCTTTAAAAGCTTTAGAACAAGGCCTACGGCCACGGGGAAAGGCAGATGGACAGCAGGGTTCTGCTACATAACACATCCACATGTCCAGGACACCTGCGACAAAGGTCCCTGGTCTTGGTTTCGGTCTGTCTCTGTCTCTGTCTCTGTCTGTCTCTGTCTCTGTCTCTGTCTCTGTCTCTGTCTCTGTCTCTGTCTCTGTCTGTTTCTGTCTCTCTGTCTGTCTCAGTCTCTCTGTCTGTTTCTGTCTCTATGTCTCTGTCTCTCTGTCTCTGTCTCTGTCTCTGTCTCTGTCTTCCTGTCTATCTCTGTCTCTGTCTCTGTCTCTATCTCTGTCTCTGTCTCTGTCTGTCTCTGTCTCTGTCTCTCTGTCTCTGTCTCTGTCTCTCTCCCTCTGTCCCAGTTCTGTGGAACCTCACTAAAGGCCTCAATGAAGCAACCGCAATGAGCATTCACTTTGAACAAGCCACAAAGGGCAAGTAACCTGTCTTCCATGTAGGCTGCAAATAGCATGTAAAACTCTCCTCTTGTTTTGCTCAGTCCATGGTAAACAGACTGGTTAGGAAAAACAAAATGGAAACAAGGAAAACCAATGTGGGAATAATTTACTAACTACTCTGCAGAGCATTTCCGTAGCTTTCCAAACAATGACTGTGGCCACTGAGGAATTCTGAAGAAAACAGGCTGGCCACATTTTCAGGACAGGAAACAGCAGTGTATAACCGCTTCACTGTATGTCTGCTCCTTAAAACAAGAGGCGGGATGTGTGTAAATGTAAAACTAGGGGGCTTGTTAGATTACAGCATGGTAGCTCTCCCTCTACCACCCACCACTGGGACCCAACCCAGGGCCTACACTTGCCCTGCAAGCTCTCCATGGCTGACCATAGCCGTCCACCTGTTTTCTGCTAAGTTTCTATCTAATACCAAAATATCTCAGCAATGGATATACCTCCAAACATAAGTATTCGAAGGAAAAATTATTTTGTATGGTGTAGTTCAAAAGACATCCCGCCTGAAGTTGCTCAGCAATGGAATATGCTGAGAGAAATGCTTCTCTAGGTGTCTCCAGCACTGCACACATGATGCAGTGTGCTTACACCAACTAAGACGACTCTTGTGTCGCTAAGCAATATAATTCAGTGCATGGGCTGGCCCGTCTATTGACGGTCCCTTGGACCTACTAGGACCACAGCATCCTGAGCACTCCCAAGCTTCTCCAAGACTCCTTCTCGCACTGAATGCCTTTGCCAAAGCCGGCCCAAGAAGCAAGACAGTGTCACTTACTGCTGCTAGCAGCGCGTGTGGAAATGAAGTGCAGAGACGCCTTGGCACTCTTGAGGCGGGTCTGTCCCCAGTAGGTGACGGCCTGCAGTTCCACCGTGTAGTCGCAGTCCGGCTGAAGTCGTTCCAGGGTCACGGAGTTCTGCAGCTAGAAATGAAGAGACGCGCTCAGACGCCACGGCAACACTTCTGCGCTCTTCGCCTTCCTTGCCAGTCTCCTCCATGACCTTAAAGCTCTCTGACTTGTAGCTCAGGAATAATTTTAATGTTTGAAGCCCTGACAGTTCCTACACCTGCATAATCTGAAGGTCCGTGTCAACTAAAGTCCCCGTATGATGGCGTAGAACCCTGTTATCACCACACAAAACTGCATCACGCCCTCATCTGGCCCCCGTATGCCTCATTGTGACCTCATGATAGCCCATGCTGATGACGTGGTGCCCCTGTGACCGTATTACATCGCTTATGACCTCACAATACCCCACTGTGAGCTCATCACTGCTCCCTTATAGCCTATACTATATTAGGACTTCATATTGTCACCTAAGGACCTTAAACTACCAATTGTGACCACACAATACTTATTGCATTGTCCCCTCTCAATGCTATATTAGCACTTCATACGATCACATTATGACCCAAAAGTACTGGTTATGACCATATAATACCCCACCGCACTCTCAGAACCCCGCTAGGCCACCCTGATACCCCCCTGTGCCCTATGGCATTATGTTCTTCTTCTT
>NW_004524867.1:373827-380503 GCF_000260255.1 Octodon degus | reverse complement strand
GCGGCCCTTTTTGGCACGACCGTTGTTCTTTCTTTTTTTCGTCATTTTGGAAAGGAGGACCCGAAAGAGCTGGCATTATGTTCTTTTACACATCCCATATGTCCTCATGATACACAGTTAGGCTGTCACAATCATCCAGTGACCTCATATGTAATGCCCAGTTATGACCTCTTCTTACCCCAGTATGACCTCATTATGCCTGCTTAAGATCTCACAATACCCCAGTAAGACTGCATATTACTCCACTGTGACCTCCTTATGACCCCATCATGACTGTCATACCCATTGTGCTTTCTTCACACCCCATTATGATAGGGCAATGCGTCATTGTAACTCCACAGTGCCATCTGTGACTTCATAATGATCGGTAGTAACCTCACAGTGTAACACAGTGATGCCTCGTTGTGAGCACATGCTGCCCAACTGTGATATCACCAAGCCTCACTTTGACATCACGATTCTGCATTGTGACCTCACAATGGCCCCATTGTGATCTCAAGCCGTGCCCATCATTGCATAGCAATCATCCTCTATGACATTACAATGCCCCACGACGACCTCACAATTGCCCAATATGCCGTCACAATTTTCATTTGCGACATGACAACTGTCCACTGTGGCATCACACAGCCCTATTATGACATCATTGTGTCTCAGTTATAACAGCACAGTGCCCCATTATGACATCAGAACAGTCTCTTGTGATGCCATAGGCTATGTTGTGACTTCACAATGGACAGTTGGAGCAGCACAATTCCCCATGATGACCCTCCAGGTTGCCCAGTAGGACTTCCCGTTGCCCTAATTATAGCACCAGTCAACCTTTATGACATTCACAATTCCCCACTGTGATAGCACAATGGCTCTTTATGCCACCACAGCACCACATTATGGCACCACAATACCCCATTGTGACATAATCTCGCCCTGTTGTGACCTCATACATCCCACTGCGGCATCACAACAACCCCATTTTCACCTCATAGTTCCCCATTATGAGCTCACAGTTCCACATTGTGGCAACACAAGCATCGTTTATGATAGCACAAGGGCTCACACTGACCTGACAGTGCCCCAATTAAAACATTCAAGTGCATCACTGTGACAGAGCAACTCTCCACTGTGACCACATGATGCCCTATTGTGACACCATAATGCTCCACTGAAATCATAATTTCCACTGTGACCTCACAATTTCCCATTATGACATCACATTGCCCACACTATGATCTCCCAGTGTGCCCGACATGACACTACATTGTCCTGTTATGCTGCGACTATGTCCCACTGTGAGCTCAACATTCCAAACTGTGATGTCAGATATACCATTACGGCATCACAGCACCCCTTATAACACCACGGTACTCTATCGTGCCAGTACAATGCCCCCATTACGACCCAACCTTTTCCCCATTATGACTTCACAAAGCTCCATCATTATAGTCACAATAGTCCATTATGACTACAACTTACACCTTTATGACCTCATCACAATCCACTTTTGTCATAATTATGAAAGAGTCTTTGGAAAGACCCTACTATACTTAGTAGATCTCTATGCATGGAAGAAGTACTGGATTTGGAGTTGTAGGACAATGTGTGTCACCTTGTTTTCTCAAACAAGTTCCTGAATGTTAGTTTGAATGCAGCACTTGCTGGTTTATACATTATATTCATATCATGTAAATAACATTATACATTTAAGGGGCTGGTGAGATGGCTCAGTGGTCTAAAGCACCTACTTAGAACAAACTTAGCAAAGCACAGGGACCGCAGTTCAATCCCCCAGCACCACATGCCAGCCAGCCCCGCCCCCTAGTGGGCTGAGCTGGCCACACACACACACATGAATAAATAAAAATAAAGTTTAAAAAATAAAAAAATTTTAAAAAAACATTAAACATTTAAAATGTCATTAATATTATTATTTTTGTGAATATAAATTTATCAGTGTGATAACTGTGTTGTGGGTAAGACAGGTAATAGGATAAAGTCCTCTTCATAAGAGATGCATGCTGTAGTTAATTTTTTTTTGGGGGGGGGGTGGAACCGGGGATTGAACTGAGGCTCTTGTACTCACCAGGGAAGCACTTATTCTACTGAGCCATCTCCCCGGCCCCCGATGCTGTAGTTCTAAAGATAAAGAGCTGAGGTGAGATTTGGCTTACTCTTAAACATTTCAGAAGATGGAGGTGGTGAATTTAAGCACATGGATGTTTGCTTTTCCATTGACCTCATACATTTCATCATGACGTCAGAGCACCACAATCACGATATCACAATTTCCTGTTGAGACCTCACAGTTCCCCATTATGACATCACAGTGCCCCATTATGGCATCATAGTTTTCTTTAATAACATTAAAATTGCCAACTGTGACATCAAAGGAGCCTAGCATGACATCACAGGGCCCCAATTGTAGCAGCACGGTGCTCCATTTGTATATCATAATGAGCTTCTGTGGTGCCATACGTGGTGTGACCTCACAATGGCCAGCTGAGACAGCACTGTTCCCTGGGATGACCCCACAATTCCAATTTATGATCTCATGTTGCCTTCATTATAGCAACATCATCAAACTTTAGGGTATCATAATTGTTCATTGTGACATACCATGATATACCACACTATGGCACCACAATGACATAATCATGCCCTATTTTGACTGTTTGCATTCTACTGTGGTATCACAACACTCCATTATGACCTCACAGTTCGCCATCATGACCTCACAGCTTCCCATCATGACCTCACAGCTTCCCATCATGACCTCACAGTTCCCCATCATGACCTCACAGTTTCCCATTAGGAACTCACAATTATACATTATGATATCATAATTCTACATTGTGTCAACCCATGTTGACATTACAGTGCACCATTGTGACAGAGCAGTGCTCCACTGTGATAGTCCTGTGCCCTATTGTGACATGATAATGTGCCACTGTGATGTCATAATTTCCACTGTGACCTCACAATACTCATTTTGACCTCACATTGCCCTCATCAGGAACACACAACATCATTTTTAGGGCATATCACTATTCCTCTATGCAGTCACTATGCATCCATGTGACCTCAGAATGCCCCACTGTGATGTGAAATACACCAGTACAGAATCACAAGGCCCATTACGGCATCACAAAGCTCAACTATGCCACCTCAATGCCCCCACTATGCCACCACTCCCCCCTGTGACACTGGCTTTAGAAAGCTTCACCATCACATTATAATTCCTACATCATACTCCTTTATGACCTCACCACACCCTCCTATTACCATACTTATAAGGAGAAAGTCTTTGAAGAGACCCTGCTACACTTTCTAGAGCCCTATGCATAGAAAAAGTACTTTGTAAGATGCCTGTTTCAGCTTGTTTACACTGCAAGTCCCTGTGGGTTCACTGTATTGCATGCATCACTTGCTGGCTTATATATTATCTTCAGTAACATGTAAATAACATTAAACTCTCAAAATGTCATTAAATAATATTTTTGTGGAGATAAATTTATCTTTGTGATAGCTGTGTTGTAGTTAGGTAAGATAATAGGACAATGTCCTATAAATAAGAGAGGCATGCTGTACTTTGCCAGGATTAGAGCCTGAACTCAGCCTTAGCTTCCTCTTAAATAACTTGGAAAGAGGTAGGGGTGGTGAATTTAAGCCTATGGAGGTTTATTTTGAAATTGACCTCATGCATCTTACTGTGGCGTCGTGCCACTCTATGGTGACATCACAGTTTCCTATCATGACCTCACAATTCCCCATGATGTCCACTTCCGTGGCATAACGCTGTTCATTTACGCTGTCACTATGCAGCACTGTGATCTCAACATTGCCCACTGTGTTATCAAATGTGCCACTATGACATCACGATGCCCAGTATGACATCACGATGCCCAGTATGACATCACGATTCTCTATGACGCTATCACAATGCCCCCATTGTGAACACACTCTTTCCTCACTCTCACTTAATAAACCTCCAACATTTTTTTTACAAAGCCCCATAATTTCCATTATGACCACATCACACTCCAGTATCACATGACAACCAGCTACTTTTAGCACCACTGTAATGACTAGATCTTTGAAGAGACCTGACTACACTTCCTAGCATCAAGCACATAAAGAATGTGCTTTTTTTTTTTTGGAGTTCTAAGACTCAGGTTTCTGGTGGTTTTCACAAAAAAATTCCTATGTGTTCACTGGATTGAAGCACTTGCTGGTTTATGTGTCATCTCCAGTGACACAGAAATAACATTAAACATTTAATGCATCATTAAATAATATTTTTGTGAGTAGAAATTTATCTGTGTAATAACTACTGTGGTTAAGGCGGTAGGATAATATCCTATGAATACGTAATATACGCTGTAGTCTGAAGCAGTAAAGACATGAGGGCATCCGCAGCTTCCTCGTAAATAAGTGATGAAGAGATAGGGGAGGTGAATTTAAGCCTATGGAAGTTTACTTTGCCATTGACCTCATACACCCTATTGTGGCATCACAGCGCGCCTCTTGTGACGTCACAACTCTCTGTTATGTCTTCACAGTTCCCCATTATGGCATCGCAATGTTCCTGTATGACACTACAATTGGACCCTGTGATACCAACTCTATTACACGCATCGTAGTGCCTCAGTTGCAACACCACGGAGCCCCACGTCGATGTCATGGTGATCTCTGAGATGCCTTATGTCATGTTGTGATCCCATCGTGGCCAAGTAGAACATTATAATTTTCCACGACGATCCCACAGTTCCCTCATTATGACCTCAAGGTGCCCCCATTTTAGCATCGGATTTAAACTTCAGGACATCACCATTATCCATGGTGACAACACAATGGCATTTCGTGCCATCAAGGTACCACATTCCGGCACCACAATATCCCGTTATGACATCATCACGCTCTATTGCGACCTGACACATCCCATTGGGACATCTCGAGACCCCTCTATGACCTCACAGTTCTACATTATGACCTCGTATTGTCCTCATGATGGTACCAGATTCAAACTTCAGGATATGTGTTATGGTTTGTGGCCATGGAGTGGCACTTAGAGTTTGCGATTAACTCATGAGCCAGCGCTGAGAGCATGGGTCTGGGTGTTATCGCCACCCTGGGGCAGATAGCCTGAATGCAATGTTATAAGGCAGGGAAACAGGCTTGCTCTCTGTCGCTGCTCCTCCCTTTTTGCTGTTGCTGTTTTGCTGCTTTCTGCTGCTGTGAACTGCTACCTTCTGCCATGTGCCACTCTGCCTTGGAGCCAGCTGATTATGAACTGGAATCTCCACAGACCGTGAGCTCAATAAATCTTTCCTTCCTTAATTCTGGGTGTCGGGTATTTTATCCCAGCAATGAGAGAAAAGGAACCAAGACAATATCACCATTATCCATTGTGACGACACAATGGGACATTGTGCATCACATGCCAGTATGACCTCACAGCTCTGCACGGCAACAGGACAACCATCCTTTACGAGATGACCAGGGCCCCTTATGACATCACTGTGCCCCAATTAGAACACAGCAATGCATCATTGTCACAGGATGATGCTCCACGGTGACCTTACAGTGCCCTTCGGGACTCCAGAATGCTCCACACTAATCTCACAGTTTCCGCTCTAACCTCACAGATCCCCATTCTGTCTTCACATCTCCCTCATTATGATCTCATAATGTCCCCATGATGACAGAACACTGTGCATTTGCCCTGTCATTAGGCACCACTGTGATCTCAAAATTCCCCACTGGGTTGCTGAATATCCCACTGTGCCTTCACTGGGGTCATTGTGATGTCACAATTCTCTATAATGACCCCATTAGAACCTCACTGTTTTTCCATTCTGACTTTTTTTTTTTTAAATTTTATTTATTTGTGTGTGTGTGTGTGTGTGTGTGTGTGTGTATGTGTGTGTGGCCAGCTCAGCCCACCAGGGGGCGGGGCGGGCTGGCATGTGGTGCTGGGGGATTGAACCGCGGTCCCTGTGCTTTGGTAAGCTTGTTCTAAGTAGGTGCTTTAGACCACTGAGCCATCTCACCAGCCCCCCCATTCTGACTTTAGAAAGCTCTATCATTAAGTTGTATTTTCTGTTATGACTGCATCATACTACATTATGACCTCCTAACAAGCTACTTCAACCCTACTTCTAGTGAGAAGATCTTGGAAGATACCTTGCTCCACTTCCTCCAGCCTTATACATGGAAACTGCACTGGAAGTGGAGCTGTAAGTTTCAGGTGGCTTTCACAAACAAATTCCTGTATCTGTCCATCTTTTCTTTTTTCTTTTCTTTTCTTTCTTTCAAATTCCTGTGCCTGTCTTTTTCTTTCTTTCTCCCTGTCTCTCTGTCTCTGTTTCTCTGTGTCTCTGTCTGTCTCTGTTTCTCTCTCTGTGTTTCTCTCTCTCTCTCTCTGTCTCTGTCTCTCTCTGTCTGTCTCTCTCTTTCTCTCTCTGTCTCTCTTTCTCTCCCTCTCTTTCTCTCTGTCTCTGTCTCTCTCTCTTTCTCTCTCTGTCTCTCTCTTTCTCTCTCTCTGTCTCTCTTTCTCTCCCTCTCTCTTTCTCTGTCTCTCTCTCTCTGTCTCTCTCTCTCTCTGTCTCTCTCTCTCTGTCTCTCTCTCTGTCTCTCTCTGTCTCTCTCTGTTTCTCTCTTTCTCTCTCTCTCTCTCTCT
>NW_004524867.1:362944-373727 GCF_000260255.1 Octodon degus | reverse complement strand
TCTCTCTCTCTCTCTCTCTCTCTCTCTCTCTCTCTCTCTCTCTCTTTGCCATCTCAGCCTACCATGAGGGCGGGAATGGCGTGGCATGCGGTGCTGGGGAATCAAACAGCGGGTCCCCTGTGCCTGCCTAAGCTTGCCTAAGGAGGCACTTTAGACCACTGAGCTATCTCGCCAGCCCCATGCGTTCTCCTGATTGCAGCAGTTGCTGGTTTATATGTTATCTTCAGTAACATGTAGTAACGTTGAACATTTAAAATATTACAGGGGCTGGCAAAATAGCTCAGCGGATTACAGCACCTGCAAGCAGGCGCAGGGGCCGGGGGTTCGATCCCTGGGACTGCTGTGCCAACCCCACATCCAGGGCGCACTGAGATGGCAGTTGAGACTGGGCGTGGTGATGTGCACCTGTAATCCCAGCGCTTGGGAGGCTGTAAACAAGAGAATCACTATGAGTGTGATCTAGTAGTGAGACTCTATACACCCTGTACATTCTTCCCTAAAATACAAAAAAAAAAAAAAAAAAAACGAACCATTAAAGATTATTTGTGAATATAAACTTATCAGTGTGATAACAGTGTGGTAGTTAAGTAAGATAACAAGATAATGTCATATACAGAACAAATGCATGCTGTAGTCTGAATGGGTATAGAATTAATGTGAGCCTCGGCTTCCTCTTAAATAGTTTGGAAAGAGATAGGGGCAGTGAATTTCAATCTAGGGAGGCTTATTTTGCCATTGACATCGTTTATCCTATTGGGGAATCACAGTGTGCCCATCACAATTTCCTATTATGACCTCACAATTCCCCCTTATGCTATCACAATTATCATTTATGATAATACAATTGAACACTGTGACATCACAGGGGCCTATTATGACATCATAGTGCCCAAACTATGACCACACAATGCCCAATTATGATGTAACATTTATCTTTCATGATGCCATAGGCCATGCTGTGACCTCACAATGGACAGTAAGAGGAGCACAATTCTCAATGATGACCCCATCTTCCCCTATTATGACCTCTCTATGCCCCTCTGTACCACCAGAATCAGCCATTCGGATACCACAATGATCCATTCTGGCAGCGCAATGGCACCTCGTGCCAACACAGGACCACAGGACAGCACCACAATATCCCACTGTGACATAGTCATGCTATATTGCAACCTCATACATCCACTGGTGGCAACACAACACCCCATGATGACCTCACAATTCCACAATATAACATCAGAACCATCCTTCTTGACATCACAAGGGCTCGTTATGACATCACAGTGCCCCAATGTATCAGTGTCACAGGAAAATGCTCCTCTGTGATCTCAGTGTACCCTACTCTGCTATCACAATGCCCAATGGTGATGTCATAATTTCCACTGTGACATCACACTTACACATTACTACCTCATGTTACCCTCGTTAAGATCAAACAATATCCCCTTCATGACATAACAGTTCATTTATGCTGTCACTGCGTTACACTCTGACCTCAAGAATCTCCCACTGTGATACCAACTATACCCTTATGCATCACAGTCCTCTGACAAGCTGTCACAACGCCTTCATTATGGCCTCGCTGTTTCCCCATTCTGACTTTACACAGCTCCACCAGTACATGGTAATTTCCACTGTGACCACATCATATTCCATTATGTCCTCATAACAAGCTGCTTTTATCATAATGAAATGACAACACCATCAAAGAGAGCCTAGAACACTTCCCAGAGCACTACGGATAGAAAACGCACTGGATTTGGAGTTGTAGGACCCACGTTTCAGGTGGTTTTCATGAACAAATTCCTGCATGTTCCTCTATCGATAGCATTTACTTGTGTTCATGCTAACTGCAGTAGCATGTAAATAACATTAAACATTGAAAGTAGGGCTGGGGAGATGGCTCAGTGGAATAAGCGCTTCTCTGGCACGTGCAAGGGCCTGAGTTCAATCCCCGGTTCCGAAAAAAGGAAAAAAAAAAATTTAAAGTATCATTAAAGACTTCTTCTGAATATACATTTTTTGGGTGAGATACCTGTTTTGTGGTGAAATAAGATTATAAGATAATGTCCCCTACGCAAGCGATGCATGTTGTAGTATGAAATGGTAAAGACGTGTGGATAGCCTCAGTTCACTTTCATATAATTTGTAAAGAGACAGAGGTGATGAATTTACACCTGAAAGTTTTATGTTGCCACTGACGTCATACAACCTACAGTGCCCTCATGGCATGCCCTTTGTGATGACACCATTCCCTATTATGACCTCATAGTGGCCCATGATGACATCAAAATTTTCCTTTATGACACTACCATCGAACATCGTAAAATCACAGGAGCCTATTACAACACCATGGTGCCCAAATTACAAAAACAATGTCTGAGGCCAGCGAAATATCTCAGCAGACTAAAGCACTTGCTTAGGCAAGCTGAGGTTTGATCCCTGGCACCACATGCTGAGCCAGTCCTGTCCCCAGGGTGGGCTGAGCCAGCCAGAGTCTGGGTGTAGCAGTGCATGCCTGTAATCACAGCACTGGGGAGGCTGAAAGCGGGAAGATCACCACGAGTTCGAGCTGCATAGTGAGACCCTATAAAAACCAAATACATTAAAAAAAAAACACACACACATACATTATGCCCAATTATGAGGTCACAATGATCTCTTATGACACCATTTGCCATGTTGTGACCTAGCAATGACCAGTTTAAACACCACAGTTCTTAATGATGACCCCACATTCCCCCATTGTGACCTCACACTGCCCTCTTTATAGCATCAGGGTCAACCTTTAGGACATCAATATTATCCACTGTGACAACACCATAGCACAGTACGGCATCACAGTGCCACATCATGACGCCACAGTATCTCACTGTGACATAATCATGTCCTATTGTGACTTCATGCATTCTGTGATAGCATCATGACACCCTATTATGACCTCAAAACCATCCTTTATGAAATCACAAGTTCCTACTACAACATCACAGTGCCCCAATTGGAACACGACACTGAAACAATGTGCCAGGATAACACTCCACTGTGACCTCACAACGCCTTATTGTGACACCACAATGCCCCATGGTGACATCATAATTTCCATGTGACCTTGGAGCTCCCCATTGTAACCTCACATTGTCCTTGCTATGACTTCACAATGTCCCTCTCGTGACATAACATAGCTCCTCTAGGCCGTCATTGTGCACCGGTGTGACCTCAAAATCGCCCACTGTGTTATCAAATACACCATTATGGCATCACTATGCCCATTATGACATCACAACTGTCTATCATCCTGTTACCATGCCCCCATTATGACCTCACCCTTGCTCCTTCATGAAACTCCATCACCACAATGTAATTTCCACTATGACCACATCATGTTCCATAAGGATCTCATCACAAGCTACTTTCATCAGAATTAAAATGAGCAGATCTTTGAAAGGACACCGCTGCACTTTCTGTAGGCCTACCCATACAAACAGTAGTGGATCTGGAGTTGTGCCGCCCATGTTTCTGGTTGTTCTCACAGAGTCCTCTCTGTTCACTTCATGGCAGCATTTGGTGCTTCATATGCTATTTTCAGTAACATGTAAATAACATGAGTCACTTAAAAGATCATTACATAGTAATTCTGTCAATGTAAACTTTATCATTAAATAATTCTGTCCATGTAAAGTTATCAGTATGATAACTCTTTAGTGGTTAAGTAGGATAACTGAACAGTGTCCTATTAATAAGAGATGTATTCTGTAGTTTTGAAGGGTAAATTGTTGAGGCAAGCTTTCACTTACACTTAGATACCTTGTTTTTGGGGTTTTTTGTTTTGTTTTGTTTTGTATTTAGGGAAGGGTCTACAGGATATTCAGGGTCTCACTACTAGATCAGACTCATAGTGATCTGCCTGTTTACAGCCTCCCAAGAGCTGAGATTAGAGGCACATGCCACCATGCCCAGTCTCAACTGCCATCTCAGCGCGCCCCGGGGGCACAGCCTACATGGCAGGCCTGGGGATTGAACTCCCTGCCCCTATACCTGCTTGCAGGTGCTTTAATCCCCTGAGCTACTTGGCCAACCTATCTTAGATATTTTGGAAAGAGACGTGGGTATTAGTATATTGAGCTCTACTTTGTAATTGATGGCATATATCCTATTGTGGCTTCCTGGCACCTCCATTGTGACAATACAATTCCCAACTGTGACCTCATATTTCCCCATTGTGACGGATGTCTCGATTCTCCTTTAGGACATCCCAGTTGCCCCCTGTGATATCACAGAAGCCTATCACGGCATCACATTGCCTTCACTACGACTTCACAATGCCCGCGATGACATCACATTGTTCCTTTATGCTGATGCTGTGCTCCCCTGAGACCTCAAAATTTTTCTCTGTAATATCAAATACACCATATTCTGACTGAACTTGCAAGCGCAAGAACCATGTTTCTGCTCATTTTCACTAACAAATTCTTGCGTGTTCATTTGAATGCAGCACTTGCTTTTTCAGGCGTTTCAGAGTTCTTTTTCAGTCTCAAGATACTTAAAGAATTCTCATATTTTATATTTGTGCCTTTTAATACTAGGTTTATACCTACAAAAAAACCAGGTGCCATTTTGCTATTTGCTTGTTTTATTTGCAGTGCGGGGGCCTGAGCTCGTGGCCTTAGCCTATCAGATGGAGCTCCACCACTGAGCGGTACCCAGCCTCCTACAATTTCATTTTTGTGGTACAGGGATTAACCCAGATTGTTGAACAAATGAGGCGAGGGCTCTTGGGATAAGCCTTAATGGAAGTGCGTGATATTAACAATAACAACACTAGAAACAATTTAGAAGTGTTCTTCCAGGTTGATCTGTCTTGCAACTTTCCATAAAGATTTATTTACAGAAGACGCATGACAGACGTCACAGAAATAGAACGGATCTGGGAAGGAAGGTGGTGAGGATTCGTCATTTCCACACCATCCTAGAGGGTGAAAGCAACGCACTGGGAAAATTATTTTCAAACAATACTTTGGCCTTTCTGTGAAGTTTATTTATTTCTTGGAAACTGCAGTGATTCACACAACATATAACTTCCGTCTTCAGCATCCAAAGCCACAAGTCATTCATGAGACCGTGACATGTAATGTAGGCTACTGTGAGCCAGTGCATAAATAAGTGATTACAAGTATAATCAACAGTAGGGGGGCCGGGGAGATGGCTCAGTAGGATAAGCGCTTGACTGGCAAATGCAAGGATCTGAGTTCAATCCCCGGTTCCGCAAAAAAAAAAAAAAAAAAAAAAAAAAAAAAAACACACACACAGTAGGCCTACACTAGAAATACAGTGCAATTGCTCTACTATGTTTGACGCTATTCGGTTGCTCCAAGCATGTGATGGGACAGAGAGTAGGGGATTGCTAGCATGTCATCCATCACTTTTCAGATACCAGTGATTAGATGGTAGAATGGTAGGAATTTTTTTCTTTTTTAGGGAAGGGTCTACAGTGAGTTCAGAGTCTCGCTACTAGATCGGACTCACAGTGATCGGCCTGTTTATAGCCTCCTCCCAAGAGCTGGGATTACAGACGTGCGCCACCACGCCCAGTCCCAATTGCAGTCTCAGCATACGCTGGGGATGGGGCCAGCACAGCAGGCCCTGGGATTGAATCCCGGCCCCTGTGCCTGCTTACAGGTACTTTAATCCGCTGAACTCTTTGGCTGGCCCTGGAAAATTTCTTTACAATGCAAATAATAATATCTAACACTCATGAGGACCTTTTAATTCTAAATGGCACAAAGAGTAGAACAATTAGAATGCTGTCTTCAAAAATAGTTGTACATATGTGTTGATGTGTAGAACTTGAGCTAATAAATGAAGAGGGGACGTGTTTGCATACTTTTTAACAGTACCATAAACGAAGGTATGCTAAAGGGAAACAGATTGACTTTTTAATGCACTGAACATTTCCTGTGATTCAAGACACTCACTATCTTGGAAACCTCTCTGCAGAAAATGGTTCAATGCAGATTTTTATCTCTCTGAATCAGGAAAACAAACCACTTCAGATTCTTCTAATCAGTGTGAAGAATGCATTGTCAGAAATGTTCTTTCTAAGCTTTCTTCCCACTGATTAGACTGCAGAGAGAAAGGCCTTGCACAAAAAAGCCATGAAATGGCCCTTAATTTAAAAGTTTCTCTTTGGGGGAGGGAACCCCTAACTATAAGGGACATTGCATATTATGTCACTTTCTGTGTCTACAAAGATAAAATGGAGATGACCTCAAGTGTTCCTTTGATTTTTGGAGTTCAAGTTATGACTACCATTTGGGGAAGAATAAGGAGGTCATTGGGCTCATGTCAATTGTCTCTACCTGAAATGTAAGAGAGAAACAGGTGTCCTAGGGATGCACACAACCTGTGCATCCTGTGCAATCTTCGGCATCCAAAGCCACAACTCGCTTATGAGATATACAGTCAGCATTCCCTGGCTATAAGGAATGGTCAAGGCAACCAGAAACTCAGAAAAGCCTTATTTAGGCTCCATTTTATAAGTTGCAGGCTATGCTGCACCAGCCCCTATACACTGGGCAGGGATCACAAGGGGGCAAAATTGATGTCAAAGCAAAAGCTTTGAACTTGTGGCCTAGATGCCAAAGAGAGGCAGAGCAAGAGACTAGGGTCTTGTTCTCCCCTGCAAGAACACACGCCCTGCGTTTTCTGAATGTCATCCAAATGCAGGAAAAGGAATGCTGTCCTTTATCCATCCTGAGCCCATTGGAGACTCCTGTTCAGGCCAGATGTCTTCAGCTCTGACACCCTCCAAGGAGAGGCGCCTCTTCCTCCTCAAGCCTACTTACCCCATCGGTAGTTTTCCTCCGCTTCTTTTTCGTTGGGACGAGAGACTTGCTGCTGACCGGCCAGGTCCAGAATACTTTGTAGTGATGCACGGGGCTGTCTGGCTCCTCAGGGGAGTCCCACACGATAGTCACGCTCACGGTCCCATCACTGTTGACGGTGGAGTTGGCAAGTCGAAGGTTGGCTGGGGCTGGTGGCGCGGATGGATCTGAAAGCCCAGAGAATAAACATCTGAACCAGCCACCGACAATGGCCACCAAGCAGTATCACTGCCCATGTGAGGATGCTGTGGTGCACGCAGGAAGCACTGTTTTCCTCCTAGAACACGACAGCCCAAGCTCTCCATGAAAACTCCCCAGGCTAAGCCTAAAAATAAACTGCAGTCACCAGAACAACAAGATGAATTCACTTCATCTACAGTTCTTAATATAGAAAAGTCCCGGGAGGCATTTCCGTACCCCTGCAACCCAGCCAAATTTTCGTTGATACATTTCTCTAAGCCACTGAAATTGTTGACATGAAATAGGTTAAGTGACCTAGAATTACCTTTGAGAACTGTAAGGAAACAAAAAATCCCAGTGACTCAAGCAGTTTTCCTCTTCCTAGTGGCCAAGTAGCCATGAGCCTTGCAGCAAAAAGAATCAAATAAACAAAAGAAAAACACCCACTAATATTACGTATGTTACAAATCGAGTGACTTATGATTAACATCTATTAAGGGATTTTTTTTTTTTCTTTCCTCATTTGTCTCAGAAATCCAAACCATGTCAACTGTTAAGAGCAAGATTACAGCGGACTAAATGCCTGTTTCAGCAAGGGCACGGACCGGAACTTGATCCCCGGTACTGCAGGCCATGTCGGCCCAGCCCTCAGGCACGCCAGGGCCGGCTAGAGAGCTCAGCAGACTAAAGGGCTGCTTAGGCAAGTGCAGGGACCAGGGTTCGGTTCCTGGCAGTACATGCCACTCCACGACCACACCCAAGCAAGCTGAGCCAGCCACTGTGATCAGTCGTGGGGGCACAAGCCCGTGATCCCTGCACTGGGGAGGCTGAAGACAGAAGGCTTACTAAGAGTCCAAGCTGCGTAGTGAGACCCTGTACCAAATACATAAAAAATGGAAAAAAAAAAAAAGTGAGATTAAGCATTGGGCACACCACCCTACAAATCTCCACACAGTTTTGGCACAGTGGCAACCTAAATGATGAAACTTAACAAAAAAAGGGGACACAGATGAATGTCCATTTTGTATCTGTGTATTCAAAGTGGTTAGGATAGATACATAGTTGCATTCTCTTAATGAATAGAGGGAATTTGTTCTAATGGTGTTTGTAAATAGGATATCAAGTCTGCATCTTGTACAGCAATTAACCACTAGGAAGAATGTATGCAATGTGTTAATTATTGAAACTGTCCTACCAATGTGATTTGAAACTGTCTCATTGCTATTTGTTTATCAATAAAATTATGGGAAAAAAAAAAGGCAACCTGAATTATGTTTAAATGTCTCTCATTTTTCTGTGAAGCGTCATCTCTGGACAGTTCAGATAAGTTATTTATTTCATATTAAAAATAGGGCCGGCCAGATAGCTCAGCGGACTAAAGCACCTGCTTGGGTGGAGCACAGTGGACAGGGTTCCATCCCAGGCATGCCGTGGCAGCCCTGCCTCTGGGTCACTCTGAGACAGCGAATGGAGACTGGGCGTGGTGGTGCATGTCTGTAATCCTAATGTCTTGGAGGCTGGAAACAGGAGAATCACTACAAGTCCGATCTACTTAGTGAGACTCTGTACCAAATACAGTTCAAAAAATACATATAAAAACTCATGGGGGGGTCTACAGCAGAGTACAACATGATCCTGCTAATCAGATGGCTCTTCAACAAGCAATACCAAGAAAAGTGTGGAAGCCTTCCTCCAGGTAGATCTTCCGGGGTGCCTGTGACATAGAACAAGGCCTGCTGACTTCACGCGAGGGGAGCCCAGCAGTGGACCTGCGACGAGTACTCTTTGATCATCAATGTGGACACTACTGATCATTGCCTCCTCGTTCAAAATGGCCCTCACTTGGCTTCCGGGACTTTTCTCACTGGCAAACTTAACTTTCCTCTTTGCAGACGTGAGCTGACAACTCCACAAGGCTCCTCCACCTTCCACCCATGCCTAACAGGAAGAGCTTCCGGCATTTGAACTCAGGACCCTCTTTCTTCACCATCCACTCTATGGTCCTGCCCATTCTAGGGTTCTGCCCACTCTAGGGAGCCCATCCAGGGTCACAGCTTTATGCAGCTCTGTGCAGCTGACTCAATGCACATCACTCCTGAGCTCAGGGGCTTCAATACAAATGCCTTCCAACCATCTCCATTTGGAAGGAGTAGGAAATCAGAAGGTGCACAATCAAAATCTTGACCCTGCCATCTTCTTTTACAACCACAACCCACTGTAGAGAGCCTCCTCTGGGGAAATTTAGATTCCTCCTTCCAGTTGCTCTGCCTCCAAATTTAAAGTTATAAATTTATTTTTTCTCTCATATGCCTTGCCTTTTTTTTTTAAACTTTCTGCTACTGTCTCAAAATACCAGAGGATGAGAGCTTTGCAAAGAAAAAGGGTTTATTTTGACTCATCCTTTTGGAGGTCCAGCAGCACGTCTCTGTGCAGCATCATACGATGGTAAGGAAACAGAGGGGACATAGGTGTAGTTAGAAAACAACACATTCAAGAGAAGAATCAAGAGAAACCCTCAGCTGGCCCCCAGTGACTCACACACTCTTGTGAAAACTACAGGACTTCCTTCGTGAGGTTGGAGCTCTGTGATCTAGTTATTGGTAAGATGCTCCACAACCTCTCAATATTGGGAATCTAATTTGAGCAAGTCATGGTGAGGACACATCACCCCCAAAGCATTCCGTTCCATGAACAGATCCGTTAACACTGGCTTCCAGCTCTCTGGAATTTAACTGCTCCACTCCACAGGCACTGCTCTGACTGAAGCCACTGCCACCTCTCCCGGGTTGCTGTGGAGGCCCCTAATGGTGCTTCCTGTGCCACACCTGCCTACTGAGCCTCGTCTGTGGATTCACTCAGTTTTAATCAGACGCGATAAATAGTAAGAATTCTTAAACATTTCAGCAAAAATTGCTGCAATTAAAATATTAAAACCAAATCAAGAGGAATAATAAAATAAAAGATTAATTTTTCTATGGATATAAAATGGACTGGACATGCTGTACCTGGTCTCTGAATGAGACCAGGCCAGGATCAGCTTGGTCTCATACAGCACACTGTTACAATAACAGGTCATTGTGGTTGTTTCAGAGTTTGTGTTTCTTCCCACATAATTTATTCATTTTTTCAATTAAAAAATATGCATTGGTGTATATTTGCGATGCATAAAAATTACATGCATCCTGGGGAACCATGCATGGTTGATGGTGACAGGCCAGAAAGTTTCACCTTTTAATCACTTTGATCCCTTTCACTGCCCCTCTCCTTCCATCTCCAGATTCTCTTTTCATTTCCGCAATGTCTGCTTCTGTTTCCTGCTGTCGCTCTTCTTTTGCCTTTTAAATTATGGATATTCTGAGTTTTGCGCGTAAGAGAAACCCTGCCATGTTTAAGGTTCAGCATCTGATCCACTTCACTTAGCACCGTGGCCTCCAGAAGCATCCACTTTCCTACAGGTGAGTCAAGTTTTATCCTTCTTTGTGTCCGAGTAGTACTTCATTATAAATATACACCATGTGTTCCTTATATATTCATCTAGTGATGGGCATGTAGGCCACTTCCGAGATTAAGCTATTAGGAGTTGTGCCGCTGTAAACGCGTGAATGTGTGTGCCACTGCAATACGAGATCTTCAGCTCCTTCTGGAAGATGTCCTGAAGGCACAGCTCAGTCTCATGCAATTTCTAAGTTTAGTTTCCTCAAGAATGTCCATACTGGGGCTGG
>NW_004524867.1:357374-361484 GCF_000260255.1 Octodon degus | reverse complement strand
CTTCTCACCTGATAATCTAAATAACTAATTGGAGGACAACAGTATATAATATAATAATCATTATTGAATGCCTATCATTTTCCAGAGTGAAATTCTGTATTTTTTCATTTATTTTTGTCCTATTTTTATTCTCTTTAAACAAATAAAGAAATGAAATACTCAAAAGAAAAAAAATATATAAATCGGAAAGACTGGCCACAGATCAACATACAGTGGTGCTTTGGCTCAAGAATTTAATTTCTTTTACAATTTTGGGGAAAATGGGCACAATTGTGTTTTTGCAGGGAAGGTGGTCAGGTTGTGTCCGTCAGCGAAAGTGCAGTTTGTCAATGGAAGCAAAACTTTGTCAAACACATGTTTATCTGTGAACCAAGTTTTGTGCACACAGAACCGTTAGTGAGTCAAGGTATTTCTATATTTGCAAAAAGAGATTATATATAAGTGACCTGTGCAGACATTTTCCCCATGTTATTATTTCCTATGCACTATAGATGGCAAATATTTACATATTTTTCCCATTGCGTTAGACATCACAAGTGATACAGGGCTGACTGGAAAGATATTGGAAGATTGTGAGTTATACAAACAGAGTATATGTCTTTACATAAGGGACTTGAACATCCTGGAGGGGAGGGTCTAGGAATTACCCTCCCAGGAATGCTCAGAAACAGGTATACTTAGTTTTTAGCTGTACTGAAAAACTAAAATGTGTGATAACAGCCATTCATGTTCCCAGTACATAGGAATATCTTTCCTATGAATGAGATCTCCTACACTCAACTCTGTATTTTCTGTCTAACTCCTCGTATGGAAAATAGAAGTTCTATGAGGGGATTAATGTTTGTGTTTACTTCACTTGTGTATCATGAGATTCCAAAAAAGGACCTAGTACACAGTAAGTGCTCAGTAAACGTATGCTGAGTGGATGACAGGTTACTTCTAAACGTGACCTCTGGTTTGGAAGGTGTTATGGTTTGTATCTAGTTGTCCCCCCAAAGCCTCGTGTAAATCATGGGACAGTCACTGCTTGCGGGGCAGTGCGTGGATAGAGGGGCGTGGCTAGATGACCAGGGCGGGGCTTGTGGGGCGTGGCCAGAGGATCAGGGTGGGGCTTGTGGGGCGTGGCCAGAGGATCAGGGTGGGGCTTGAGGGGCCAGACCAGAGGACCCAGGTGAGGCCAGAGAGGCACAAACTGTTAAACTAGCTAACCTGTGCTTTCTCAGAGAGGTGCGAGGGTCATCCTGGACAGGCAGCACCGCGGCCTCTCCTTCAGTGTCTTGAATCCTCCAGTAACTGTGAGCTAAATAAGCCTTTCCTTCCCTCAGCTTGAGTGGTGGGTATTTGTCCCAGCAAAGAGACAAAAGTAACTAATACAGAAAGTGATACTTAACTTCCAGGTTCAAATCTTGTCATCACAATAGTTAGGTCAGAACCAGATCAAAAAGTGGATCTGCCAGGTCAAGGACATGTTGTTCCCAGTTTAAAACAGGAGAAGCCAAGCAACAGGTCCTGCTGGGTTGTAAGAGTCAATGATTAATGTATCTGTGTATTCAAAGTGGTTAGGATAGATATATAGTTGCATTCTCTTAATGAATAGAGTGATTTGTTCTAATGGTGTTTGTAAATAGGATATCATGTCTGCATCTTGTACAGCAATTAACCACTAGGAAGAATGTATGCAATGTGTTAATTATTGAAGCTGTCCTACCAATTTGGTTTGAAACTGCCTCATTGCTATTTGTTTCGCAATAAAATTATGGAAAAAAATAAAGTAAAAGGGAGCTATGAACGTTTGGCAAGGGGAAGCCAATTAGCAAGTGAATCATCAATCACTTCACGGCAAGACGAAAACTAAAATGTGTGAGAAAAACAGCCATCCCTGTTCCCAAGGGTGCATATGAATATCTTTCCTGAAAAGTCATCATAGGAATTTTCCCTGTTGCCTACACCTAACTCCTGACAGTCCTCTCCTCCTGGAATCCCAGCACTCTGGAAGGCACTCTGAGGCAGGAGGATCACGGATCCACTGTGAAGCCCTGGCAACTCAGCAATGCCCCGTCTCCAAAACTAAAAGGGGCTACAGATGTCAGTGTGAGGGCCCTGGGTTCAAACGTCAGTACCACAAAAAAAAAAATCATCTCATAATCTAAAGAAATTCCAACATTTAATAAACTTAACTGGTACTTGGTGTTTCATTGTTTCCCTTCATCTATTTCATTCACTTTTCTTAGGTGTTGAATGTGATCACAATAAGCCAGAACATGTATTCCATTTATGAAAAGTGACAGAACATGAAATAATGCAACTTATAAAAGCAACATGTGAAGAAATAATACTCGCAAAAGTGTTAATTAATACTATTTGCTTTAGAGGTTGGGCGTGGTGGTGCGCGCCTGTAATCCCAGCTCTTGGGAGGTTGGGAACAGGTGGATCACTACAAATTTGATCTGGTAGTGAGACGCTGAGCACCTTGTAGATCCTTCCCTAAAATTACTTTTTGCTTTACATTTTTGTAAAGGCAGAGACCACTTTTAGTATTTTTCACACCAAGATACTGGATATCCTTACCAAAATGACACATTCCCAGTCTTTCTCCCTTAAAATGATCTCCATTAAATTATGAAATTCAAAAGAGATAACTTACATATAGCACCCAGTATACGAATGGTTGTTACTACCTTTACATATTTTCATCTGTGACTCTATTCCAATAAAACTCTATTCACAGACATAGCAGGACACGTACAAACTAAGGGCCATAGATTGCCAACCCCTAACCAAAAGGATTTTAAAAGCTGTGGTGGTAGGAGCTTTGCACAAGTTTACGTAAAATTCATTCATTTCTAATTTTATTAATGGGTGTATGAAGGATGAATAGATATAGTGAACTTTCAAATGAATTACAGTAAGAGATGCTACTGTTAATCTCAGAGTACTCTGCTTGGAGCATGATTATTCCATTGTTTTTGGCACTTTCTGAAGCAATTCACCAAGTACTCTCTCACGAATGTCCTCAGTTATCCTGTTATAGCTGCCGTGGCATCTGTGAATTAATTAAAAGACAGGATCGCTTTGACTTAGGGGGAAGAGTCCCAGTGCCATACTTTCATTCACAATTTGCAAAGACGTACCAAAGAGCACTTGTGCAGCTGCCCTGGAAATTGGCAAGAGTGATAGCAAAGGAGTGTTCGAATGGGAGGGAGGGAAACAACGTCAGTGTTTCATTTAGTGACATAAATTGTTTTAATTATTAGTTAAACATTCACCAAACCCTTTGCTCACAGCATACACAGAGTCAGTTAAATGTCTACGTAACCGTTTCCATCCCCAAGATGAGAAAGTGGAGGAGGCTCTGGCCTAGCGCGTGGAGGGTCAGATTGACACGGGGAGAGGAGCAGTCCTTCTCTCCTCCTTCTGAAGCCCAGATCATTCTCTCCAGCTCACCTCTCGGCCTGCTCCCTTCCTTTCTCTCCTTCAGATCATTCCCAGGGTCTGCATAGACACATCCCGGGCAGCAGAAACACCACCGGAGAAGGAAGGCTGGCTCCTGCTCAGGTGCAGCGTCTATGATTTCTGAGCCAAAACCACGCTGACTGTTTAGGGGTCTAACGAATTCTAGTCTTGTAGAAAAATACTTTGAGTTTTTGATGATCCCGGGCAGTGCTTCCGGCCAAGGAAAATGGGCCTTTTGGCTTGCAGACAGGCTGCTTTGATGTTATCACTCGACTCGGGACGCTAATACAAGAAGAAAGAAATCCCAGGCACAGAGGCTTGGTACCATGGTAGGACTCCGGGCCCACGGTGGGCGAAGGGACAAATGAAGTCACTTATCACCCTTGGCGAAATGCACGGCTCTTATTGTACTGACATGGCATCTCATGGGAAAGGACCGCATCTGCCTGTCCCAGGAGAAGTTGCATCAGTCGGGCGGAGATGGGCTCCGCCAGGTTCTCAAATAATGCTAGACTTTATGCAGAAACCATCCCTGCATATTAAAAGAGCAAGTACTCAAAAGAAAAGTAGCCGTTAGAAATAACAGAGAGACAGAGAGAGAGAAAGAGAGAGACAGACAGACAGAGACAGTGAGAGACAGAGTCAGAGACAGAGAGA
>NW_004524867.1:343763-356889 GCF_000260255.1 Octodon degus | reverse complement strand
AGAGACAGAGAGAGACAGACAGAGAGACAGAGACAGAAACACAGAGAGAAGCAACACATTTCAGGAAATGGAATATTGATTTGGTTTCTTTCATTACTGTCATTGAAGACTTTAGACTATGATTTCCACTGAAAAGCAACAGAGGAGCACCCCCTTTTCAGGGATGTGACCATGATGATATACGAGTATGTCACAAGGTTCTTTTTTAAATTTTTTAAATTTAATTTTTATGAAATTTTCAAAGCTCTTCATGGTAGGTGAAAAATTCCCTTCTTTTTCTCCTTGCCTGAGCCTTAGCTGGCCAAGCCTGGACTCCCCACCTTCCCCCACATGCATTTGGTCACTGTTTATTCTTCACACAGACCACTACTGGGAAAGGAAGAACTCTTCTTTTTCCCTTTTTATTTTTTAAGGACAATAAAAATTAGTCAAAAAGTTAGAAACGACACAGAATAACAGTGATGGTTATTGCATATTGCTGTCTTCAAATTGGATTGTTCAGATTACCAGATATAAGCATGCAAACTTGGTCCCAAAAGTTATAAAAGTTTTAAAAGGAAAGAGAGAACAAAGTTTAAGCATTAACTGATCCTTTCAATAGACCCGCAGAAATCAATCATCCAAGCTATTGTGTGTATATACGTAGATATTTCTCTTTTTCTTCCTTCTTTCTTCCTTTTCTCCTTTCCTCATCCCAGTTGTTTCTTCCCTTTGAGCAGTTTCTTTCCCTTTCACAGTTTCCACTGTAGCTTTCAGATTTTATTTACTCTCTCAGGACTTCTGGAGTTCTGGAGCACAACAGGAACACACAGGCTTTCGCTGAATAAAAATGCACCATTTGGTGCAAAATATTTCAGTCACCATTACAGTGTTTCGGGGCGAAGGCTAGCACTCAGTGGCAGGGCATTTCCCTGGCAATGGATGGGATCTCAGAGTGGTCCTGAGATCGATTCCCGGTACACAAGAGAACAAAACAAAACTGGTAGTGTTTTCTTTTCTTCCTATTTTTCTAAGTACGTCCCAAGTTCCACTGAGGCAATCATTGCAATAAGAACTTTCATGCCTCACTAAGAACCATCATAGAGTTCAATACAAAAGTATTCATTTCTGTAATACTGTATCTTTGGAAATGTCTGCCTGAGAATGTTTCCGTATGGACTTCCAGGTACTTCCTTTAGCAACTGATTTTGGGAGAAACACTCAGGTGACACCGGAAATGGTAAGTGGGATAGATAAGAAAGCTGGGTTCTCCCACTTCCCCGTGCAGTCTGAGCTTTTCTGAAGATGACAGAAGGTGGGCTCAGGCCAGCATGGTCATGATGGACGTGGTCAGAACGGTCTGTATCTATTCTGAAATGGAGCCGGTGGGATTCAGTGACAGGCTGGACTTGATGAACGTAAGAGAGAGAAGAATGAAAGCTCTCCGGGGGATGATGGAGTCAGTTTAAACATCAAATGTTCGTGACATTTGCCTGGCTCTTTAGAGGGCTTAAAATTCATTACGCTGTACACTTCCAGTGAGTGAACTTTATAGCAAGTAAATTATACTTCATGAAGTTGCAGAAAATATTTGCCAGAAAGGCTCTTTGCTTCACTTGACGAGATTAAGGTGGCAACATCGTGTTAGGGACCAAGCCTCATTTGGACAATGCTGGAGGGAATGTCTTCCACATTTGGCTAATCTGTGATGCCCCCTCCTTTCTCCAGGGCACCTTTATGAAACAAGTAACAGAATCTACTGTGAATGCTCCATGCTCATTTCTTTAGTTTTTAGGTGTAAAAGAACTAAAACCCGGAATGCTTCTCCCAGGGAGATGTATGCAAGCATGAACTGGGCATGTAGCAAAGTGGGAACTGGAACATTCTGATGGTGACTACAGTGTCTTAAAAACTAGGAGTCAATTCAGCTATAAGGGTTGCAGCTATAACTCCAGACTAGTAAGTGGCTAGAATGCACTAGGTCATGCTGCGATACCACAGATTTGTTGCTTTCAGGTACCATGAGCAGCTCTGGGGACTGAGACAGCATCTCACCGGGGTCCTAAGAGTCTCCGGACCGCAAGGGCTCATGGGAGCACAGTCACCTTTCATATCGTCACGAGGCAGGCGGCATTCCCGCACTAGCAGGTAATTCAGCATCTGTCTTCAGGGGGACGGTTATGTTTGGTGACGGAGGCTGCAGCCTTGTTGTAAGAACATAGTCCGGCGCCGAAGGCCAGTGAGCAGATGGTAGCCCATTTTGACGAGGATGTGTCTGGATTGCATCTGAACCATGAAAGTAACGTGAGGAGTTCTCAAGCCTTTTATTGATTCCTGCCCCCTAACCTGCCATGAATTATTCACTTCACTGGCCCTTCTAAATGAGCAGACCAGCTGGAGACAGTCTTGGCTTAAGACAAGGTTTGATGTGTTTATTTAGAATTTCACTTCAAAGCTGCTGAGATATTGTACTTGTGTTCCTGAAGGAAACAACAACAACAACAACACACACACACACACACACACACACACACACACACCCCTTTTTCTTCCTTTAAAAAATGACTTTTAGTCCAGGCATGGTTGTACACACCTATAATCCCAGCACTGGGGAGGCCAAAAATAGGAGGACCACTGTGAGTCCAAGCTGCGTAGTGAGACCCTGTACAAAATGCATAAAAACTAATAAGCAAATAAAAATAAAAAATAAAAGATGATTTTTTTTCAAAGACAGTTAAAATACTACCTTTGAAATGTATTCTGTAATGGAATCCAAATACTAAATTTTCTTGGGGCCGGGGAGATGGCTCAGTAGAATCAGCGCTTCCCTGACAAGCGCAAGGGCCTGAGTTCAATCCCTGGTTCCACAAAAAAATAAAAATAAAAATAAAAATAAAAATAAAAAATAAAAATAAATCAATCATCTTGATTGTAAGTTTTGCCTTTGAGAGTTGAGATTATACAGGGATTACCAAATAGCAGTATTATATATTTACCAATATTTTAGAGTAGCAATGTCATAGAGGGGTAACAGGATAGACTGAGATGTGCCCATTTTCGCTCACAGAACAGAAACTGCAGTAATACTGTCGACGTTATAAGCCTTACGTTATTCCTTAATACCATAATGCATTCAGTTGGAAGTACATATGGACTTTCTTCCAGGTAAGCAGATAACCTTGGGCAGTAATGGACGTGGCTAAGCTGTGTCCCTGAAGCCAGATCTTGAGTCAAGCAGGCGTTAAACTGACTCGAAACTGCATAGCCGCTTTCAGGTGTGCAAACAGAGATAAACGCAAGGACATTATGGCCTGTGCAGATTCTGCCCTTTAATTTTTACAGAGTCCACTAGCCCTGATGGGATAGAGTACACATACCCATCCAGGCCCACGGAGGCCTTACACTAGCAAAAGCATAAGAACACAACAGATGGATGTCGATGATCAAACATCTCAAGTCAGGTTAAAAATTCCGGATCAATCCAATAGAAGTAAGAGGCTAAGTCACAATCGGTTTAACAATTGTTTCAAGATGGGGTTGCAACAGAACAACCATTGTTGAATTCCCAGCATTTTGCTTAATGAAATTCTGTATCATTTCTTCTTTTAGTTTTTTATTTATGTATTTATTGGGTACAGGGTCTCACTATACCGCTCAGACTCGTAGTGATCCTCCTGTCTGATCCTTTCCAGCACTGGGATGTACCACCACACCCAGGTTTAGTGGCCAGCACAGTATCCAGGCTCCCAAGGCTGGAGAGGCATGTGGTGCCAGGGATCCAACCCAGGTCCTTGCGCTTTCCAGGCAGGTGCTTAGGCTGCCGAGCTATCTCTACAGCGTGTTCTGTATCATTTGTAATCTTTCTAACTTTTCAAAATTCTCTCTTTCTCTCTCTCTCTCTCTCTCTCTCTCTCTCTCTCTCTCTCTCTCGTATTTTTTAGGGAAGGGTCTACAGGGTGTTCAGGGTCTCACTATTAGATCAGACTCATAGTGATCCGCCTGTTTATAGCCTCCCAAGAGCTGGAATTACAGGTGTACGCCTCCCTGTCCATCCCCTGTGCCTGCTTGCAGGCGATTTAATCTGCTGAGCTATTTGGCCGGCCCTTAAAACTCTCTTTTAAAAAATGAAAATAAGGATGCAGCCATTTCTTGTTATATAGGTCTTGCTATATGTTGGTCTTAACCATCCAGCAGAAAAGTACAAAAATGAGGTATATAATGTAAATCCATATTAATATGATGAGTTGTAAAAGGCTCAAGTCAATAACTTCTGAGGATAACCCACTAATATTATAGACTGCTAGACAGTGTTAGATTGTTTAGTTGAATTCAAACACTTATAGTATTTAGATGCCAATAGAATATTCACCTCTGACAGGACAAAAAAAGAAGGATACAAAGGAAAGATAATTTTGTATTTATATATACAAAATAGGATAAATTTACAGCTACTTTCGCTTAATTCAATGAGAAGAAAGATTTGTACTAATAGTGTTTGGACAGGCTATCCTGTCTGCTTCTTGTACTATGGATGACTACTAAGAAGATAACAATGTACAGTGTATTGATTACCAAACTGTCCTATTAACCAGCTGTGAAACTGTCTCATTCATATTTATTTTGCAATAAAAATTTTAAAAATGAAAATAAATAAATATTCTTAAGAAAGGTTATGCTACCCAAAGTAGCCAAAACTTGGCATCCCCCCGCCCCCAAGTGAACGCTGCCTGATGCAGAATATCTTAAATAAAACAAACCCAACAGGAGTTGATCATGGAAAATCCTCCCTTCAAAGTTGACCATGGAAAATCCTCCCTTCAAAGTTGATCATGGAAAATCCTCCCTTCAAAGTTGACCATGGAAAATCCTCCCTTCAAAGTTGACCATGGAAAATCCTCCCTTCAAAGTTGATCATGGAAAATCCTCCCTTCAAAGTTTCAGAAACACCAGTATGTTATTTTCTGTGACACCTGGGAGATGGGCTCTCTGTGCTGTCCTTCATCACGTATTTCCATGGTACCTCCAGACACCGCTGAGCCCACTTGTCATCCGAGAAACCCGAAGCCACCCCTGGCCAGCCACCCGTGACTGTGCCGAGAGGATATCTGCCTCCCACGCGTGCCCGCCCACAAGCAAGGTGTGAGTCCAGGGTCACCGCAGGGAGGGGAAACTGACCTTTGGAAGACCGGAAGTGTTTGCTGGGAGCTGTGAAGCCTCGGGTGCCGTGCACATTGACCGCAGCCACCCGGAACTGGTACCATCTGCTAGGCCTTATGTCCGTCAGCTGCACTCTCTCGTCTGTGGTCTGAGAAAAAATGCCACAAGGCACAGGGAACGCGTGACTTTTTGGTCTAACGTGTCAGTTGGGTGTGTTTCTAAAAACTCCCAAGTGCACGGGTCAGTGCACCTAGCCTTGACTTCCGTATTGGTTAGCCGAGTTCAGCAGGCCCTGATTCGAAAAAGCATTCCCGCAGCTGAAGACCATTTCCGTACTGCCTCCCAAAGAGTCAAGCATCTCGGGAAGTACAAGTCTAGGACAACTGCTTGGGGTGTTTTTGGCTCTGATGGACGAACTGAACATCTCAGGCTTTAATCAGGGAAGGATGTGAGTGCAAAAGTTACATTATAGGCAAGTAAAGAAAATATTTCTTAGATTCTAGCAAGTAAAATGACTCTTGAAACGATATGCCAAAATGTAAGTTGGAATATAACGCTGGAAGTTTGTAAAAGAAAAACCCCATACGCTTAAGAGAGTGCTAACAGTTTCTAGATGTAAACTGGAGCTCAAAATACAGATGAATCAATCGATAGGTAAATTGATTGACAGATATGAATGCATGACAGGAAAGAAGTTAGAGGGAAGAGGAAGAGGGGAAGGGGGAGGGAGGGAGGGAAGAGAGAGACAGAAAGAGGGGGGAGGACAAATTCCAGTGGAACACACACATCTGGGAAGAACTGGTCATAGTCCTAAAGGGTGATATAAGATTTAGACTCTGAGTAAGACTGAGGGGTTGCACAGTACCAGATTTGGTGAGTATGGCCGATGAGGATACAACATCATATTTTTATAGGATGTTTTATATTGGATAGCACCCGGCAAGAATATTCACTGTACTTTTTTAAATCATACCTCCTAAAGAACTGCTTCAGAATGTGGCAAGAATGCTGAGATAACTGTGCTTGAAACAAGGTCAGGAGGTATTTTAAGAGAGATTAAAATCAAAGTGTCTTTTGGTATAATAAATTGTTTCTAATGTAGACTTTCATTCTACTCGTTTTTCATATACCTCCGATGTCAAGTGTACTCCAGCCTCTGTATCCATCAGCTCCGCAGCCACAGAGTCAACCAGCATTGAGGGAATACATTTGGGAAAAGATCTGCGTGTGTACCAAGCTTGTATGGAACTTTTTCCTCGTCATTAGTCCTTAAAGGATACAGTGAGGTAAGTCTTTAGAAAGCCTTCACCTAGTGGTAGGTATTAGAGGTCATCTAGAGGATTTAGAGGGCACTGAAGGGAGTACAGAGGGGGAACAACTGTCACCCCATATGGGGTTTGAGCACCATCAGGTTTGAAGGACCCTGGAACTGAGCCTCCCATAGACACCTAGGAATAAGTGGAAAACATTGGCCAAAAATTGGCCTGGCCAACATTGGTAAGGTTGGCCAAAGCAGGCACTTGGTCCACTGAACTACCTCACCTCACCAGTTCTTGTATAGGTTCTTAAGTGAATTATCCAAAATGGAAACATTTAAAACTCTGGGTTTACACCAATATTTTGTGTCTGATTTTTAAAATAAAGTGCTCGTATTTGTGTTCTTCATATTTTGGAGAAAATATCAAATAAATAACTATCCAAAGGACAAACTGTTCACGGGGCAGGGTCGATAGTTTCTCCTGCATCTGCTGCTACACCTCCGAGGGTGACAAAGGTGCTGGCAGTCTTTCCACTTCCTGGCTGCTTTCAGCAGGTGGACCTGCCGCCTGGCCCTACCACTCACCTGTGCCTAACGCCTCGCTCACTGGAGCCCCCAGGTGAAAGCGGGACATGGCACAGAGTTGAAGCCGTCCCACACCTCGGTTGACAAAAACTTACAGGAAAGGATCATAGAGTCTGCATCAGTATCTCTGAGTACTTCTGAGCTCAAAGAGATACACACTTCTAAGAACAAAGAGCATGAACATGGCTTAAACACTCCGTGCTGCCTGATTTGGCTGAATTTAGGAAAACACACCCAGCTGCCTTTGTCATTTAGTCTCAGCTGCGAGTTATAAAAGCTTAAAGTTACGATAATGTCCACTGGATTTCAGAGAGAATGAGAATTATGTTAGCATTAACTGATAATTATAAGAGTTACAATAACTCAAGAGCTTTCTTTACCCCCCAAAAAAGAGAGGAGAAAGGGATGATTTAAATAATTTAGATAATTCATACATGGATCTGTATCATTATTTATGGATACAGGTCATGGAATTCAAGTGGAACTTTACTCTGTATTGTGAATAGCTTCAAATTTTGTTGAAGCAAATTCTGTCTTGTGACAGATATATAAATTGTAATTGCTACGTTTATTTATTGGACTCAGTCTATTTTTTTCAAACTTCAGGTGTTTTTAACCGAACCTTGAACCTACTCATTTTGAAGTCTCGATTTTAATTTAGCTAAACACTAAGCCATTTGAGATTTTTACTACTGAGGAAGAAGAATTCTGCCAAACACCCAAATGCTCTCAATTGATTTCATGTTTACCAAAACAGAGGAAGAATCTTGCTTCTGATGAAAACTGATTCCATAAGGCCAAAAAGTTTTCTCCACCACAACTGTGCAGGAGGACATGCAGTTCTTAAAAAGCATAAGGCAATTTCACATTGTGAATTTATTCTCTGTTTTTACAACCACTTTTGGTTTTGCTTTTGTTTTTGTACTTTTTTTTTTTTTTTTTTTTTTTTTTTTTTTTTTTTTTTTTTTTGCAGCTGGGGCTCCCCTTAGCAGCTCTTTAAAAGAAGGAAAATATTTTGCTTTTCTCATCAAGATAGATGAGAAGGGGGTGGCGTTAAGATAAACTCTAGGAGTGCTTCCACTCAGCCAATCTGTTCATTTTTAAGTGGACTAAGAAGGAGAAGTAAGCACTTAGCACAGATTTAAGAGCTGCTGGCTACTTCCCACAACAGTAGCTTAGTGACCCGCATCTTGCACCATGCCACCAAGGAAAGGCTTACGTGTAGGGCAAATAAATAAAAAAATCACAGGGAGTTGGGGAGATAGCTCAGCGGTCTAAGCACCTGCCTGGCAAGCTCAAGGGCCCAGGTTCAATTCCCGTTACCCCATGCTATATTGGTCGCTGAACCGTGGGTGTGCTGTGTTGGCCCCCAAACCAGGCGTGGTGGCTCCCCAATGCAGGGACTAGAGGCGTGTGCCACCACACCTGGACTCAGTCACAGGCTCAGTGAGCCCATGGGTGGGGCTGGAGTGGCATGTGGTGCCAGGGCAGGAACCCCCGTCCCTGTGCTTGCCTAAGCTTAGTCTGCTGAGCCATCTCCCCAGCCCTAAAAACACTCTCTTTGGAGAGGTCCCAAGGCACTCACCTGGGCCACTGTCTGCCAGTGCGTGGCGTCATCCTCGCTCGGATGGATCCCGTAGTTCCACCTTCTTTGCACGACGTAGATGACCGGCTCAATGGAAACGTTGAATTTCGAGGACCACTTTATCTCCAGCTGCCCCGACTTGAGCTCAGTAAACCGTAACTCTTTTCTGGGCTTCAAGGGGACCCCTGAAACAAGACCATGTCATGCTGGGTAAAACAGCCATCGTGGGACTCGAGTGAAAGAGGTGAAGAAGGAAAGCTCCGGAGAGAGCGACTCCATCTGCTCACAGTGGACGCTGCGTTTGCTTGCAGAACACTGGCCCTTCTGCACCAGATTTCACGGCGTAAGTCTTCTGGTTGGAAGGGCCGCCGAGCACATATAAAGACCATTTGACCTTGTTCTTTTAGCTTTTCCTTACCCTCCGCAGGTAGCCAAAAATCAACCCCGGTGCCTGACATAGCTTTTCCGCACTGTGCCTCTGTAGCGTCACCCTTTCGCGTGCACAGCGGTGAATTAATAGCCTTAAGTCGCTCTTCCCAGGAGCTTAACAGAGACTCCACACAGAGCGGTCGGCCTTTATAACAAGGGGTGAGCCCTGCGTCTAACATGGTCCATTCCGATGGTTACCTTCTGAGGTCGCTATGACATGGTTCCAGGGTTTGGTGTCTCGGCCATCTCTGGGAACTTTCCCTTTCATTCAGGAATAAATAAATAAATAAATAAATAGCAAAGGTAAATCTCGTGTGATCAGATCTCACCCACGTGCTTTGCAAAGTGTGAGCCTTTGGGATGCCCGCCAGGCTATACAGGGATCCTCTACTGACTCAGCGACTTACAGTTGAAAAATGATCAATTCAGAATGCTTAGTTGTGGCCTGAGGGAGTGCCCTGCTTCCAACGGCCCCTGAAGGTGGCTCATTTTAAAAATATTTATTTATTTATTTATTTATTTGATACAGGGTCTCACTAAGCAGCTCAGATTCGTAGTGATCCTCCCGTCTCAGCCTTCCCAGCGCTGGGATTATAGGCGGGTACACCACTATGCCCGGTTGCAGTAGCCCGCGTGCCCCGCCTGGTGTTCGCAGCCGGCATGCATGCGGTACTGGGCTCAAACCCAGGTCTTGTGCTTGCCAGGCAGGCACTCAGACCACCGCGCTATCTCCACAGGCCGGCTCATTTTAAAGAAGTTAATACTTTTGATTTCTTTTTTAAAGGACTGAACACAGGGCCTTGTTACAGAGCTGTATCCCCAACCTTTTCTAAATTTTTATGCATTTGTGCACTTAGAGACCGCCTCTTGCTAAATTGTTAAGCTGGCTGTGGTCGGCTCATACTTGCCATGCATTCTTGACTGAGCACCCCAGAATGCTGGGGTGACAGGTGTGCACCGCCACTTCTGGCTCCACTCTGATTTTGTTCAAAACCACTCCAGAACTATGGCTTCAATTTTTTTTTCAGCTGCCAGAAGAATCGGCATGCATTTGAGGGAGAAAAAGAAATATACAATACTAAAGGATAGGTGGGATTAAGTGAATCAGATGGAACCAACAGTGTCATAACATAAAGAACAGTGGTCAGCATGAAGATCGTTTTCTGCCACTGAAAACACACTTGAGAAACCCAGCTCACAATGTTCCACTTATTTTTTTTCCATCCATTCAGTTTAATCAAAGAGAATTCTGGAAAATGTGCAAAATAATGTAAATAGGATCTGATGCGCACTGGTGTTGTGGCTGAATCTCTTTGATCTGAACTCACGTCTCTGAAGAAATTTTAAACTCATCAAATGTTTAGCGGGATAGTGTTGGGTGATTTAAAATGCAGACTAATATAGAAGGCAAAGGTCATTGTTTTGTTTCGTTTTTAAAGAAATATTTTCTAGGGAATACATTTAGCATTCTCATGGCATTCTCCATTGCTGTGTGGTTGGGTTACGGCTGCATACAGCTAGTTAATTCCATGAATCCCACTCACTGGATCCTGTGAAACGGATGAGTGGTCACTGAGGAAGATTGATTGAGTTGCCTGGTGCTATGCCCTGGTCTCAGGTTTCTCTCTCAATTCCCTTCCTCTTTCTGCATTTCAAATTAGGAGAAGCCACCTAGTAAAGCAGAGGAAAGTAGTGCCTTTTGATCGAGAAGGAAATCCTTCCAACAACTGGCCGGCCAGTAGCTGCTGCTCTCCTAGTTGGCACAGACCTTCACCGAGCTAGGCCCGGTTCCTGTTCAGCCCCCGCTTGAGGGTTTTCCAAGCCTGCATCATAGACTTGTATCTGGACTGCAGAACCTTACAGTGATTTCTGCTAAGCAAATGATGCTCAGATCTGTCCCCAGTCCCTGGCTAGGGGGAAAGCCACCATCCTCCAACCTCCTTCCCTACACACACCTGCTAAATTTCTCTGCACAATTTTCATCTTAATTTCTTCTCCCCAAAATAGCTGCTTCCATGCTGTGTCTTTATGACAACACAGTTTCTTGGGGTAGGTTATTTTTGTTTGTTCTCGCACAGACCACCACCTAGTTGTTTCCTGCAAAGCACACTTCCAGGAATTGCCAAGTCCTCAGTCTCCACGGTGACCACAGATGCTCCTTTCCCTCACTGCTCTATCTTACCCTTGACCTTCATAGTAGCTTTGAAGTGCATCTCCTGGTCCATCTCGTTGCTCATTAATTCACTCTTCACGACAAAGTACTGTGATTATTTTCTAAATGAGAAGGGAGACTCCTCCCTCTTCTCAGGTCCTCTGCTTGCATCTTAATTTCTCTAGGAAGAAGGTGGATTTCTCTCCATCTCTCCATCTCTCCATCTCTGTGCTTACCTCCCACTGCCCTTTCAGCTTATCGCCTGGCGGTTCTTATGTCTTTGCCTTTGAACCCAGCTTTCCCAGAAAGACATGGCCAGGTCCTGTGACCATAGCCTGGGATGATTTTAAAACTCTGAAATATCTTTCTGTCTATTTTCTGACTACAGACACTTAAATACTTCCAGGTTCGGACCAAATGCCACCCCTCTGTGACACTTCCCTGACACTTGCTGAACGGGAAGAAAGGCCCCATTCTTTCGCCTCTCTCCAAGGTTGAGCCTGTTACTGTCAAGATGTGCGTTTCACTGCTCCTTGCTGCAAAATGCCCATTTAATGATGTCTGTCTTTCTCACTAAGTGGCAGCCCCAGAGGTCAAGAGCCATGATGGGGTCCTTCTCTGGCCTCACAATGTCCCCAGGAGAACTCTCTGCAATTGCAAATGCAAAGCAAATGTTTGCGGGGAGAATCACCTTGCCTTCGGTTGTTTTCTCCACTCAGGAATAAGCCAGGGGTAGTGGGGGGGGGAGGATACTGAAATACGCAAACCTCTGCATCAGTGACTGCCCCTCTCTGCTCTAAGGTCACTGAGGGGTAGGAGAGACTTATCACAGATACTCTGTGCTGCTTTCTCAAGGAGATATTCTTCCCAATGCGTCAAATCACTCTCCGCATCCCTTTTGGTTTTGGAAAAGAGAAACACTAAGAAATGGAACAACGTCACTCATAGGCTGGGTAGACTCCCACCTGCAGCCCAGCAGTCTGAAAGGCTGAAGGAGCGAGACGGGAGGTTAGAGCCCAGCAATTACAACTTGATGGTTTAGCGAGACTCTGTCTCAAAATCAAAACAATAAATACAAGTAAGGAAAGGACTGAGGATGTAGTTCAGGGCAAAGATGCAGGCTCAGTTCCCAAACAGACAGGCGCACACACACGCACGCATGCACGCGCGCACACACACACACACGTGCGCATGCACGCATGCAATGTTAAAAATGTTCCAACATCGCCAGAGACTGTGTGTGACACGTCTGTCTGTAATCCCTACACTTGGAAGGCTGAAGTAAGAGACAACAGATTTGAGACTTTCTCAAAATAAAAAATAAGGGAGAGCTTGGAATGTAGTTCGGTGCTAGGGTCCTGGGTTCAATCCCTGGTCCCATATAAAAATTTAAATGTAGAACAGTTTTATTCCATGGGTCAAAGGCTTTTCCCATATTAAAACAAACACAAAAAAGTCTAGAGAGGATGGACACCCCAAAGCCAATTGATGATCAGTTTTAATCCATGAATACCACTTTCTTGTGTGTGAAGAGTAAAAGAACAAAAAAGTAAAAGATCAAAATTTGGTCCAAATGACACTGTGTGTGACTTCTGCACTCAAGATACCCAGGCAGGTCTAGGAATGTAGTTGTCCTGAGTGTAGGATGCTGCATGAGAATATTTTGTGATTCACTTGCTTTCTCTGTGTACAATAGCGAAGAGGATTAGAATTTCCAAGACCTCCAAGTCCACCTTTCTCCTTGGCTGCCTGGTGTCTAATCCTAAACATGAACATGATCACCCGACCTACTCAACTAACCTGAGCTCACCAGACGCAAATGCAAGCGCCAATACCTCTTATGAGAAGGCACTGATCTAGGATAGCATTCAACAGCCAATGACCTTCACAGGTTGTTCAAATTTCTTCAGCTGCATCTCTCTAACTATGATGGTCAGTACTCCTACAATTCCCATGTTAACAAACGGTCCATCTGTTTTGC
>NW_004524867.1:340785-342758 GCF_000260255.1 Octodon degus | reverse complement strand
ATACGGAATAAATTCAATGGTAAGCTTTTTGAACAAGTGGCATATGATTAATCCCTGATTTGCCTATGGCAAAAGAAAAGTGGGCAGAACAGAAAGGCTCCCATTTGTCTGAATCTTTGTGCAAATCTTTGAGTTTCCTCCTTCTCTACTCATCCAATTGCCACGGTATGAAGCCAGAGAAAGCCAGCGGGATTTGCCAGCAAAATGATTAAGCATTTCTCCTCCTGGAGGGGATAGTAACTGCACTACCACAAACTCAACTTCATACAGGCAGGAGGAGGAAATGAACCCCAAAGATACCATTTATGTGTTAATCTCTACAAGACGAGCTTTTTAAACTTTCCGTAACTATATTCAAGTTTCCAGTTTGCGGCATTAGTTCCAGGATGCCAGCTTTTGAAGTCTATTATTGCTTTACTCATCAATTTAATTGAAAATAAAAAAAAAAAAAAATAGCCTCGGGCTGCTGGTTGCAAACTATACTGAGTCTAGCCAAGGTATTGGGCTCCGAAGCATGAGCTAAGGATAGTTCTTCTACAATAACCCAGACTCAATGCTCAGGAATAAGGGAACATTTTCTTCATCATGCTTTCAAAACACTCGTTCACAAAAACTCAAATTTTCAGCATATAAACCTCTGAAGCTATAAAATCAGTACAACACATGTTTCCACAAATACAGTCAATCAAACAGAAAGAGCATGTTTCTCTAATTTTAAATTTTTTTTAAAGTCAAACTCATAAATGATTGTCCGAAAGACATTTTGGAGGTTACTACATTTCAATTTTTTCAAAAGTTAAGAAAGTGATTTGCATATTTAAATAAGCCTTGTGTGCACGATTAGCTCAGTAATAGATGAGTGGACAGGGTGACAGATGGTTTGGTGTCTATTGTCGTCCCCCAAGGCCCTTTAGGGAACAGTGCACGCCAGACATAATAAACAAATGTCCATTCTCCTCAAATGCATTGGTACCGGGAGACGTGGGTGGCAACAGCTCCTCTTAAACTCAAACTAGGGGACAATTAAGCAAATGTTCTTGAGGATTTAGAGACACTAACTAATTATATGATGACATTTTAATAAGTTCAAGAACCAGGGAACAAGTGGCTGGTGAGAAAACTGCAATTGGCTCATTATCGATGCAATTAGATTTGATCCTTCATAAAAGATACTCAGGAACAACTTAAAAGGCTTGAGGTCAACAACTTGACAACTAAGTCCAATGGGGGGAAAATGTTATGGTACTCATCAGCAGCCAATATTGATAAGCTAGTGATTTTGTTCATTGAAAAAATACAAGAGCCGGCCAAGTAGCTCAGCGGATTAGGGCACCTGCTTAGGCGGACGCAGCGGCTGGGTTCGCTCCCCAGCATGCTGTGCCGACCCCACCCCAGGAACACGCTAAGACTGCAATTGAGACTAGGCATGGTGGTGTGTGCCGGTAATCCCAGCTCTTTGGGAGGCTGAGCACAGGTAGATCACTACGAGTCTGATTTACATAGTGAGACCCTGTAGACCCTGTAGACCCTTACTAAAATAAGTAAATGAATAAATAAACAACAGTTCAGAGCGTAGTTCTGAGAAAGACCTCGGCTTTGTTTCCCCACATTGGAAATAACTGGGTAATGGCTATCCTTCGGTTGATCTAATGATACAGTGCTGCTCAGTGACAGCTTCGGTATACGGCCAGTCCTCCTCCACTTATTGGATGCAGTCTGAGCAAAACTGACAGGAGAACTGGCCCAGAGTGAATAAGATACAGCAACCTCAGTTTCCACAGCTCTACACTGAGAAGCGGTTGAGTTTGTCCCAGCCAATCACGGAACCCGTTCTATAGGAAAAGGATTGGGGAGAACCAGGGAGTGCAGAGACAGGCAGGGAATCCTACCTCACACCAATTTTTTGGGACAACAACGCTGTTTTGAAGAAAGACAGCGATATATGGCCCCCGAGGTGGCCAAGGCAGATCTGT
>NW_004524867.1:336249-340025 GCF_000260255.1 Octodon degus | reverse complement strand
ACAAGTGCATTTTTATGAGGGTGAAAGACTTCTAAAAACAGCTAGACATGACCCAAGATTCGTACGGTTAGTTGAATGCTGCTCTATACGTATTTTATGTTAAAAATTACCAGCAATTCTAAATAATGCAATTTGGCCTTATGTTTGTCAAGCAAGAGAGGAAAGAAGATATATCTATTTCTCTTTTCTCACTTGTAATGAACAATGCTTATGCATTAATTCTACTTCCCTCTTCAGATTAGGCCAAAAAATAAACAAAATATTCTGTGTCTGAGTTATCATGGTAGTACCCGAAAGTATACGTGGTGCAACAGAATCAGCCAATCATAATGGAACTGGGTCACGTTTAAAGAAAAGGCAAACAGCTCTTAGCCTTAAGCAATTAAGTGCTCTAGAACTTGCTATTAAAAGAAAACTATTATATTTAGAGAAGTACACAGTCAACTGAGTTCCCAAAAAAAGAATCCTTCTCAACTCTTGGGGGCTTGTGCATAAGCTCAGTTGTTTAAACGCCTGCTTGGGCAAACCCAGTCAGGCACCGGGGATCGTGGTTTGATCCCCAGCTTCACAGGCCTTACCAGGCGCATCCTGAAGGCAGCCTGAGCCAGCTTTAAAAAAAAAAAATCCTTCTCAACTTAGTTCTCATCTTGGAAGAGGGAAAGAAAGCCTTCTGCTTAGAATCTCAGCATTTGAATCAAAATATTTAACATCTATACAGCGACACTCCCACTCTCAGGTACTGCTTAGGGCAAAGCCATGCTATGAGTACATCTATTGTGTGTTTTTCAACTGTGGGCCTCAACTCCAGCCTATTTCCAGGGATTTAAAATGTTATCCTGAGGTACCTAGCAGAGTTTAATTGATGTATTCTTCTAGGCAAAAAATAAATAAAAAATTACACATATGTTAAACATTCATATCTGATTTACTCCACCTTGAACTTATTCTAAAACCCAGGAATGTTTTAACTTATTTCTACACAGCACAAAATAAACTTCCTTAAAGTGTGGCGTACTCTTAGCATTTCTCCGTGTGCAGTTGACATACCTTCCCTAAGCACCACCAGCTCTTTTGAAGGGAAAGGTCTTTCTTCATTTTTGAGCCAGGAATCAAACTCAGGGCCACATACTTGTGCTTGTCAGGCAGGAGCCGTGACACTGGGCTACACCCCTGGCCCAGCGAGGTCCTTCATACCCTCTGTGCTGCTCACCTTTGTACAGGGTCTTGGGCACCTGGCAGGTGTGTCCACACCCATTGGAGCAGCACTTCTTCACCCCGGAACACTCGTTGTCAACCTCACAGCTTTCCACACAGGCAGCCGCGAAGCCACTCGCTTTCTCGGGAGCCGGGCAATCCCCTTGCTTCACCAAAAGGATGTACTTGAGGAACTCACAGCTGGTCAAGCACTCATAGTTCTTCTTGGGGAACAGAGGCTGCCAGAAAAAGACAGAAAGACAAGTTCTCAATCGCACTGAAGACACAGGAAGGGTTGGGGTGTGGTCCAGTGGTAGGACACCCACCTGGCTAGCCTGCAGAAGGCTCTGGGTTGGGTCCCCAGTAATTGCGCCCAAACAGATGCGTGAAGTCTCAGGGCCAGCCAAACAGCTCAGTGGATTAAAGCACCTGTTTAGGCAGGTGCAGCCACCGGGATTCAATCACACCGGCCTCACCCCCAGGGTGCACTGAGACAGGAAATGAGACTGGGCGTGGTGGCGCGCACCTGTAATCCCAGCCCTTGGGAGGCTGAACACAGGAGGATCACTACGCATCTGATCTGTGTAGGGAGACCCTGTAGACCCTGTACTAAACCCATTTTTTAACAAAAGAAAAGATACATGAAGTCTGCTTCTGAGACATCTGAAAGGAAGTTTCACATTCTTGTAACATCAAAAGATTCCCTTGAGGGGTCAGGGAGATAGCTCCGTAGAATAAGTGCTTGCCTGACAAGCCCAACGGCCTGAGCGCAATCCTCGGTTCCACATTAAAAAAAAAATTCCCTTGGCTCTTCTGCAGAATGGATGGATGTGTTTCCTTTGCCCCCAGCCGAATGACACTGCATGGTACTTTCCCAAAAGAACATCCAAGCAGTATGATTTCCAATGGGTTGCAATAGCCCCATCCGGTGCATGGACACACGTTCACAGAACTTCACTCTCCATCTCAGCTTAAAGTCAGAGGGAAAAGCTACCATAGGGTTGAGCTGTGGTTCTGCGGCAGAGCTAGTGTGCAGTATGTGCAAGGCTGGGTTCCATCCCCGATATCATGGGAATAGATGATTATATTTACAAAACAGGCTAAGTACAATCAGAAGAGCCCTTTTGAAACAGATGCGTTAGATATTTTCTAGCAAGCCTCTTTGATTTGTTTTTCATATACTATAAATATGAACTAAATACATTATCCATGGGGCCCTCTACGACCTGTACCACTCCTATGGTTGAAACACATTATTGGAATTGTCTATGCCTTCTGCTCTTTGAGGAACTGGAGCATATGCACATTTTATCTTAAAGAACTTTTGCTTTCTCTTTCTCTTCCCTGTTTCCTGTCTATGCTCATCTCTGCAAAGTCTGGACCTAAAGTGCATATGTTTTAATGACGTCAGCCCTTAGACTCAATGAGCATACAGTACCTTTTATCAGCACAGATTTGCAATGAATGCTGTGGTGAAAGAATGTGGATCTTTGTACTTCAACGTACACCTCCCCTCGCTATGAACTAGGTGAGTTCAGAAGGGCATTTTGTGCAGTAACTCACTGAAGGATCCCAGAGTCATCCAACCAGCAGTGAACATGGGGAGCCCTGGAGGTACTAGAGAGATCTCATACTGGGAAAGCCAGAGCACCATGAAGGACTATTCATCAAATGCCTGATTTTCCTTGGGAAAGGGGGTTCGGACAGCAGTTCAATCTTGCCTCGGATATCAGCTGCAGTCAGAGAATACTACGAGATTTTTTTCTGCAGTTCAACTGGAAAGGAACTGAGGTTCTAAGAAGTGGGCTGCTCAGAGAGCAGAAGCAGTTCTGTGCTTTCGCTTTCCTTTGACTTCCTTAGGGAGGCTTGAGGAGTCCCTGCAGCCTCAATCCCCAATCCTACCCTTACTCTCCTTTGGTCTGATAGAAAATGCCTGATAAGGTCATCACCGTAGGCATTACAGGTGCAGCGCCAAAGCACTCCCTGGCATGCACAAAGCCCAGGTGCTATCCCCAGTAGAGCTACAAGAATAATACATAATCTTCCTTAGTCCTGAATCTACTCTAAACCTCCCCTCCCTTTATGAAAAATGAATGCCACCATAGTGGCCCTACCATAATCATATCCTTTGAAATCCATTTCCACCTCGAATACACCTGCTCAGCCAGGTAAAATTCTCAGCATCCCCTGAAGGCATCCAGACACCTTTTATAGCACTGTGCTCTTGGCTTTCAGGAGCGGGAGTGGTGCACCCACAGGCTCCCTTCTTGGCCAGCTGTGGCTGATCCCAGGAATGTGGCGAGTGAGCGCCTGCTTTCTCTCCCTCCCTGTGCACAGAAATCAGTCCCGTGTGGGTCTGAGCCCTTAGCCACACCAGCCTCTACTTGCTGACATAGATCACAGACCCAACACAACACAAAGAATGAGGTCTCACAGCAGCCTGGACCATCACCTGGAAAGAACTCTCATGATTTCTTGAAGGTAGAAGTAGGAGGTACCCACAGAGGTCTTCCTCTGATGTCACATCAGAGTTAGGGATGGAAATAAATGAGGTAGCACTGGTGGAGAGAAACCAGGGCAGC
>NW_004524867.1:329132-334789 GCF_000260255.1 Octodon degus | reverse complement strand
AAGGAAGCTGTCAAATGGGAGGAACAACTTGGATGAGGTAAAGGAGAAAAGACAGAAGGAAGGAAGGGAAAAGGAAATATATACATATACACACAGAATAACTTCAGTAATTGTACTGTTGATCTCTGCTGGTCTATTGAAAGGAGCAATTAGTGCTTAATTATTTTCTTCTTTTTAATTTATTTTGACTAGTTCTGAACGCTTCTGTCTGGTAATCTGGACAACTAATTTGAGGACAAAAATATGTAATATAACAACCATTGTTGAATTCCTATCATTTTGTTCAATGAAATTCTGTATTGTTTCCAATGTCTTACTGTTCTACTATTTTTATTCTCTTTTTCAAAAATTAGTAATTCCAGGGTTTGAGTTAGGTTTTTAGATGGTACGTACAGTTTGTTGCTAATAATTAGCCAACTATCAGCCAAGTGTGGTTGTACACATTGTAGTCCAGCATTCCTGGGTGCTGAGGACAGAGAGCATCAAGTCTGAGCCTAGAGTGGGGAAGACTGATGGCTATCACAAGACCTTAACTCAAAAGATTTTACAAGGGCTGGCTGGCAGTGCTACTCAGAGAAATGGTCTTGGATTTCAACCTCAGCCTAGCAGATAGATGATGGATAGAGAGAGTGATGGTGAGATGAATGAATCCATGGTTGGATGGATGGATGGATGGATGGATGGATGGATGGATGGATGGATAGATAGATAGATAGATAGATAGATAGATAGATAGATAGATGATAGATAGATAGATAGATAGATAGATAGACAACAGACAGACAGACAGACAGACAGACAGACAGACAGACAGACAGAATCTGAAAATAACATGAATTGACTGGGCTAAAACTTTGTCTCAATTGAAAAACTGTACAGGTAAAACTTGGAATCAAGACCTTAGCTTCATTATCTAATTACCATACATTTGCAGTGAATTAATTTAAAAAAAGACACTTTTTACACATTTAAAGCATCATCAACTTGCAAGGCTTTTTCTCTCCTGAGCTATGTCACAGCTCATTTTTCTCTTAGTGGCTGGAAGTGTTTTACCTCACTGGCTTTTTAAATTTAAATCCAAACCTAGATAAGTAACCCATAAAGTCTGCCAAACAGATCTGTAGCAATTACGTGGAGCTTGCCAATTTTCCTCTTGCAACAAAATGTATATATCCCACGAAGAACTGACCAAAAAATACTTAGTTACCAAAATCATTGACTTCCTAACACCCAGGCTGAGATTTCCATGCGGAACCCGTTTTTCGATCCCACCAGTGTTTACTGCTTGCTAAGTTGGAAATGACAGTAACTTAGTTTACACCGTGGTGTAATTCAAGTCAACTCAATTCAAACCCATTGACATAGTGAAACAGTATGAGTCAAAAATCAGGTGACAAAGATTGAGTGCACTATTTACAAAGATTTCATGTCCTTTATTTATCCAAACCTCTATGACCATGCCCTTGAACTCGTAGGGGCCAGAAAAGAGATGCAGCTCCTCACATTCATAACTCACTGAGTTATGACAGAGCTGACTCAGATTCAACCACCAGCACTGTAAAAATTAAAAATAAATATATTGAGTCATACACACACACACACATACACACACACACACACACAAAAATACAGAAACAGTGGCCTAAAACAGATATGAATATTTATTGTTAATGAAAATAAGAATAAAGTGACCATAATTAGCTCAATAATTTAGACATTCCTGGTGGAAGGAGCTATTTAATAGTTTCACTTTTTTATATAGATTCATATATAATTTATTTTTTATTTTTTATTTTTTTTGAGTACAGAGTCTACAAGGTGTTCAGGGTCTCACTACATGGATCCGACTCGTAGTGATCCTCCTGTTTACAGCCTTCCAAGAGCTGGGATTACAGATGCACGCCACCATGCCGCCCAGTCTCAATCGATGTCTCAGCACACCCCGGGGGCAGGGCCAGCATAGCAGGTCTGGGGATCAAATCCCCGGTCCCTGCATCTGCTTAAGCAGGCACTTTATAATCCGCTGAGCTATTTGGCCAGCCACATAAATAATTTCTGATATAGTATTGAGGACAAGGGACATAATGATATCTACTTATGCACTTTTAAGGATTTCTGGACTGATACACAATCTTGAAACAATGCAACCAATATTATGAGTATTACACAACTAATTCACACAAAGAACTAAGCTAAGCAGTTCTTCATTGTGTGCGTAATTCGCTTCCACAATTACTCAATGAGAGTTGACTAACCTGTCCAATTGGGTTTTTTTCCTTTTTCTCGATGCTACAGGTTGAAAATGTTTTAACATTTCACATTTCTGTTCTTCTGTCAAGAACTGTACAAGATTCAAAGTCAGAAGTGTGTCTCTGCTTTTTCTACAGTAGCGCTGATCATTAGATTCCAAGCTGGTACTTTCAAGGTAAAACCCCGGAAGCTGCAGATGGGGAATTAAACTCTGGGACAGCATGGGAGAAAATAGCCCCAGGTTTTCATTTAAGAGTACCTTATTTTACAAGATGTGAATTTGGCATGACTATCATACAGCAAAGCTGTATCTTATGGCTTAATTCATTGTATTTATCAAAAGTAAATTTTTATATTCTCTATTAATTTTCTTGGGTAATTGACTTCGTTTGGGTTGAAAAAACTATTAGTGGTTCCAACATTGCCAGTCCTATGGAAAACCCACCACTATTATGGACTACTGGACTATATTGGAATATTTTGCTGAATTCACACACCTACAGTATTTAAATGACAATGGAATACCTTTCTGTGACAAAACTAAATTAAAAAAAAGGGGATACAAATGAAGGACCATTTTGTATCTGTATACTCAAAATAGTTAGGATAGATATACAGCTACTTTCTTTTAATTCAATGAGTAGAGAGATTTGTTCTAATAGTGTTCGTGGACAGGATATCATGTCTGCATCTTGTCCTATGAATAACCACTATGAAGACAACAATGTGCAATGTATTAACTATTGAAATGGATAGGGATCGGTTTTGAAATGGTCTCATTGCTATTTGTTTCTCAATAAAATTATTAAATAAAAATAAATAAATAAATACAAATAGAAAATAAAATAGAAAAAAGATATACTTTATAGGGAATGTTTAAAAAAAAACTATTAGTGGCCAATATATATTGGGAACATGTGGCACCTTATACATAAGCTCTCTGGCTTTGTTTTTAATCATAGCTTAATGAGAAATTACTAGGTGAGTGGAATATGGAGGAAAATGTGCAAATGTCAGTGAAAATTAAATACTAAAAATGTGTAAATTAGAGTCCTAATGGCCAGTAGGAAATCTTGTGAACAAGCACGATTTGGGTGCTGGCAAAATAACTATTGACCATTTAAAATGTTAAATTTCTGGTGCTATTACAAGTTAATCACTCAGATGTTTGTTAACAGGAGTGCAAAAACATTAAGAAAATCATTAATCAAATAAGCCTGAGTAAAATTAGTTATTTCACAGGAAACAGAAACATGACAACACAGACAGAGTAGCTAATATAGATAGATGTACTAAACATTATTTCTTGCTTGTATAATTAGATCTGGTCAACTAGAACAAATTATTAATTGCAAAATTAATATAACAACTCTTATGTCACTATTCATAGGAATAACTTGAAAAATTACATAAATGAAAATGTGTGGCCAAGTCTTTAATTAATATTTGGGATAACGTGGTTCCTCTATTCATTATTATTCATGTGATTTTTATGCCCTTCCTATGCCATAAACTAAAAAAACACAATTTTATTCAAAAGCAATGCATTTTCTGGGTTGGGGAGATGGCTCAGTGGTCTAAAGCACCTACTTAGAACAAGCTAAGCTAAGCTAAGCAAAGCACAGGGACCGCAGTTCAATCCCCCAGCACCACATGCCAGCCAGCCCCGCCCCCTGGTGGGCTGAGCAGGCCACACACACACAAAATAAATAAATAAATAAATGAACAAATGAATAAATAATAAAAAAAGCAATGCATTTTCATTTAGCTACAAATGGGAGTCACTATGCATTGAAAGGCTAGATAAAACAAAATACCCTTGGGATCCACTGGATCAGATGAAGAGAGAGACAGACAGACAGACAGACAGGCAGGCAGGCAAACAGACAGACACAGAGAGACTAGTTACATCTCACCTCCATGTATCTAAGAAGTAAAATACTTCCCCAGCACCTTACTTGAGAAGTATATTCAACTCCAGTAAGAAATAAATAAATAAATAAATAAATAAATAAATAAATAAATAAAAACTAATACTTGTACCTGCTGTGGCAAGTGATTAAAAAAGAAGTACTATCCATAGTAGGTAACACCTCTTGAGAGTTTAAAGAAAAAGATCCTACTACAGACATCATCCTTTGCTGCAACATAAAATCTGAGGTATTACTGAGCAAAATAATTGCCGCATCAAGGACAGAAAGATGAACATGAGGTAGAAAATTAACTGCACTTCCTGAAGATGATATGTGTATCCTCTATCACTGAGGGAGCGTTGGATTTTAGTTCAGCTCAACCGAACTGCATCTTATGTGGGCTCTGTGGAAATAGAAGAGCCCACGCAAAAGAGACAAAGCCTGGGTCAGCCTCCTCCTTGCCAACGTCAAGCAGTGCAACCTCGGCTTAGCACCCCGAGAGGAGCATGCTGTCCTCATCACCACAGCCATCACTGCCATCCTCACTGTCGACACCACCACCACCATGGTCATACTCGACATCACCATTGGCATCACTGCCGTCAGCGCCCTCCCACCAGCTGCCCGTCCATATGAGCACCACTAGCACTGCATTTATTGTCACTCCCATAAACATTAGCATCACCATCCTTATTATAATCTTTGCCATTACCATCTGTTTTGGAGCCTTCACCTTCATCAACATCCTCATCACTGTCCTCCTCACCATTAACACCAGTGTCATCACCAACTTTATTGTCTCCTTTCTTCATGATCGCCAGCAGCAGCAGCACCATCGTTCACATCACCATCTTCACTACCGTCATTACTACCACTATTCCCATGATTACGTATCACCAACATGATCACCACCACCACCATCATTACCACCACAACCACCACCACCACCACCACTACCTTCACCACCACCACCACCATTTCCATGATTACGTATCACCAACATGATCACCGCCACCACCATCATCACCGCCACCACCATCATTACCACCACAACCACCACCACCACCACCACTACCTTCACCACCACCACCACTATCACTATCACAATGACCACCACCACCATCTTCATCATCACCACCACCATTCCCATGATTATATATCACCAACATGATCACCACCACCACCATCATCACCACCACCATCATCACCACCACCACTACCTTCACCACCACTACCATCACCACCACCATCACCACCTCCACCACCACCTTCACCATCACCACCACCACTACCACCACCACTACCTTCACCACCACCACCATCACTATCACAATGACCACCACCACCACCTTCACCATCACCACCACCATTCCCATGATTATATATCACCAACGTGATCACCACCACCACCACCACTACCTTCACCACCACTACCATCACCACCACCACCATCACTATCACAATGACCACCACCACCACCTTCACCATCACCAC
>NW_004524867.1:317395-329017 GCF_000260255.1 Octodon degus | reverse complement strand
CATCACCACCACCACCACCATCTTCACCACCACCACTACTATCACCACCAACAACAACACTATCACCACCACTAGTACCACTACCACCACCATCACCATCACTACCATCATCATCACCACCACCACTACCACCATCAAAATGACCATCATTATCAAAGATAGCCTAGCGGATTCTGTTTATCTACCATGTCCTGGCCTTCTACCATGGACTTCACTTCTTCAACTCACTTTTCCCTCCCAATCCTCACAACCAACCACATTGTTTTCATTTTACAAATAAAGTGCCAGAAGCTCAGAGATATTATATATCCAAAATCACAGATCAAGTAAGAATTTGAGAAATTATTAAGAGTCAATGGTTTTGGAAGCTCCACTATATTTCAGAGTAATAATACGAGGCTTGGCTTATTCCAGTGGTACTCAACTTGTTTCTCTACTCAAATCTCCTGAAGAGATTTTGAAACTGATATTCTGTGAAAACTCTTGACACTACTTCAGCATCCCTGGCTGCCTCGCCGAATTGTTATTTTTTAGGCCACCTTAGATGAATCCAACACATGACCAAGGGATGAGTAGATCTTAATGAGTTGTAACAAGCAATATGAAATTCTGTCAACCAGACAAGTTCATTAGAAACTCATTACCCAGGCCTCTTTTGTCTTCATGTGGCCTACTCACATTAGCACCATCTGCCTGGCATGTATCAAAACTCCACATCCCCACAAGGAAACCAGATGTTTGGCATAAAGTACACTGCATACCTAAGCAAATTAGGAACAGTGAGACCATTCTATTAGAGTAGGAAGGATGGGAAACCCCTGAAAACTTGAGTCCAGATCCTAGCCCAAAGGCAACCATTTAAACATGCATTGCTAAAATTTGATTTTTATTGACATACAAGTTACAGCCAGGAGGACTACAGACTGGTGTTCCACAATACAGAAGGTTGTCTGTGGTTAAGAAGGCATGTCTAGGGAGAATAGTCTTGTATCGTCTACAGTAAAATTTGCCTACATACTGAACAATGGCTATTTCTGGATGACAGAATATAGATTGATTGATTGATTGATTGATTGATTGATTGATTTGGTACAGGGTCTCACTACACAGCTCGGACTCATAGTAATCCTTCTGTCTCAGCCTCCCCAGCACTGGGATTACAGGCATGTACCACCACACTTGCTTTCAGTGGCCAGCACAGCATGCTTGGGGTTCTGAAATCAGCATGGCATGTGGTACCAGGGATCAAACCCAGGTCCTTGCGCTTGCCAGGCAGGTGCTTAAACCGCTGCGCTACCTCCCCAGCCCTGGACTTATGGTTTGAATTTTCTCTTCTTTCTAGCTTGCTGTATTGATGAGCAGGTACAAACCCTGTAAAAATTAAAGGCACAGCCTTCAAAAGGCAAACTGCCAAGTATAACTTGGAAAGAGGACATGTAAAAATATTAAGTATGGAAGAAGTAAGGGAGAGAATTCTCAGTTCCAGTGTTTCTAATTTATGCTTGGAAATGCAATTATAATTTGCTTGGAAACTCAATTACAAATACTAATTCATTAGATGTGATGGCAATTAATTTGTTTCTCAAGCACATTATTAACTTTAGTCCTGAATAATATAAAGTTGGAAGAAAACCAGGAAAAGGGGGGAGTGGAGAAGATGAACTCAAATAGCTAAATAAGAGAAATTCTTTCTGCTTTTCCACAGCACAATAAGGTAACCATAATGTATAACCTATGATTGTTTCAAAATAATCAGAAGAATCCAAAATAACTGGAAAAATCCAAAGTATCTCGACACAGAAATGATTAATGTATGAGGATATGGAAATGCTAATTAACCTGATGGGATTATTATTACATTTGGTATGCACATATCAAATTATTACCCTGTATCCCATAAATACATACAAATATTATGAATCAGCTTTCAAAATATAAATGAGTTGAATAAAGTCTGAAACCTGTGTAAGAGCGAAGTTACTTTCCTATGGCATATTCTGTCTGTCTTCAATTAGATAACCTTCACCTATGGTTATCTCAGCTTCATCTTTAGTTTCCTGTTTCGACTTGTACCGAAGTGTTGTGCTTTGTCTGCGAGTACCTGTATGTCACTTACACTCCAGAATCTCGCTGCACAAGGTGTCTAAAAGATGATTCAGCACATAAATAATATCAGAAAATTTAAAATCCCCGGAGTAGCGGAATGGTTAGGTCCCTGGGTCTGAACTATCCTTGCTTTCCCCTCTCCTCCTTAATGCATTTTCTTAGAAGGCGTTACCAAGAATGCCTGTGAAATGATGGGCCCGTTGAGGCAAGGTGCGTGTCACTCATGAACCAAAGTGGCACTGCAGATTCTAGGAATCTAGTTGCCAACAGAGGCGGCTGTGGAAGTGATGCTCCTCGAGGTTTAGACCTTGAGCTGCTCCTGTGGATCACAGGACACAGCCGCGCCCCCTCCCGTCAGGCAGCTTCCCTGCTCCAGAGGAAGCTTTAGATGACCTGCACATGGCAGCATCCCAAGACAGGTCAAGTCCTGTCGTCCTTGTAGCTCTGAAAACATGTTCATTCCTTCCTTTTTCATAAGCTTCTGTTATCTGGTTTTCATAACTTAATATTGCCCCAGATTCTCTCCTACCTTACTTACCTCTAGATCTAACCTGCTCATTCTTTTATCCCTAGAATGTTGGTGTGACTCAGAGCCAAGCCCCTGGACCTCTTCCTTCCAATGTCTCCGCCAGCTCTAGGACCACAATATTTTCTACCATGGATGGCCCAAAGTCTCCCTTAAGCTCTAAACTCCCGCACCTCTTTGCCTATGGCACATCCCCTGTGGATGTCTAATTGGCTTCAAAAAACACAGCCTGCTTAACGTCTAACTTTGGACCCAGTCCTTCTCCCCATCATCAATTACTCCAAATCTGTGCCTGTCCCCAATTCCAGGTCTCAGACTCTTCCAAGTTTCTTTCCACTACTATTTGGGACAAAAGTCCTGGCAGAATTATTCATTCATTCTTCTCTTCCTTCTGTTCCTCATATCTGGCCTGTCATCAAATTCTACCAACTCTACTTTCAAAATAAATACTGACTGTGTCCACCCCCAGTGGAGCGACCACCCCTTCTCCCTTGCTAAGAGTTCAGAATGCACAGACAGAAAATCCTATGTTCCTAATTCACCGAAGCATCCGTCTCAAGAGCTACTCAAGTACTCCATACAATCAACAAGTTCCCTAAAAGAAGTGCACAAGAGCTACACTCTAACATTCTTAAAATGATATTTCAAAATAGAAAATCTTATTAAAAATGGAGTCCAGGGCCATGGAGATAGCTCAGTGGCCTAAGCACCTGCCTAGGCAAGCGCAAGGACCTGGGTTTCAACCCCGGTGCCACATGCCGTTACTGCCCCTCTGGGGGCATGCTGAGCTGGCAACGGAGTCTGGGCATGGTAGTACATGCCTGTAATCCCAGCACTGGGGAGGCTGAAACAGGAGGATCACTACGAGTCTGAGTTGCATGGTAAGATCCCTATACCAAATACATAAAATTAAAAAATAAATAAATAAAAATGGAGTCTGCATTTTATATTGGTCTCTAATTTAATCAACCATGGATGATTCACGAACTCCATTTTTTTTTCTTTTTTTCCATAATTTTATTGAGAAACAAATAGCAATGAGATAGTTTCAAGCCAAATTGGTAGGACAGTTTCAATAATTAACACATTGCATACATTCTTCCTAGTGGTTAATTGCTGTACAAGATGCAGACATGATGTCCTATTTACAAACACCATTAGAACAAATCCCTCTATTCATTAAGAGAATGTAACTATATATCTATCCTAACCACTTTGAATACAAAGATACAAAATGGACATCATCTGTAGCCCCCCTTTTTTTAATTAAGTTCAATTATTTGAATATTATAGGTGTGTTAACTCAGCAAAATATTCTAAAAGAGTCCAGTAGCGCAAGACCCAATACTAGTATGGACTACTAACTCCATTTTCTAAAGAGTAAAGATGATCCTATCTGTAAGCCCTATGATGGGGTACCTGGAGCTAGTCTTATAAGAAAATGCGTGCCTATAATCAAAAAGAACAGTACCAAAGCCCATCTCTCTTCATCCCTTAGAGAGTATATTCTGACCAGGTAAACCACTGTGTATGGAAGGCTATGTGCTAATTCCCCACCCGCCACGCACACATCTGGAGCATATTATATAATTTCAAAGTCCGATCTTGTCAGCTTCTTTTAGTGCTTTGTACCATTTTACAGATGTTCCCTGGCTGAAGGTTTTGCCTCAGAGCCTAAGGAGATGCATTTAATTAGCTTTGTGGATTTTGAAGACATAAAACCACTTGTGGAGGCAGGAAAAGATAATAAGGTCCTCCCTGCCCACCTGCCCCAAGGGAGAGTGATACATCTTCACACGTGTAGTTTATCAGGCATCTGTTGGGTGGAACTGGGATGTTCCACGGCTGAGGAGCAACTTGTATTGGGAAAGAGATTTGTCTTCCTGCTCTCCCTGAAAGCACCACTAAGTAGTCATGGATCCGGATGATTAAAATTTTCTTCTCATTTCAAGGCAAACATGTTCCACGCAGAGGTGGCTGGGCCAACAACTTTAAATACAAGTTGATCTTTTCTGTCCCGATGAGAGAAGTCAAACATGTCTTCTATTCTGCGCACCATTCCACAGAATAGTTTTAAGATGAAAACAGATTACAGTTAAAAAGGAAATGTCCCAGCATCTGGATTTTAGACTCGATGTCTCTATACACCAATCACATCATCTGGGGCTAATAAATTTCATTCCTTCTTATGCATCAACTGTCTTGTCCATTACAGGATAAGAGCTCATCTGCTTTCTTCCAGGAGATAGAACGGAAATCAAATTTAACAAGCTTGTCAAACATTTTGAGAAGCCAAGCAGCTGAAAAAAATGGATAAATAGCTGTACATGCACTCTGTTAATACTTACTGCATACCTTGGGTTATATGTTTGATCCAAAGTGACTGATGTTTGGATTTTTGGTTGATCTTCAAAAACACATAGGGTCCCAGCTGTTCGTGGTACTATTCCTATTTTGCAGCTCTCACGTTGACATCTAGTAAATGTCAGCTTAGGGTGGAGTATCGTGACTGAGAAACACGAGAACCAAAGATGGGAGGTGCTTCTCCATCAGTGACACTTCACCAAAGCCTCCTGCTATCATAGGGGATGGGCTTTTTGGAGACTGTTGAATCTAGAGTTTGTGACTGATTCATGGTCCAGTGGTAGGATTGGCGGGTGAGTGCTAAGCCAGCCCTACAGCAGGGAGCTTGCATACACTGTAAGGGACTGAAAGAGGCTTCGGTCTCTCTCCTCCGGCTGCTTTTGGTGTCTTGTGCCACCGTGAATGGTTGCCTCTCTGTCATAGGCCACCCTGCTTTGGAGTCAGCTGATTGTGGACTAAAGCTCTACAAACTGAGCTAAATAAACCTTTCCCCCCTTTTACCTTGGGAGTTGGGTATTTTGTCTCAGCAACGAGAGAAAAGTAACTAAGACAGATAAAGCCCACAGACTAACTTTAACAACATTAGAACACCATCCTTCGGGCCAGAGCCACCAACAGCCTGTGGAGCAACATGCCTCAGTTCTTCTGTGACTACTGCAATACATATCTTGCCCATGATCTTCTGTCTGTGAGAAAGACAAACTACAGTGGTAGGAAACATAAAGAGAATGTGAAAGACTGCTACCAGAAATGGATGGAAGCGCAAGCTCAGAGCCTGATTGACAAAACAACGGCTGCATTTCCACAAGGATAGATCCCTCCTACTCCATTCTCGGCTCCTCCCCAGCAGGGGCCACAATCCCACCTCCACCCAGTCTCCTGGGTCTTCCTCGCCCTGGTATGATGCCAGTACCCCACATGGGAGGCCCTCCCATGATGCCAATGATGGGCCTCCCTCCTGCCAGGACTTGCTCCCAGAATGAGGCCACGCATGAGAGGCCACATGCTGATGATGCCTGGACATCCGATGATGCGACCGCCAGTTTGGCCCATGGTGGTGCCCACTTGGCCAGGAATGACTCAACCAGACAGAGAAAGGGGAGGGGTGGCCTCTCTATATCAGTTTGATATTATTTGTTCTGCTTCACCAGGGGATCATGGGGCTGTGCCTCTGGGTGTTTTCCAACAGCATGAATGACCAGGAAGACTTGCTCCCCTTGACTTCCTGTCAAAGAATAATTTTGAAGGGAGAAGTATGATAAACAAAAGTGCAGACAGTACAGTTTCAATTGTACCGTGAAATATGAAAATAAGCTCATCAGCTCTTTTAGTTAAAAAGAAAAGAATACCATCCTTCATCATATAGAAGACTATTTTATGTACCACCAAGAAGTAAAACATTGTCATTTGTAAATTCAAATCTGATCATTATGAGAAAGAAGGTTTAAATGAAAAAAAATTCACATTTTGTGAATAGTAAGGAAAAAATAGTTTCGTTTTTTTTTTTTTTAGTCTTTTATTTATGTATGGATTTGGTACAGGTCTCATGATGGAGCTTGGACTGGTAGCAATCCTCCTGTCTCAGCCTCCCCAGAGCTGGGATTACAGGCATGCACCACCATGCTCAGTTTTGGTGGCTGGAACAGCTAGGTGACCAGCACAGCATGCGGAAGCCAGGACTGAACCTGGGTCCTTGCACTTGTCAGGCAGGCGCTTAGGCCACCAAGCTATCTCCCCGGTCCTATCATTGTTTTTAAGATAAGAGAAAGGTAGTTACTGCCACTTAATAAACCAACCAACAAAGCAGAGACTATTTTCCTGTTTACATATCTGTCAAAACATGCTATGTTCCAAATTCATGATTACTGAGAAATTTTCCTATCTAAGGACTCATGAAATATCTCTATTTAGTTTCTGTTTTAACTAAAACAGTTAATGTCTTTATTTTATAAATACTATTATTAACCATGACATCAGTCTGAAAATATCAAAAGTTGATACTGCAGTACAGAGAAGAGAAAGGAATCGAGAGAAATCCTTACCCAAGAGACCAGAGCAACATTCCTCCTAGGCTTTCTTTTATTGTCAGTGCAGCTCTAAAAGCCTCTTCCATGTGTAGAAATTTATTTTGTAATTAAACAACCAAGCAAAATTATTTAGGTTTAATGATGGGTGCTGGGAATAGCACTCTACATGGCTAGATAGCTTTTACGAATGCAACTGGGACAATTCTTCTTAGACTAGGAGGTGTGACAGTAAATATTTTCAGCTCTAAGGGCCACAGGAATTGTCACACCATTCAACTGTGCTGTCCTATCACAAATGTCACCATTAGTCAACCAGTGTCACCGTAACCCAAATGTTAACCAACTATCCAGTGCTGTTGTGTGCCAATAAAACTTTATTTGCAAGTATAAGCAGCAGGCCAATTTTGCCTAGTGGAGTGTAATTTTCAAACACTCACCTTAAAAGATAAATAAGATCAGATTGTCTTATACATAAACATATCACACCAGACATTTAACAGCCTACGTGTCTCTCCAGTCAAATCTGCAGTCCTTTTGGTGGCTGAAATTTTACCCAGTGAAAGCTGATTCATTACACTACATTTTTTCACATACTCTCCTCCTCAGATGAAATGGACTGAGTTGGATAAGGTCTGTCTCAATGAATGACTGTCCCAAAAAAATGCAGGAGAAGCGCTCCAAGGTTTTCAAGCATTTAGCCGATTGCTACATAATATTCAGACACCTATGGTAAGGTTAAAAGAGAAAGCAAAAAACATACAGAGATGGACAAGCAATCAGAGCCATGAAAAGAGGGCATGGATGCTTGTGCATCAGTGTTAAACAGCTAAAAAAAATCCCTGCCAGAGCCGGGTCTGGCTTCCTGTCTTTCAAGACTCCATGAACCTTTGCTGTCAAAGCAGATTGGGCCACAAACACCAACACTCAAGTCCCATTTAATCAGCTGGAGTTGGCTCAGAGAACCCAGAATTATCTCTGAGAAGCTCAGTCACAGAAACCTGGTATTACATTAGGGACTCCCTGAGAGAAGAGCAGCACGTGACCTTCAAACACATCCACCTTCTCAGCAATCAGATTTAAAGCCACCAAGCCAGAGTCGGTGATATTTAGGGATGATGAACTTACAAAACAAATGCCACAGCCCTTTCTCATCTGCAAGATTCTATAAAAATATTTTAGTTCCATTTAGATGTTTGGCTTCTGTACGCAATAATCTACAAATTAAAAGTAGGTGTGCAGTGGTCCTTCTAGGAGACATTCCGGTCTGACAGGGTGAGTATGGATTAACAACAGGTGCAGTAAATCAAACACAGAATTTGATTCCTGTACCTCCCAAGAGCTGTTTCTATAAGCACGTTGGATAGAATTAGAAAATCAGCATCAACCTGCTGCTTTGGTGTAGCTTCATCAGCTTTGTACGTGCACTCAGTCACCATTTAGTTCTGTTATGACAATGGATAAGTGAAGCGGGATGAGTCGGAGATGTGAAAATGAATTTAAACTTCTGCAATTTTGCTGTACTCATATGGTGAGTCAGTTCTGCAGTCTGGGTGTGGATTAAGTTCCTAGATTAGGTCTTTTTCCATCAGGAAAAAAAAACAAACCTAAACTAGGCAGCTATTTTTCTTTTCTTGTTCGTTTGCTTTTATGTTTCCACCAAATAGCTGGGTATGCTGTAGTTATTCAGTAAGGGCAGGTAGAATAAATAAAGTTCATTAAGTTCATTTTGCTACAGATTCATTTATGTGGGTAATATACCTGCAAAGGCAAAACAGCATTTTGGGGTGATTTGTTCTGTAGGAATAGGCAAATCATATAAAAACACATCAAAATTAATGACTATTGTTTCTGGAAAAGTTTGGACTTTGATTACACCCATGCGTACCATGTCAATGCCTCAGGAGAGAACCTAGGTTTGCTGTTCTGTCTCATCCTCGGTATCTTGAAAAGGCACTATGGGTTATTTTCTTATTTGATTTAACACTAAGTCTTTAACTGAGCCAGGGCTGTCAACTGGATGAATAACTCTGAATATCTACAAGGAGGCCAATGCATTATTCAAGACCTTTACACCCTCCAAATTAAAAGGACTGTTTCCAAAGATCTCCTTGACAGGAATGCATAGGGTGGAGGTGCTTTTGACAACAGGCATCATTGCATAAAAGCCTTCAAATTGTCAATCGTCTATCCCTAAGACACAAAATACTGAGAAAGAACTAGCAGGACAAAATAAAACTGAGACTCAGAAGAGTCCAGGTGAACAGTTGAGAAACTTAGAAACACTCTCACTCCACTGGTTTAAAATAATTCTATAGCTCCATGATCCCGGTGAGTGATAAAGGAGAGCCCACCCACTAGAGGGCCTTGGGTGACCAAGGACAGGAGCCAGAGGACGGTGGGTTAGCCTGACCCTTTTACCCCATATACTGGTCCCATCACTGGTATCCCATCAGCCATCTCCCTTGAGATGTCTCCCCATTCCACTGCTTCCCTGGCTTCTCCCATGCACAGTGCTTGACTCCAAGATCATTTAAAGGGGAAATTAACAGTACACATCAAGGCAGTGAGTATGATGCCAATTCTGTAGTTACCTTATCAGAACAGAATCCGTGCCCCTTCCGAGGGGAGTCCCCCTGAGACAGCTACACCAGTGTGTGCTACAGGGAACAGCCTGGACCACCATGACTCCCTCAATCCCTTGGGAGAGTTTCCATGTAGCCCCCAACTCCCCTTCAAAGATGGCCCGGACCATCATTTTATTGTGATAACGTGGGCACATTTGAAGTCTGCTCTCCAAGACCCTGAGCTGGGATCTTTCACTGCCACCCAGCACGCTTTCTACTGAGTTCTTTATTGGTCTTCAAGTCTTCAGACTCTCCTTTCCCCTCAGGGCCACTGTAATGGCTGATACATCATGTCAACTTGAGAAGTCTAGAAACTTAACTAAGGGGCTCAGCAGTCCTACATCCTAGGGTGTAGAGGACATGCTCTAGGGTGGCTGTCTAGGGTCTGAGAAGTGAAGGCTGATTCACTGTGTCAACTTGAGAAGCTCAGAAGTTTAACTAAGCAACTCAGCAGGGAGTCAGGGTCCTCATTTTGTAAACATCCTGAGTCTGTAAAAGAGGAGGGTAGGGAGAAAATGTGAGTGGTACACCCACCCCACAGTCAGCAGCCTACACACAAAATAAAGGAGGAAAAGAGACTTACTCTTCTCCCCTTTCTGTTCCTGTTGCTTTTTCTGTCTTCTGCTGCCTTGAACTGCTGCCCCTGCGCATGCTACCCTGTCTTGGAGCCAGATGATTATGGACTGAAACCTCCACAAATGGTGAGACAAGTAAGCCTTTCCCTCTTTAATTTGGGCATCAGGTATTTTGTCTCAGCAACGAGACAAAAGTAACTAACACAACCACTCGGATGGAAACTGGGCAGTCTGCCTGTCTCCCATTCTCCTGGCCTTATCTTAGGAGAAAGCAAACTATGGGAGACAGTTCAGAAGACAGATCCTACCTTCTTCACAATTCCTGGTGATTATAGGCCCTTACCCTTCAGGATGTTGCCTTCCCATCATGCCCTAAGTGATAGGAAGTGTGAAAGAAGATGCCCCACACAGGTTAGAGCGGGAAACTATCCTGCTCCGGGTGCAGGAGTCTCCAAAGGGAACAATGTTGAAAAGCCACACTTGTAACAATAAGAGTTAGTCCTCCCTAAGAACAGGAACATTCTCACAGTGCACAGAAAACCGCGTGGAGGATAACCCCGGCGCCAGGCAGGAGGACTGCGACACCTTGCCTCCCAGGTGCAGGGACTCCAATTAAAGTGATGTTCCCTTACCTCACAGAAGCTTTGACACTGGTGCTTCCTCAGGTCCCCTGGTTCCTTGCAGGGCTCCAGGCACTGGAAGAGAGAAACACAAACAAATTGGGGCATGGCTGAAACCAAAGCCCAGGGAATCATGAATTCATTGGCAGTCATTGCATTCCATGGCTGTTTTTCCTGGTTGGCTCAGAAAATTCAACTAATTGGTTGATCTAGTTTTAATTGGGTAGCGTACAAATCCAAGCAAGGGCACCACTGCAGAGTGAGAACCAAGAGAAATGTATTTCAACTGTGTTGGAAGCAGAGTTAGGCAGCCTGGTAGGAACTGACCGGAAAAGAAATGACGTACACTATCAGGTTGAGTATTTTGTGCAAAAGCTATTCTATAAAAATTTTTATACTCGTTTCTTAAAGTCTAAGAAATGCTTTTCAAAGTTTGCTGGTTCAGATGAAACTTTTTTCTCATAAAATGTAGTGCCAACTTGCTTTTAGATTGGGCTGCACTTTGAATACTCTAAGTATGTGGAAATGCAGTAAATATCCACATACAATTAACATATCTTTAGCTTAATGAGTTGAACAGCACTGACACATATCCGATCAATTGCTCTAATAAATAACTCTAAACTTGGAATCTGACACGAGAGTTTCATAACAGAAAGTAAAGCTTATTTAAACCTATATATTTCGGGGCTGGGGAGATGGCTTAGTGGAATAAGTGGTTTCCCAGCAAGCGCAAGGGCCTGAGTCCAATCCCCGGTTCCGCAAAAAAAAAAAAAAAAA
>NW_004524867.1:308293-315840 GCF_000260255.1 Octodon degus | reverse complement strand
ATCTACTTAGAACAAGCTAAACTAGGCAAAGCACAGGGACCGTGGTTCAATCCCCCAGCACCACATGCCAGCCCACCCTGCCCCCTGGTGGGCTGAGCTGGCCACACACACACACACACACACATAAATAAATAAATAGATAAGTATTTTTTAAAAAAAAAAAAGAACATTTAAAAAAAATAATAACAATTAACACATTGCATACATTCCTCCCAGTGGTTAATTGCTGTACAAGATGCGGACATGATATCATATCTACAAACACCATTAGAACAAATCCCTCTATTCATTAAGAGAATGCAACTATATATCTATCCTAACCACTTTGAATACACGGATGCAAAATGGACATTCATCTATATACCCTTTTTTTGTTAAGTTCCATTATTTGAATATTATAGGTGTGTTAACTCAGCAAAATAATCTAAAAGAGTCCAGTAGCCTATAATAGTATTGGTATACAAGCTTTCATTAGTGAAAAATAACCTAGTAAAAGACAAACATAAGCCACCCAAATGTAAGTATACAATTGTTATAGATAGCCATGTAAGTTTTTCATCTATGTCATTTTGACTTTCACCTTTGATATATTTTCTAATTCAGATTAAAAAAAATTTAGCTATACTTCAGACAAGTATAATGTAAAATTCAGGCAATATCACGTATCAGCAGACCATGCTGCTTTAGGAGCCTTCCTCCCTGTGTTAAAAGAAAATCTCGGTGATGGAGGTTAATTTTCAAATATCCAAGAAGTATGATGTATGATTGAAATATTGTGTATAATGACGGTGTATTTCTTAAAAGAATTATTGTACTAAAAAAACACATTGGCACAAAGCTAAAAGAAAGAAAATCACATTCACATTTCATCCAGATGAAAATACTTCCTCTTTTTCCACATATTAAAAAACAATGTGTCCAAAGAGAATAGGCGCAAAGCCTTCAGCAAGAGAGAAGCAAACACAAAATTGATACTGTCACCTGAAGACAACTACTTTGCCATGCGTTACATGTCACTACCATGAATGTCAGGGTCTTATATTGCTTAAAACTATGCAAAACAATAATAGAAGTCACCATGGGGGGGGGGGCCACTGTTTGAGGGTTTCAGGCTGCAGAATGACGAATGGCATTCCATAGTTTCATCCTAGGGTACTTTGTCAAACTCAGTAGAGAAAAACTTAAAATCTCAGGTGGAAAATAAATTGGTTTAGAGTCTTGACACTATGCTTCGTCATTTGGAATAAGATACCCATTGTTTTCTTTCTCCCATTTCGCAGAAAGATAACTCACTTCCACATCGCATCCTTCCGTGGTAATCATATAGTAAGGTCACAGCTCCAAGCCCACAGAAATACAAAAAGTCTCCATCTGGTAATCTACTAGAATGAAAGTTGCATTCACATGGAAATTGGGTGCCATTACTACGCACCCAATCCTTAGTGCACAGCAGCAATTTAATGAGCAATTTTGAGTGAACTGGTCAGTCTCTGTGCTTTTGTAACCAGTACCTGTGGTTGCTCTCCAGGGGCCGATCTAGTAATGCGTAAGAGTGAAGGGGCTACTGAAGGACAATCAGGAAGGACAGGAAGAGCTAAGGGCCACCCAGCGTCCTGGCAACAGCTATTCTTCACCTCCTTCTGCTTCTTGTGAGATCTGCCTGCGACTGCAAACTTTGCAAAGCAGGCAACAGCACAGAGGCCGCGTAAACCCCTCTGCCTAGTGCACGAACTGTATAGCCCAGTAGAGTCCTTCCTGTGTACTGCATTTAAGCACCAGCTAGTAGATAGGCTAGTTGACCTCTTCCAACTAATTTTTTCTGAAATGAGGGTATGTCGCTTCTCATGGGACACCTGGCAACATCTAGAGATAAGCTCGCTATAACTGCAGGGAAAGGACTAGGACTGGCTTTTAGGGGACAGGAGCCACTGGCAATATACAGCATATCCCCTTATTATAAAAACAGAGCTGCCTCAAGTGTCAGTACTGCCAGCTTTTGAATAAAGAGCAGCAGAAATTCAGTGCATCACAGAGACCATGCAACTGAGGACCCTCCTCCTCGGGTTGGAGGGGCAAAGGCTACTCCGCACAGTGACCCCTAACCTGGGATTAATCCTACGCATTTCAGTCAGATTCATGCTTCTAAAACATACCATCGATGACATAACTGCTGTGACAAAAACTACTCAGTGAGGGGCTGGAGAGATTGGTCAGATGAATAAGCACTTGCCTGAATAAGCACTCACTATAACTCAGTGAATATCAAATTAAGTACAAAGTATGCAGTCTGACATCCAAAGGCCGAATGTAAATTCTGCCTAATCCCATTCTTTTAACCTGGATGAGTTGTCTTCAGGAAAATTGGTTCCAGATCTTTGTACATCCAACCTGTTACTGCATTTCTCCCTTAATGAATTCTTCTTCACTCAAATCAATAGCGCCATCAAACCAGACCTTTTTTTTTTTTTTTTTTTTTTTTTTTATGGGAGAGGGTAACTGGGAAAGGGTCCAAGGCCTTACACATGATAGGCAAGTGCTCTACCACTGAGCTGACTTGTCAGTCCTTTTTTCTATTTTATTTTGAGAAAGTCCCACTAAGCTACTCAAATTAGGGTCAAACTTGGGATCCTCCTGTCCCAGCCTCATGCGCTCATAGGTGAGACTGGCCTAGTGACGACTTACGTAATTAAATGTGCTGTTAGTAGCTGGTATCTGATTGGACAAAGTAGGTCCCTGGGGGCGTGGCCTAGGGTCTACCTCCCTCTCTCCTCCTTCGATCTCCGTTCACTTCCGGCCTGCATGCCATGGATGCCCTGGACTGCTTCTTCTCTGTCACGCCACTCTACTTGAGACAGAAATCTCTACAAACCGTGTGTCAAAATAAACCTTTCCCTGTCAGAGCTGTAGGTGTTAGGAATTGCATCTCCCCAACGAGAGAGGCACTAAGATGCTGCCCAACTCAAGCAATCCACGTCTGCTGGCCACACAGGTAACATGCATTGACTCACCTGCTCTTCAACCAGATAACATCGATTGTTTTGCCCCAAGAACCCTTAATATTTTTAAAATTGTGTTGCTGGAACACAACAGCTGAGGCTGGGTATCTTTTCACAAAATGAAGCTCTAGAGCCTGGATAGAGTGACAGGATATGGTAATCTGGCGAGTGATTTCCTGGTTGCGTTGCTACGTGGCAGAGACGGAAACCGGTTGTCTGCAAAACGGACATGTGTGTCAAGGAAGCCACAGACTGGGGAGGGCTAGGCTCATCCTTACAGCAAAGCCAGCTCACGGAACCGCTGGATTCCTGCAGGTCCTGATCCACCCCTGAAAGCAGCATCAACTCATTCATGACCTAATCCCTACCTCTTATAGGTCCCACTACTTCCCTATGTGCACTGGGGTCAGAGCTTCCAGTACATAAAATGCTGAGCAAAAGCAAACCTCCAAACCTGATGGGTGAAGTCCATGAGTGTGCACTGGTATATGGACCCCTCTTCAGGAGACCGCTGTCCTTGTAATTTTTTTTTTTTTTTAAATCTTTCACAAGACACATGTCTCATTTACTTTTCTCTCATTGCTGGGGCAAAATACCTGACCTGCAAAGTTAAGGAAGGAAAGGTTTATTTAGCTCACAGTTAGTGGAGGTTTTAGTCCATATGTGGTTGGCTCAAAGGCAGAGCGGCACGTGGCAGAAGACAGAAATAAAGCAGCAAGAGGAAAAAGGGAAGAGCAGGAGCAGAGGTGGAGAGAAAGCCTCACTCCCTGCCCCATACTGCATTCGTGCTATCTGCTTCAGGGCAGGTGTAGCACTCACACCTGTAATTCCAGCATTGCACAATGAATTAATCACAAACTCTAGAAGTCACCTCATGTCTGCATGAGGCTTTGGGGGAGCAACTAAACACAACCTCAAGAATGATCCACAAACATGCATCGAGGAACAAGATGGTTTGGCTTGAGCCCTAGTTCAACCTTGTGTCTTGTCAATAACTACAAGAAGATCCAAGATCCTACTGGGCTTCTTTTTGCTATCTAACTACTACTGCACAATATTCCATCTTCACTTGAGAAAACAGTTCAGGACAGGTGACAAGGCCCCAAGTTTTACAGATTATGGGGCACCTGTAGCACTGTGTGCTCAGTGGAGGCTACCACCACTAGCCTATGGAAAGACGAGGAATTGATGAAGCCGGGAGAGATTCAGGACACAGGCTGAGTGGGCCTGAGAGAAGTGGAGAAAATGCAACTAGAACTCCAGTTTTAGCATGGTAGAAGCAATGTTATAACTCATGCCCTGTTTACACCCACTGCTCCGGGAGCTTAATGAGATAATGTACAGGAAAGAGATTTATAGCTCTTTGCAAAGTGCTTTGCAGATCTATAGGATTACTGAATTATGATGATCCCTGAAAAGATTCAGTCCCAAAATGCCTTAGGAGCTAGAATTCTAAGGTGTTTATGCAATCATGACAAATAAGGCTGACTATTTCATATCACAGAGAAAGCTGTCTAAGTTCTACAAGCCAAAGTTCTGGCCAAGAGGAAACTGGTGATGCCAGAATGTTGCTGCCACCTCCTGTGGCCAGGTTAGCCCCAAATTCCATCCAGGAAGCCAAACACCCTTCAAAGTTACATTTAACCAAGCACTGTCATCAAAGTATAGCAAAGGACATCAGATTACCGAAACAGCAACCCCGATACATTCTGAAGTAGATGACGGTTCACATAAAATTTAGATTTTCATACATGGCCAATAAGCAAGGAAGTTGAATCATGCTGAATAAATAGAAGCCACACAAAAACAAAGCAGCCAGGGCCCGCTAGATAGCTCAGTGGACTAAGGGCCTGCTTAGGCAACTGCATGGACTGGGGTTCGGATCCTGGCACCACACGCCATTCCACCCCTCCCCGGGCAAGCTGAGCCAGCCATTGAGATCAGTCATGGTAGCACAAGCCTGTAATCCCAGCGCTGGGGAGGCTGAAAGCAGGAGGAACACTACGATTCAGAGCTGCCTAGTGAGACCCTGCTCCAAATGCATTTTTAAAAAAAAAAAAGCAGCCATCTTTTTGTATATCTAAGTAAACAGCGGCTACATCAATAAATATATATTGAAATGTCCTATGAGCAAAGTACTAATCTCCTATCACCAAGATAGGAGAAAGTATGCCCAAAACATCCTGTCTGGTGTAGTACGTACTCTTTATGGAGAAACGTATGTGGCTGTCACTCTGCATCAGTGAAGCATAAAATGAATGAAAGAAGGAAAACAAGAAACCAGCAACATGGTAAGGATTTCCATATGCGATAACTGAGAGGGTTTCTTGGGACTGAGTATCCATGCCTTAGCTTAGGAGACCGAGCAGGACTTTGTTTCCAAAGCTTTCTATGCTGGAACAGCATACCTGACATGTAGGGGTTGATCAGAGTTTGGGATGACTGTCTAAATTTTAAAAATGTATTACAGGAAAAAGACACACTGCAATGAATCCCCCTCAAATTACTGCTGTCCCTCGGAGCACATTTATCTGATTGTTCTTGGTGCTTTCTGAACCAGTTCTGAACGCCCTTTGTCATGCATACTTTTATAAGGTCTGATCAAAACTGAGCATGCAATCTAAACAAAAGCCAGTCTTGTCAAAATGCATGATGTGTTCTCATGTACCTGGTTCCCTAGCGCAATTTCTGCTCTTCCCCAAAGCCAAAATGACCATGCAAGATAAACGTTTTCAATTAGCTCAGGACATTGAGGCCGCTGTGACAGCTTAATGAAAGACACTCACCAATGACAACTTCCAGAACTGCTTCAGAAAGTGGCAAAGGGATGGGATGATTTTGGGTGTGAAGCGAAGACAAGGAGAAGTATTTTCAGGGGATTAATAGCAATGTGTGTTTTGCTGTATTTTATTATTATTCTTTTGATACAGGGTCTCGCTACACAGCTCAGACTAGTGATCCTCCTGTCTCAGCCTCTCCAGTGCTGGGATTACAAGCATGCACCACCACACCCAGTTCTGAGGTTGGCATAGTGCTTCCTGGAGTTCCAGGCCAGCATGGCATGTGGTACCAGGGATCAAACTCAGGACCTTGCTCTTGCCAAGTGGGTGCTTATGCCGCTGAGCTATCTCCCCTGCCTGCTGTAATTTTTAAAATGTAAACATCTGTACCTTGTTCAACCATACTTATACACAACTTAAAAGGAGAAACATTTAGTTAGACTCAAAGGATTAATTCGGTGAAAAGTTAGAGCCCAGCCATCTCTGCAAACACTCGCAGACACATATTCCTACATCCAAACAAATCAACAGTCAACACTGACCACCACAGAAGTGCACAACCGGAAGTAGAGGAGAGGCCCGCGCTGTAGAATACTCCATGAGGGAGCGAGGGAGGTAAAGTGCCTGCTGAGAAAAGTAGAGATCCAGGGCGAAAGCAAGCTGGAAAGACTGCCCTCAGAGTGTGCCACAGAGCCACAAACACGCTCAGCGCAAGAGCACTTGCTCCAATTTGTATCTCAGACAGCTTGAGTGTTACATGAAAGACAGACACGGGTGAGACCTGGCAGTGCCAAAAACCAAAACAGAAGTTTTGCCAACATCACCCCGACCTTCCCTCCACCTTTGCTAGCATCAATATTACAATCCGATGGAACTGTCAAATTTTTTGAGCCAGTCTACGTAAACTGTACCATGGCACTGCCAACAAAGTTTTGAGTATTTTTTATTTTATCGATGTCTGTTCAGCTGGGGACTTCTGGGGTGTGATTTGTTTTGTTCGTTCTGCATATTTTGCTTCAGAGAGAGATGATTAAAGGCAGGAGAAAAACAGGACATAGTGGACTGGTTAAGAATTCTATAGCAGTTACAACGTGGCATCCCTAAAGTTTTAGACAACCGAGGAGCACCTGATAAGGGGTATCTGATGTCAGCACCACAGCTTCCAGAGCCAGGCCTCGCCAGCTTCTCATAAAGCCAGCGGCCAGTACAAGGAGCAAAGGCTGCGGATTCCCCTAGAACTGGGTACAGGTCACGCGTGTAACTACATATCTTAGAGGATGCAGGAGTTTGCACGTGATGACACAAGATGTTGAACATGCAGTCCTGTGCTCCTGTCACCGTCCTCTAAAGCGATGATGATTAGAGATGTGGGCCCTTACGGGTTCAACTCTCCTGGCTGAACTTGCATGATCTCGAAAGGATGCATAACTCTGGCCATTTTCCAAGGAGGGAGGCAGACGTGGATGATTCCAATCAGGTCTGAGGGGAAGGGAGAACACAAGGGTACTGGACTCACCTGGAGGACCATCCTTACTACACTGCGCCTCTCCATTCATGTGCTTTTTAATATCCCTGCTCCACAAAACGGGGGAATTCAGCTAGGCGTGGTCACACACACACACACACACACACACACACACACACGTGGTCCAGCACACTGGGAGGCTGAGGCAGGAGGATAACAAGTTTGAGTTCAGCCTGAATTCAACCCCCAGCACAAAAGCTGTGGATAAACCCTGAGGGGATTTGACTGACCTTATCAGATCCAAAA
>NW_004524867.1:282070-307273 GCF_000260255.1 Octodon degus | reverse complement strand
AATACACAGATACAAAATGGTCATTCATCTGTATCCCCTTTTTTTGTTTAGCTCCATCACTTAAATATTATAGGTGTGCGTTTTTGATTCCTTTTTTTTGCAGAACTGGGGATTGAACTCAGACCCTTGCACTTGCTAGGGAAGCACTTATCCTACTGAGCCATCTCCCCGGCCTGTTGGTGTTTGTTTTTGAAGGGCCGATCTAGAGAATTTAAATTCTTACGTATTTCCCCAACCTCTGTTTTTTTTTTCTTTTAATCAAAGAAGATATTAACATTTCATTTATTCTAATCACTCAAGCATGTTTCAGTAGTTGCTTAAACTGGATGAATTTCTTGTTAAAAAAAAAAAAAAAAAAAAAACCTTTCTAGAGCTATGGTTGAGTATTGGGTGGTGATATTCCATATGGACAGAAGTTATAATGAGAAGACAAATTCTGAGACTGAGGCATTTTTTTCAAGACACATGGTAGACATTCACAAAAATATTTACTGGTGAATTACCAAAAAAGAATTCATATTCCAGTGGATATGTCATTTTCCTGGATTACTGCCTGTGTGTAAGAAATAAACACTGGTTTCTGGAAAACAAACCCAAGCTTGTCATTTCACCCTGCTGCACACACATAGCGTATAATAAAGCTATCAATACAAGTTCCCAAAAAACATTTCTCGTTCCAGATTGAAATGGTGGTGGGTTTCTCTGGGAAACTACAGATCTGCTTTAAAGATGGAAATTGTTCCCCCCCCCCAATGTATTTCTTGAAAATGTGCGCCCTCTTGTCCGTAAAAGTTCTCACAGACATCCGCCAGCCTTTAAATTACTACAGAAATTACTACAACCCCATGTCTTCAACCCTCCTGCCAGAATACTGAGATCTTAGCCACCAGCTTGCGGAAGCGTAAACAATCGCAGGAGCCCGGACCACAGAGCATGCAGTGTGACCCAGCCCAGATCCTTCTGCTTAAGACATTTCACCTCCAGGGGAAACTTTCTCTGAACTGTGCAGACAATAATTACTCTCCTTCCTTGCTCTTATGAAGGAGCCTGGGGTCATTGTATCTCAAGGGACACTCCCAGTACAATGCAGCTCTGAAAACAAGGGTTTCTCTGGCTACAGTGTGTTTGAAAATTAACTGAATAAATGGAGGAAAACAATCAGCTGATGTAGTGATTATTATCCGAAAGCCACTATGTAAGGGCCAGCCAGATAGTGCAGCCAACTAAAGCACCTGCTTAGGCAGGCGCGGGGACCGCGTTCTATATCCAGAGTGCTGTGCCTGCCCTGCCCCAGAGGCACACTGAAAAGGTGACTGGGAGTGGGCGTGGGGACGGCCACTTATAATCCCAGTGCTTGGATCATTCTTAGATGTCATCAAGAGTGTCTTAGATGAACAGAACTGTTCCTTTATTGCAGAGAAATGCAAAATAAGAGGATCACTACGAGTCAGATGTGTGTAGTGAGGCCCTGTAGACCCTGTACTAAATACATTAAAAATAAAATAAAATAAGTAGTTATTATAAAGTGAAAACAATAGCTCCAACAACTCCTCTCTACAAGTAGACTTGGAGTATAGTTCGGAGAACAACATTATGTGACTGTCAGACTTCCTGGGCTGCATAACACAGTAGTCACTCAAGAGAATCCGTTTGTCCGTAAGAGTAGGGACAAATGCCTAAGCCTTTCCTAAGACATTGAAGCAAACACTCCTCACAATGATAAAAGCAGATAGATCCCAACGATTTTGTCTGAGCTTTGGGGATTAGTTTACTTGCACTCACAGAGGGATAACAGAAAAATATATATTTCATCAACATGAGCAAATCAAATACGATCTCTACCTATAATTTCCAACCAAAGTAGTGCACACCACACACATGCTCCCCTATGTGCCCACACCTCCTTCGTTACAGAGATGTGTGTGTCTGGCCAACTACCAAAGCATGCATTTCAGTTTCTCCAGTATTGAAGGCAAGGTATTGACTCCCGGGCGTCGGCAGCTTCTCCCAGAGAAACTGCCTCACTTTGTATGCTCAGAGTCCTGGCCCTTCATTAGGTTAAGATTTTGCCTAATTCCGTGTGAGCTACCACCAGAGCATTTCTTGGGCTTCACCGCCATTGTCGTTGGAATTCAATCTGCACAGCATGCTCCTGACACCCCTGAGCCCCAAGGTTAAAGACCTCCTTGGTGACGGGCTCCAAGTTGAATAGAGATTAGGGCTGCCTTCACTTGAGGCTGAGCTGAAAAGCTGAGGCAAGTCTGCCTCTGAGCCTTGTCACAGCACATCTATGTTCTTCTTACTTTCTCTTGGTGGCATGCAACTCCTACAGCATCACTGAGCTGGCAGTTTTGAAGAATTACATTCATCTTATTCCAAGCTGGGTGGCCTGATGTCCTTTTCCCTAATAGCATAATGATATGGGATGTGCGTTGCTGAAGCGATCCGATTTTGCTCTGTCCCTGCGCTAATCCACACGGAGCTGTGTCTGAGGTTGTCTTATTTACGATGTCTGCTTGTGGGCCATCAGGATCATTCTCACTAGTGACATGTAAGAGTGTCTTAGATGAACAGAACTGTCCCTTCATTGCAGAGAAATGCAACCTGTTTGCCTGAATGCTGAGTGAGTAGAGAAGGTGCAAAGACCCCATCATGAAGCCTGTCCTACCATCAGGCAAGTCAGCCAGTGTCAGGGCTAATCCCTTCCGCTGACAGCTTAATATCTGTCTGTGTGGTTTGCCTGTCCCACACATCAGGATCCAGGAAGACATGGGGTATTTGAAAGCACCAGGGTGCATTTTCATGTTTCCGGTCTTCCTTGCCAGATCAAATCACCCCAGCTTTGTCAACAGAAATCTTCCTCTAAGACACCAGTGCCCTTTGGTTCTGTGGTAGGTCTGCTCAAAAGCAAAGGACGTGACATAATATCCATAACTTTCCAGAGGTCAAAACGGAGACACCGTAGTGGAGAACGTATATTAGTTATGGATGAGAAACTCTATTTACAAGGAAAGCCATTCAGACTTTGGCTGGAAATTTGCATGCTCCCATGGATGCTGCATTCTGTCTGTTCTTGCTTCACCCCTAAAAGAGTCACACTGAGGTTCTTACAGCTAAAGAAATTCCATGAGAATAACTCAACACATAATTTCAAAGCCATTTGTGAACCCAAGCAAGAAGTGCAGCAAACACCAACTCGGGCAGTCTCAGCAGAACGCAAGTGTGTTTAACGGTCCTCATCTTACAGGAGACCACGCAGCGTCCACAGCTTCCTTCTTTGCTCTCAGAGCAAATCAGACCTGCTGTCTTCAGCTTGACTCCCCTCATCACCCTCCTGACCTGAGACACACAATTATGGACCTGTTCAAAGAGGTCTCTTCTGATTGCTGTTTTGCGTATCACGACTCAGCTAACTGAGTGCGGTTTAGTGACTCTATGCTGTTTCTTAGCTCCTTTACCTGCTCTTTCATCAACTGTTGTGTTAAACCAAAAGACTGCAAAGAAAAACACTTGAGCATGCATGCGTGTGTGTGCGTGTGCACGCGCGCGCGCACACACACACACCTACACACACACAGAGGCAGACAGAGACAACCAAAAAGGAAGCTTGTGACAACTAAGATAAAGCAGTATTATTCAACATAATGTTTAAGAGGAAACGTCCTTTCTATTTATTGCCCAAAAGCCATCAGCCACCCAGGGATGGTAGCTCTGACAATGCAGCCAATGCAATTGAACTATTTCCTTGACTTAACATTAACTTGAATTTGTAGGGCCCAATTGGGGCTGCTGGCTACCGTATTGCAGAAGACAAATGGGAAGTTCCAACAGAAAACCCAAAGGCGTGTGTTTAACACCCACTGCAGTCTCCTTCTCTGGGCACAGGAACAACAGTGACATTTTCCAGATGCACTTTGCCACAGATTCTGCATTCAATTAATTACACTGGAGCATTTGAAGGCAACGAGAAGGCAGGAAGTATTTTCATGCCTGCCCCCTATAGATCCTCAGTGTCTGCAAAGGTATCCCAAGAGAACAGTTCTTTAGTCTGCCACTGATTCTCCAGAGAACCCTCAGAGCAGGCAGGAGGATGGGCTCTCTAGCAGCCTAGAGCATTGCTGGAAGGCCTGTTGCACCAAGCCCACCATCACTGTAGGAGCCCCTCAATCCTTGCATTCCACTGCCTCTAGCTTCCAGGCCTGCAGTAGCTGGCCTTCTTCTTTTCTGCACCACCATCTACAGGTCTGGCTACATTAGTAACCCTGGGAGCTCATGGAAACATAAAACATTCTGCTTGGACCTTCAAGTGTGACGCAGATGTTAGCTGAACCAATACCGTACCTCAGGATCAATCCGTGGGACAAGAACTGCGTCCCCCCACAGGGCAGCCCCATCCCCTGAGACAGGGTCTCTCAGATGAAGGGACGTGTCCAGGTAGAAAACACAATAATGAATAGGAGGGCCTGGGCAAATGCAGGCGGGAAGAAAGATCATGTTCCACATAGATGTGACATATTAAAGTTTGAAAATGACACTGTCAATTTCGAGCATGTGGATCCAACCCCAAGGACAGGCATCAACGGTCTATAGTACACAGGCTGCTCAAAGGCCCCTGTAGCCACTGGGCAAAGGGGCGCTTAGGATTTAACAGACCTCTGGTGACGACTGAAGGCGCTTTCGGACATAGATGCGAACCACAGATCCTAGAAAATGGCTCTGTTACAGAAACACATTCTGTCAGGTTTCTTGGAGACCAATGATTAGTTTCACTTACTCCCAAACTCAGAAGGCTTTTTGGAGAAGTAATAACTGCATTTCCTCAGTCAGCATTCAAAGATTGGCCTCATCAAGCGGCAAGATTCCCTCAAGGGAAATGGAGGGCGTTTGAAGAGGGCTTACCCAGGGGACAAGCGCATCACTACGCTGTAACAGGCACGCGTGACACTGGTGACACAACCAACCACAATAGAGAAAATGACAAGTTTCTTCCATTTCACAAAATCTTAGAAAGGATTTTGCCCACACATGCAACTATTTTTTTGGAAATTCGGTTCATTTGTTTGCTTTGAGATAGAAGCTCACTGGGTAGCCTAGAGCTGGCCTGCACCTCTTGCCCCAGCCTGCTGTGGGGTGCTGGGACCGCAGGGGAATGCCACCACCCCAGGCTACTTTTGGACGTTTTACCTGAGGGGTACAAACCCACACACTGGAGCAGGCTGCCCGCTCTGGTTCTGCTGCACTAGGTTGAGTAGTGTAAACGAAGCACACACAGAAGGGCTTTACTCCCCGTGCTTTCATGTTTCCACCAGTTCCTTCATTTCGTGTCGCACGTGTCAGTCTGTGAGAATGACATAAAACACGCGGAGTCCCCTGAAAAACGTAACGAGCAACACGCGGCTGAGGATGTGGTTCTTTCAGGAAGAAGGAAACCGACCGCAGTCCCAAGGCCGCCTACAGCAAGCACTTTTGCAGTTTGAGGCACGCTGTTTACTTCTTCAGTACAACAGAGCGGTCTGTGTGTTTCTAACGCACCACCGATGGTCGCGCCAAATTGATTAACTGTTTAAATTTTATTTGCTTTTATTAATTTTTAATGGGACATGGGATGCAGTGCGAAGCAGAGGGAAGGCAAGGGCGAGGGAAGAGCTCAGAAATGCATCTTCCGCAGGCAACAGGGCCTCCCTACAACTTGGAAGGTGGGTCGAGGACAAGGCCTTCCCGGGCAGTAAGGAGCGCTGGTTTCTGCGGGAGGGGGTTTTGGTGGACACAGTTTCTGCTGCTGTTGCTAAGCAACGCCTGGACGCTATGCTCCCCGTGACTCCCAGCAGGCTCAGTCGCATTCACTCCTCCCCGCGCCCCCACCAGCCCCCCGGGAGACTAAGTGAGCAGGCAACAGCAAAATGCTCCAGTGCCCCGTAAGCCACTCTGGGAGCCGCTGACCACCAACAATGCACGCGGGGGAAAGGCCGTCTTTGTCCCTGCCATGGCTTGGGGTTTTCTCTCTGGCTTCCCAGCGGCCTCCGCATCCCACATCACCCACCCCAAAGGCTGAGCAGCGAGAGGCCTGGGGCTTTTCACGGCAGATTTCACGGCGGGGGCAGGATGAAGAGCCGAGGCTGTCTCACTGCGGACCTAAAAGCCCTCCTTTGTGCGCCCGGGGAGGGCAGGTTAAGCGCTGCATTGGGACAGCGGGCATCTGTTTGTCTTCACACCAGGGTCTCCTAACAAGGAGGAGAGGGAGGAAGAGGAGCCCCCGGGCTGGTCCCCGGCAAAGAATTCCCTTTTGCCACTTGACAGAGTAGCAGACCAATGGAAATCCGCTGCCGAGCACGCTGATGGCCCTACCAAATCAATTCGATGGAGCCTTGGGGAGAAAGCCTTCCCATTCTCAGAAGCTCCGTTCCCACTTGTTGCCCTAAAGAGGAAAGAGGAAACGAAACAAAACAAGTCTTGTGCTCTCACTTTTCACAAGCGAGGGGAATTTACAGGATATTTTAACCATGTATCTCTCTATTTTTCCAGCGGAAATCATTGCGCTACAATGAATTTCCTCCTAACACTGGGAAACTGTCATTCTAATTGGAGACTCCATAGTCAAAGATAATAAAGAGCTCATTCCATCTTTCTAAAGTCTATATGTAGAAGACTTTAATTAATTGGATTATATCAATTATTTCTATAGGTTATAAATACAATTACTATTCCGGAAACTCATGGAGAAACCATTCCTTAAAGGAATCTATTAAAATATGACCAAAGCAAAAAAAAACAAAAACAAAAACAAAAAAAAAAGAAAAAACAGAAGTAGTTTTCTAATACAGCACTGCTTTCCATTCCTAGCAATATGCACTCAGTTCAGCAGCCCATGTCCAGAAGAATAGATTTATTGCTTTACCAAGGAAATTATTAGAAATAAGTATATCAATTGGGGCCAGGGGATAGCTCAGTGGCTTAAGCGCCTGCCTGGGGAGCACTAGGTCCTGAGTTCAACCCCCGGTACACCCCCACTAAAAAGTAAAAAGCTTTAGAAAAGAGAAATAAGTACATCGGTTAAACACATGGGTTGTCCAAATGAAGAGTGAATTTTATGACACATGAAACAATAAAAATAAAATATTTTGTGACTCTAGAGAGTGTTGTAAACATGACAGGATACAGAAAGGTACAAATTCAACACACTGCTACCTACCGAGTTTATCCTTAGGGAAGGAGGGAATGATTGGATACTGGAGAAGAGAAGAAAGGAAGCCACGATCGAAATGCCAAGCGCTACACCAATTCATTCCCTATCATCTTCTTCTCATTTAACTATCTTTTCCGTGATCCTGTGTTTCTTGCTGTGAGTTGGATCCAATCATCACACCAATATTAGTATATTCATGAAAACTGTCCATTGGAAAATGAACTTCTTTGCCAACTACCTCCCTTTCTTAGAGGGAATATCCTAAGAGTAAGTGTGAGCCCTACACACACGGACACTGCAAATAGCAACACAACACATGAGCACACCCGTACACACACACGAATGCACAGGATGTCTTATTTGAAATCCTTCTGGATTTCCTAAACGCAGGGGGACAGTACTTCAGTTAGTACACAGGCCACCGATAGTTCAGGACATGAAGCTAAATTCCAGTGTAATAATTTAAGAGTGTGTGTACCTTACTCAACTTTTCTAAACTGTTTTAACCAAAGTTCCCACTGGGGATTCAATCCCTGCATGTGGTGCCGGCCCCGCCCCCGGGGCACACTGAGACATTCACTGAGACTGGGCATGGTGGTGCCTGCCTATAATCCCAGCGCTTGGGAGACTGAAAACAGGAGAATCACTACAAACCCAATCTGTGTAGTGAGACCCTGCAGATCCTGTACTAAGTACATTAAAAAAAATTTCCTCTGAACTGAGTTTAGTGTTTACTGTAACATAATTCTAGAATAAATTAGACATAAACTGTGCAAAATCTCAGGATAAAATATATCCCATAGATTTGTAATTCCACCCATACTACCAAAATTGGGGCACAAATTTCATAGTAGTATTCTTTTTCCCCCGTTTTCTACATATTTGGTACAGGCTCTCACTATGCAGCTCAGACTCGTAGTGATCCTCCTGTTTTCAGCCTCCCCAGAGCTGGGATTACAGGTGTGCGCCACCACACCTAGACTCTGTCGCTGGCTCAGTGCACCCCAAGGGTGGGACCGGGGATCGAACCCCTGGTCCCTGCATTTGCCAAAGCAGGCGCTTAGTCCGCTGAACTATCTCGCCGGTCCAATAGTATTATTCTTAATGGACTAAAGGTGGAGATAATATATATTAACAGACAAATGAATGTTTGTAAAAGTTTAGTACACTATCCTTGGCAATGAAAAGGGTGGAATACAGACATATGTATGCTGCCTCACAAGAGATATTCAAAACATGCTGCTAAGTGAAGGACACCAGGCAGGTGCTACAGTACCACTCCTCCTACACTTTAGATTTTAAATGTACCTCAAAGCCCTGTGTGTAAAAGGCTTGAGCACAGACTTTGGCAGACTGCTCCCCAGCAGAGCACTGAAAGCAACCAGCCCGCTCAATCACAGGCCAAAAGCTCTCAAGCCATGAGCCAAAACAATCCATTCTTTCTTCTAACTGGGCCACCCTGGGTATCCGTGAAAGTTTTGAGATGCTAGCTCATGCAGTTCCACTCAGGCAACGTCGAAGTTGCTGGCTTGAGCCTTTTACAGCTCAGCATATTCATATGGCTTTACTTTTTATACCTCGTTTTTATACTTTTCTGCTGGATGGTTAAGAACAAGATAAAGCAAGACCTATATAACAAGAAATGGAACTTTTGTATCTGACAAGGTCAGACAAATCCCCTCAGGATTTATCCTATAACCCTGTACCTCAGATTGTGGAATCTTTGTCAGTGTCAGCCATGTGGATGAGTCACGGCCATTGCTTGACCAATTTGCTTTCTGTGACAGCCTGAGAGAATGTTTTCTCTCCATGTGACTCTCTTCAGGCACACTATGCATCACTGATTACTTTCTTCTGTGGCCCCATAATCTCTTTGCTCAGAATTTGGGGATATCACTGAGTTACAGGATGTTACAGGTTCTTCTATGTCCTGAGTCCTCATTGATCTTGAAAGGCTAAGGCTAAAATGTTGGCTATCCTTGTAGCCCTTCCTTTTTCTAATTTTTGGTCTGCAAACTTTTGTTAACCCTCCAGAAGAGAAGCTTAATGATATTATTACCCTATAACACAGGCAGTTGAGCTTAACCTCACTATCTGTCTGAATATCAAACATCTTAGACATAACATCAAACAGGTATTTTTCATCAAGCATTGATATGTTAAACTTTAAATCCCTACTACAAAGACAACAATATGCAATGTATTAATTATCAAAACTGTCCTACATAACCTGTTTTGAAACTGTCCAATTGCTATTTGTTTCTCAATAAAATTAATTTTTAAAAAGTCACTCAGGAAAGTGTCTGCAATGTGTCCCTCCACAGAAAGGCACACGGTGTCAGTTGATGATAATGAAGGCGAGAAGGTAGGCTAGTGTTTGTGCAGGGCTAGAGGAATGGAAGAGAGCTGGAGAAGGAGGAGACAGCCAAAGCCTATGGTGTTTTTCTGAGGATGATAATAAAACTATTCTATGATTAAACCACACCTGGTGACATCGAACTCTGAGAGTCTGACGTAGGAGGATCACAGGTTCAAATCCAGCATGAACAACTGAGATTCTAAACAAATAAACGAGCTAATAAATTAATAAATAAGGCTGAGAATGTAATAGTTCAGCTCACAAGCCCCAAGTCAAATGCCCTGCATTGCAAAGAGAAAAAAAGTACAGCACGTAAATTACACCTCAGCAATACATAATAATACCATCTTGTAAAAATAGTTTTAAAGCCACTCGTAAATAGTTTATGTCTCACAACAATTAAAAAATGAACCAATTTTTCTTAAAACCTTTTTTTTTTATTTTTTGGCAGAACCAGGAATTGAACTCAGACCCTTGTTCTTGCCAGGCAAGCGCTTATTCTACTGAGCCATCTCCCTGGCCTGAACCAATTCTTCTTGCTAGACCCAATTTCTTAGGGCAAAAATTTCTCAGGGGTCATGAGACTAGGACCTATTACACTCTAGAGTAATTTCTGTAGACAAACGGCAAACTTCATCCGAAAGCCACTTGCTCAGACCTGCCACCCAGTACCGGCCTATCCACAAAGCCCATCTATCTACCTCTTGGGTGTAGAATAAATCATCAGAGTTTGTCCGGTGAAATCGAGGAAGGTCTTAAGTTCTGATGCTGCCAAATTCATAGCTTGTTTTGAAACTCGGAGACATCCTCGCATCTTGAAAAAATACCTGTACTATTCTGATTAAGTCTATCATGTTGTTAGACATCTATATTCCATTTAATGAGTTAAAGCATTTAACGGGCCTTTCCTCACCTACATTTCACCCAGATTGGGACTGAGCAGGTCTGTGCTGAAGTAACAGGCAGATAAAGGCATCCATACGTATGCAGGTAATCCAAACAAGGGCTGCATTTGAACTCCAAAAATTACCTTGTTTCTCCTTTAATGTTAACTTTAAAACAACTAATGACTGAGAAGGGGGCTAAGGAGATAGCTCGGCGGCATAGCACCTGCCTGGCAAGCTGAAAGACCCGGGTTCGATCCCCAGTACTACATGGTCAACAGCCCCAGAACGTGGGCACACTGTGCCAGCTGCTAAAACTGAGAATAGAGGCACATGCCTGCAGTCCCAGTGCTGGGGAAGCTGAGACAGGAGGATCACTATGAGTCTGAGCTGCGCAGTGAGACCCTGTGTCAAATACATACACACATGCATACATACACACACACATACATACATCAATTCAATGAGATTCCTGACTACTGGCCCCCAGAGGAAGCACTTCTTGTGCAGATGGTGCCCAGGATTTTGTACTCAAAACACCTGAACTTTTCAGTCATCTTCAGTTCAAAAATCTTGCCTAACATAATGGTAGATCTGCCTGCTGGGCTTTGTGTTCTGACTACTGCTTCCCTTTCTTATGTGTCTTCATTGTCCTTTAATTTTGCATATGTTTTATCTTTTAATTTTAAGGGTAAGTCCATGGGCCCAGTCCCTCTCTGAATCAAGAGAGTTGGTTCCACTCTATAGTAGTTCTAGGTATGCCTTTCCTCCTGATACACAGCAGCCTTCATCCAACAGTCATGCGCTCAGACCTGCCACCCCCTACTGGCCTGTCCACCAAGCCCATCTATCTATCTCTTGGGTGTAGAATAAGTAACGAAGAGTTTGTATGGTGAAATCCCAGGAAGGTCTTACCTTCTGATTCTGCAAAATTCTTAGCTTGTTTTGAAACTCAGACACATCCTCGCATCTTGAAAGAATAAGTTATGAGTTTCGCTTTAGCATTGTGAAACTATAGCCCAGAAAGAAGAGTTGAGTGTGCTGAAGTTCGTCTTCTATGGACTTCAGTCTTTTATGTTAATAACAAAGAGAGAAGGAGAATAGGATGAGTTCGACGACAGGGACAGTACACATGGGACAATGGAGAAAGACAGCTTCAGGCAGGTTGATTTGGATGTTAGAGCCTAGGGGTTGTGTGGGTGAACTTTTGCAGCACTTGCAAAGTTGCTGCATGAAAATAATGTCCTATTGCTCAGCGTGAAAATCATCGTGAGCATCAGTGTCCATTCTCCATCTCTGTTGACACAGAATGCTTATAAGCTTTGTAGATGGCAATCACAAGTAAAGTAAAAGCCATCCCAGAAAGAGGGCTTGAAAATAAAATCAGGTCTTTAAAAAAAGAGTACTTTATACGGCATTTCTATGCTACTGAGATCACAGGTGAGGGCCACCTGGGCATGGGGTACAATCTCTTGTGTGCCGAGAAAGGTCTTACTATACCTCCCAGCAAAGGCAGGAAATGTCGTAGACATCCAGTGGAATCAGGCAGGCTTTCTCTCTCTTTCTATGCTACTGAGATCACAGGTGAGGGCCGCCTGAGCATGGAGTACAATCTCTTGTGTGCCGAGAAAGGTCTTACTATACCTCCCAGCAAAGGCAGGAAATGTAGACATCCAGTGGAATCAGGCAGGCTTTCTCTCTCAGTCTCTGCACCATGGGTATGTGGGGCGGTGTAAGCGGCAATAACACAGTACGTCCTCAGCATTTTAGAGTGACAGTATCTTCTGTGTTCTCTACCCACTAACCGTGTGTATGTGCAGCTTAAGAAATCAACATGTCTTAAAACCCTGTCTAATTGCTCCCTAAGGGGCCGAGTGTCCCCAGCTGAGAACCCACAGTAGATACTAAGAGCTATAAGAACAAATAAACCCGGATCAATCAACAGAGTATGCACAGAATTGAGAGCAAGTCTTCCTGAGGCCGACACAGAGCCTCTTTCTTACTACACGGGTATCCCAGGGCCTAATGCAGGCCACAGTTCTCAGGATCTGAAGCAAGGCTGAACAGCAGCGTTCCATTCCAACACCAATGAGAGTGATGACAGAGAGGAGCAAAGGCAACGCATCAGTATAGACAGTGCTCAAAAATAACTTTCACAGTTACAAAGTGTTTCCATAAACCCACAGTGCCTTGAATAGAATTTCTGCGGTATCTTGGAATATTTATGTAAAAGTGTAATCTGTTGGCTTTACACTGAGCTGAACATGTGTCTAGCTAGAAGTTATTTTAGAGGCTTGCTTTTCCCTCTTGGCTACAGGCACTAAGCATGTACAGTTACTATATTCAAACTTCTTTTAAAAGATGAATGAGGGCACAAATGAATTGTTAACATCATCCAAATTCCCTCATTGTATTCGGAGTCAGGCAAGCATCTGAGATTCATATATTTCAATTATCTTTCCTTGTACCACCCCAACATGCCGTAATCAGCACAGCCACCTCACTGGAGGCAAATAATATAATCAAGGCTTTCCATCTCCACAAATCATTTGAAATCCAGTGAAGTTCATTAAATTACAGCGATGTTATATATGGATAGATGAGCCAATTACAGTAATGTTTCCCAGATTAATTTTCATAATGAAAAATAATTTGCATGCTTGAAGAGAGGACTAACATATATTAAAATAGAATAGCTACATAAAAATAATTGCATAAGGAAACACATTTAATTAAATCAAGGAAACACTAAAAAATTCAATAAATATTCAAACTAAGTATCCATTTGTCACAACTCTGGAGTCTAGAATAATCAAAATAATTTTTAAACAGGGTAAGTTTTTTTATATTTTTCCATACCCTAATCAAGGCAAAGAGCCAACAGTTGGTAATAGATGTTAACTTTATGTTTGCTGTGTTTTAGTTCTATGTTATAGCTTCATAAAATTAGGTTACAATAAAAGATTTTACCCTGTTTATGCCAAAACACAGCATTATTTTTTAAAAATTTTTATGAATTCCTAGAAGGATCCAGATTTGTTGTAAAGTAGTCAGTTTTTCCTATCTACAGTTGTCTGTTTTTTAATTTATTTTATGTCTTTTTTTTTCCTTCTAAATGTAAAAGTTTGTTCTGGGGCATGAAAAGAGGGTACAGTGCATTAACAATCTACCAAACCAGCATCTCCTTCACTATCAGGACTAACACCTCATTACCACAATTAAACAGTGTATGTCAGCTGAAGGACTACAATTCCCAGCAGACTAGTAAAGTACGTTCTGGGCGTGTCTATGGATGATTGACATATAGGCCAGCAAGTAGGGTGGGAAGACCCTCCCTGAATATAGATGTCATCAACCAATAGGCTTGTAGCCTAGATGGTATAAAAAGGAAAAAGACGCACCTGTGCCTTTTACAAGTCTTCTCCATCACCTGTGGACATTAGTTTCTAGTTTCTTCCCTCTCTCCACACAGACTTGAACTCGTGACCTCCAAGGAGCTTCTAAGATTTGGCCTTGAACTGGGGGTGTTTCCTTATTCCTCTTGCTCTACGGCTTCCATCTTCTTGGGCCAAACAGTGTCTGTGGTTCTCCAGCACACAGCACACGACCATGGTGGACTCTCCCACCTCGGATTCTATAAGACTGCCTAATAAATCCCCTTACATAGTTACACATATGCTTTCTATTGGTTTTGTTGCTTTAAGTAATGGACCAATTCCAATGATTTCAATATGGAAGTTTTTCAAAGAAGTAAAGACCCAGCAGACAAGTGCTGCGTCACTTCTCCGCAGAAGAACACCTGACTTTCCTGAGGACACACAGCAGTCACAATCGGGTCAGGCTTTCACTCCAAATGAGTTTCACAAAACTATTCAAAGGGAGGGAACAATTGTAATGAGGGGAAAGGGTAAAAAGAAAGAAGTGGAGGGAAACACATGTATATAACACAGGATAGCTTGGATAATTGCACTGCTGGTTTCCACTAGTCTATCATAAGGAACAGTTAATGCTTAAATATTTTCTTGCTTCTTTATATTTTTTAAAACTTTTAGACCAATTTTGCATGCATATATCTTGTAACCTGAACAACTAATTTGAAGACAGCAATATGCAATATAACAATCCTTGTAGAATTCCTATCATTTTGTTTAGTGAAACTCTATGTTGTTTCTAGCGTCTTTTTTCATTGATTTTTATTCTCTTTAAACAATAAAAATTAAAGATAGAAACACATGCCAAGTCAGCAGTATGCCTTGGCCTTCAGAAAACTAGAAGCCGGAGATGGCGCTTCACTAACTGTCATGGATCACACCCCAGAGATGTACCCCACCAGCAAAACAGCATCATTTCTCCATGGTCCACACAGAGTATAGCACTTCAGCCTGGTCTCCTCTTGGGTCCTACGCCTTGCTATAGCATTATTGATATCCCCTTCTCTTATATCCAGGATGAATATGTTCCTTATATCTAGGAATCCTTAGCATCATCAGTAGAAGGTATTCAGTGAAAAAATACCCCTATAAGATTCTACCCACATCAGCCTTCACAGAATGACCAATTTCTCCTACGTAAAGTCCCTTACCAACACGAACAGTCATCTCTAATGTGGCCTGCACAAATCAAGAACCAACGGGCAACACCTGTTGAGTTCTCCCCGCTCAGAGGCTGCAGTGAATTTCTCAGAAAGCAAGTACAGCTAGGGATGACGGGCTCTTCACTTGTAGAGCCCACCCCACCCCAGGACAGCGCAAGAGGTCTAGGCAACGTATTCCTACGTAATGCTTCCAAAATTAACACATTTTCATTTCTTTTCCTAGTTTGTAAACTGCCAGGCACACAGCTCCATGTCCCAGTGGTAATCAACTCTCTCTGCAAAGCACTTGGCCAGTGTTACTCCTACTTGCTGCCTGTGACAGCTCCTTGGGGCCTGTCATTGTGCCTCAGGAGTACATTTCCCTGACCAAGACCTACACCTCTTCCTGGAATAAACAAGCTGGCTAGGCCTGTCCTGGGTGCTCTCTGGGCAGCTACAGTGAGAGCACCAGACTGCCTTGGCCTGGACCACACTGGTGCTGTAAAATGCACTCCAGTCTCATCTGCCTATGTGCTTTCCATTTGCCCTTTGTCCTTTCCTCAAAAAACTTTATGGATAATTTAAAAAAAAAAAAAGCACAGCAGCATCAGAGCTGTCAAATCTTGCTCAATTTGTGAAGGAAACAGCACTTTCCAAAACTGGAAAGAGCTGGAAAGTGGATTAAATTACAATAGTACAGCAAAGGAGACGAAGTCCAAAATGTAATCCTATAAAATGCAACCCAAAAAAGACACACAGGATGGTGATGAATTATCAACATCCGCAGGAGGCTGTGCTTTTAACTATACCGCTGAATTAAAGTAGAAGAGGAATAGACAGAGGGAGAAAAAAATCCAATTTGTAGTCACAGAGGGAGCACTGGGTGAAAAACACATTGAAAGGGAGTCAGGGCTCAACACAACTAGTTTATCAATGTGACACATTTCAAAGCCTTAAAAGAAAAATTACTAATGCCCATTGCTAATTAATCATTCTACAAATTCTCATGCAAATGTTCTTTGCATGGCTTTGATCCACACTGACACCTGAAAGAAAGCACCCAGTGTCCCCAGGCTGTAGAGATGACCAGGATGCAAAGGCATGCGGGAGCACACACAGACCCTGTGCTTTTCTGCCTAATACCCTGGGAACTCCAGTGGGTGCGGGTGGCCAAGCAGGAGAAAACACGGCTGCATCCCAGCCTTTGCTAGGGCGTGCGTCCCCGATGGCTCTGCTGTGGACCTCTCGAGCCACGAAACATAGCCTGCTCACAGGCCAGTGGCCTTCCCATGCCCTCTGCCTTAGGCCCAGCCACCCCGCCTCTCACAGCTCTGCAGTCCTCCCACGTGCACTAAAAGGGGCTCTGACTATATTAAGATGCTGAAGAAAGTGTGAAAGTGGTGAGTAAAATTATCTGAGATTGAGAAAGTAATAGAAGGCAATACAACTGTCACCTCAATGATGGGAAAAAATTTAAATTATTTTAGAGAAAGTTAAACACAATTTCCGGGCAATGTTCTCATTCAGTAGGTAGCTGTGTTTGCTGAAAATCATCTCTTTTATCTGATTTAGAAAGAAGCATCCATCAGAGGGATGAACCTCTGTTCTGTGGAATATTAAAGTAATAACACTAAAAACCATCCACAATCACATTAAATCTAGAAACAATTTTCCAAATTGAGACACTTCCCCTGGCTTCTACTAAGTCACACGACACAACACTGAGTAGAAAACAGCACATATAAAACTGGGCGAATTGCTCCTTTCTTACCTGCCTTAAATAGATTGCTGGCTTTTTAATAGTTAAGTTGACATTTCATTTACTGTCCTCTAATTTCAACTAGATTTTGTGAAAAAAGGATCCCAACAGCCTGCCTTCCTTGGGTTAAAATATTCCCTGCAGACAGGCAGTTCAGACAGCAGATAAACAGAATAAGGAGGTTGTTAGTATGCACCTGCAATGTACTTAGTTTTCAGTGTTTGTTTTTATTAACGATTTCAGGTAATACACATGTTTATATTTATTGTGGGAAATAGTAAGTTCTGTCATTTCTATCAAACAGTAGTGTCTCTAACTTAAACTCTAGCCCATCTCAAATAGCCCTCGTGGATGTACTACATTGCAATAAATGCCTACTCACTTCTAATCCTGGGAACACAGCCACAAACCACGGACAGCTTATCAGGAACCAGGGATGTTTAGTCTCCATACTCTCTTGCTCTGCTGTCTCCCCCAGCTACCCTCCAGTTCCTTTTTGGCACTCCTGAGTTAGCCACTCAGGATAGACCGTGAACTTCCAACCAGTGAATGGAAAAGAAGTCATTGTTCCTCCTGTATTAGTACTGAAATCCCCCGTGAAGGATTCAGTCCTCCAACTCAGCAATATGTAGACAGATGCAAAATAAAGACAAAGAGAGGGGGGCTGGTGAGATGGCTTAGTGGTCTAAAGCACCTATTTAGAACAAGCTTAGCAAAGCACAGGAACCACGGGTCAATCCCCCAGCACCACATGCCGGCCAGCCCCGCCCCCTGGTGGGCTGAGCTGGCCACACACACATACACACACACACACACAAACAAACAAATAATAAAATTTTTAAAAAAAGACAAAGAGGGAATATGCTGCAGTTGAAGAGCTCTGGGATGACCACTGTGCTCTGTGGGCCAAAAGGTGACAAGTGCAATAGCTCCTGGCTTTTATTGGTATCAATCAGGGAGGTGGGTGAGAGTCACAGGTGACAGCTAGGTAAAAGAAACTTTCTAGGCATTGTCTGTAATGGGAAACAGAGTGATTTTGTACCAAACACAAAGACTTTAAATTGGCAATACAATGAATACTTTGATGTAGTCAAAGCTGGTACCTTTAACTACCAGGAAGGTATAATTCTTATTGAGTCCCATGGCCTCGGCTGAGATGTTAGCTCATATCTTAGGCCTGGAGTTTTATAAGCTCCTGACTGAGCCCAAATTACAGCCATCAGCAAGCGTAGAAAGTCTCAGGCATCGTGAGGTAATTCTTGGGTATGCTCTAATGAGAGACATTAGCAGCACTTCAGCTAGACCCGATCACATTCTTTTAGCCAATTAGGGGAACATCTGTCTCAATATAGCCAATTCTGCGTGTCTCAGTGAACAGGGTGAAAGGAGAGGTTGAGGAAAGATGCAAGCAAGCGGCTCCATTTCTCAGGAGAGTACAGCGTGGTGGTTTCCCACAGGTTAGGGATAAGAGAGCCCGCCTTCCTCTGGAACTAGAGTGACTGCTACATCCTGCTCACACCCTTCTGAAGAAGTAAAGACAAAAACTTTGTGGGGACCGTTGCCCCACGTCTGAGTGTACTCTTTCTCAATACTCAGACATTTGACAATTGAGTGACAATTGAGTCTGGGGGCTTATTTCCAACAATAGGAAACAGCAAGTACAACTTAAATTGAATGTTTGTGAGAAGAAATAACCAGAAGTGGGGTCCGGAAGTGGGGTCATAGAACGAAACCCATGTTGAGCCTGATTAAAGAATTGGCTCCTATCTTGACGCTCTTGGGAGGTGGTTGCGCCTTTAAGAGGCGGAGCCTAATGAGAGGCCTTTAGGTATTCAGTATGCCTTCCAAGGAGATGGGGCAACCCAGCCTCTTCCTGTCCTCCACATTCCATATATGGTGTGACCACATTTCCTCTGCCACACACTCCTCCCATGATGCCTTGTGCCCTCACAGCCAAAAGCCTGTTCAGTCAAACCATCGTGTACTGGGCCCTCCAAAACTGCCTGCCAAAAAGCCCTTTCCTCTTTGTACTTTGAACTATCTCAGGTACTTATTTCAGCTACAGAAGGTTGACTAATACATTCAAGTGGGTGTCTTTCTAATAGCAATACCAAGGAGCTCGTCACGGTAATTTCTCATGCCATGCTTCCCAAAGGGTAGCATCCCAGCAAACCAAGGTTAATATCATCACTTCTTTAGGGTCCAACTAATTACGTCTGTATAACCAGTCCTCTCTTTCAATGGACAAAAGTAGCCCCTTAGCTCATGCCTGCTTTGAATCCTTGGCACAATTCTTGGCACCCGTTAAAAGATTTAGTTCCCTTTATTACTCCCTTTCATCATCTCCTGAACTACTTAGCACATTTATTCTAGGTTTTGGAGGGAGATGGAAAAAAGAGAACGCAAATTGTAGTTGTCCACCAACAGCTCTGTAGGAGCCCACTCTGATTTTGTTGGGACCCTGAGATGGTTACAAGGTAGCCTTCAAAAGTCAATGTGTTAGAGACACAATCTCTGAAGTCATCTACTGATAGTATGTGGAGGTAAGGCCCACCGTTGCAGTCATGCTAGACCCCTTGCCTTCTTCTAACATCCTAATTTCAATCTAGCAGCAGACGCTGTCCATTTTACCTTCAAGATACTTCCCAGCATACCTGGTTCCTCTCCTTCACTTCTGTCACATGCTTTCCCACATGTGCAAATAGGCAAGACCTTTTATAGTCAATTTTTCACTGCATATGTCTCTCCCCAAGCCCCATCTCTCCAAGTCTGTAACAGTTTCTGCCAGTGTAGGTGCTTAATAAATTGTCAGTGAAGGAATGGAAAATTAAATGGCATAACACAGGGCTAGGAATGTCATTTTCCAGTTGAGCTGTGTTGAACAGTAGCTCACTTATGGAAGGCTTGGACCTGGTTGATGTTGCAGTTGGGAGGTGTGGGCCATTGAGGAGGTTGGTGGGACCTAGGAAGGAAGCAGATCATTTGGAGTGAGTCCTTAGAGAAGCTGCTGTGACCCGGGCCTCTTCCCAGAGAGCTCTCTGTGCTTCTCTGCTGCCCCTATAGGAGGAGCTCTGCCCCACCATGTCCTCTCCACCAAGATGGTCTTCTTCAGCACAGGCTCAGAAACAGCTGAGACAAGCAACCATGGACTGACACTTCTGAATCCACAAGCCACTAAGAACCTTTCCTCTTTGAAGTTGATTTTCCCGGGTCTCTTGTCACCGCAATGGATTGCTAATACAAGCGGTGAACATGGCGCCATATGCTAAGAATTCAGAGGTGACCAAAGACGGCGTGGTGACCCTGTCAAGGAACTCATCCCCTGCAATCCTCGACACTGTCCCTACACAGAATGAAATTCATAGCTTTGCACTTGAATTTCAGGCTCAACCTTGTGTCTGTTCTTACTCCCAAATCCAAGCACATCGAACCCAGTGCCAGAGCCAACACCTTTTTGCCAAAATTAGATCTGTAGGTTTTCAAGTGGGCATTGGTACCCTTTCACCCCAGGTCTGCACCATCAAATGTGCTGATAATCAGACAGTGCGTCAGTTTAGACATACCTTACATAGCAGAGCATATCCAAAGATTTCTCAGTAAAACTAGATGCAGGCGTGTCCTCCCCAAGGACAGTAAATCTGGGTCCTCCTATATTCACCCATATTTTTGTTACTATATTGGACTACCACAGGCAGGCTACAACAGAAAGAAGAGAGAATCATTTCCACTTACAAGCCTCAAGGTGCAAAGTCAAAAGTCTGCACTCGCTTTTCACCTTATTGCAGCAGAACCTTGAGGTGGACCAGAGAATCACATGACAAGGCACAGGGTGTGTGTGTGGGGGGGGTGTGGGTGTGTCTATCTGTCTGCCTGGACTCTCTTCCCTTATAAAGCACCAGGGGCTCTAAGAGAATGACCTTATGTGGTGGTAACCAGTTCCCGAAGGCCCCCTCCAACACTATAATCAGATTACATTTCTACACAGTTTATGCCTCCCAGTGGAGACTGATGTCAGCACCTGAAGGTTTCCGCACAACTCAAGCCACAGCAACTACTAAGGAATGTAACACAATAAAACACCTGAAAGAAACTGTAATCCTGTGGAAGGGCTATCTATTTCATTCATCTTTTTTTTTTTTTTTTTTTGGGGTTTATGGGATTATTTTTTTTTTTTTGGCGGAACTGGGGATTGAACTCAGGCCCTTGTGCTTGCCAGGAAAGCACTTATTCCACTGAGCCATCTCCCCGGCCCCTATTTCATTCATCTTAAGACAGGTGTAGGGCTCTAACCCAGGAGATACAATGGTAGAGCTCTAACCCAGCAGATACAGTGGTAGAGTTCTAACCCAGCAGATACAATGCTAGAGCTCTAACCTAGAAGATACAACGTCCTGTGTTTGATTCTAACAACTGTACAAAAGCAAAAATAAAAAATCAAAAGAAATAGAACTCAGTAACCGGGCCGGGAGATAGCTCAGTAGAATAAGTGCTCGCCTGGCAAGCACAGGGTCCTGAGTTCAATCTCCGGTACCACAAAAAAAAAAAAAAAAGAACTCAGTAACCAAGTATGTTTCTGAGTGTCTGCTAAAATATTCATTATCCTTGGTGTTGAAATACACAAAGTCCTTTTTGAAAGACACAAATGATATTCTCTGCATAGTGATTCTTGCTTTATCCATATCCAGATCCCCAAGTGCTGGTATAGTAGCTGCAGTGCAAGAACTAAACTTAAAAAAAAAAAAAAAAACCTTTGGTGTTTGCCCCATGGCAAACTTACCTAAGGACTTACCTTGTGATAGTTACCTCAGGGTTATAGCTCTCCCTAAACCATGTTGGTTTGAATTACTTGCTCTGCTAATCCCTTCCTGAAGAGTCTCCAAGCTCCTTGAAGGGAGAGAGTGGAGGTCCCCTTCCAAGTTTGGCAAGCCAGGTCCCTGTCAGCCAAGCTAGCATAATAACTGTTCCTTTAACACCATACTTGTATTCCTCCTACCCTTCCACTTAGATACTTCATTCTCAGAGAGTGCCAATCATCCCATCATTTTCACTTTTGATTGCAATTTCCTCTTATTGTCTGTTTCCCCCTATACAGTAAGTATTCAATGACTATAGGGTGGATGATGGATGGATGGGTGGAAGAGTGGGTGGATGGGTGGACGGGTGGATGGATGGATGGAGGGATGATGGATGGATGATGGATTGATGGGGGAGGGATGGGTGGATGGGTGGATGGATGGATGGATAGATAAATGGTGGATGGATGGATGGAAGGATGGATGGATGGATGGATGGATGGATGGATGGATGGATGGGTGGATGATGGATGATGGGTAGAGGGTGGGTGAATGGATGGATGGATAGATGGATGATGGGTGGATAGATGGATGGATGGGTAGAGGGGTGGGTGGATGGATGGATGGATAGATGGATGATGGGTGGATAGATGGATTCGTGGGTGGGTAGATCATGGATGATGGGTAGAGGGGTGGGTGGATGGGTAGATGGATGGATGGATGGATGGATGCATGCATGCATGATAGGTGGATAGATGGATGGATGGGTGGTGGAGGGATGGAAGGATGGATGGGTGGGTGGATGGGTGGATGATGGATGATGGGTAGAGGGGTAGGTGGATGGGTGGATGGATAGGTGGATGATGGATGATGTGTAGAGGGGTAGGTGGATAAGTGGATGGTGGATAGATGGATGATGGGTGGATGGGTGGATGGATGGGTGGGTGGGTGGGTAGATGGGTGGATGGATAGATGATGGATGGGTGGATGGTGGATGGATGGAAGGATGGATGATGGATGATGGATGATGGGTAGAGGGGTGGGTGTGTGGGTGGATGGTGGATGGATGGATGGATGATGGATGATGGATGATGGGTAGAGGGGTGGGTGTGTGGGTGGATGGTGGATGGATGGATGGATGGACAGATGGGTAGCTGAGTGGATGGATGGATGATAGGTGGATGGATGGGTGGGTGAATGGATGATGGGTAAGTGAGTGGGTGGATGGATGGAGGGAGGGAGGGAGGGAGGGATGGGTGGATGATGGGTGGATGGATGGATGATGGGTAGATGGGTGGATGGATGGGTGGGTGGATGGATGATGGGTAGATAGGTGGGTGGATGGGTGGATGGTTCAATGGATGGAAGGATGGGTGGATGGTGGATAGATGGATGATGGGTGGATTGATGTGTGGATGAATGGATGATGGGTGGATGGATAGATGGATGGATGATGGGTGGATGGGTGGGTGGTTGGATGGATGGATGATGGGTAGAGGAGTGGGTGGATGGGTGGACAGATGCTGGATGGATAGATGACATTCATAAGATAAAAGGACTGATTCACTGATTGATTGATCTATTGATTGATTGACATACTCTCAGTAGCATTCTCATTTTAGTAGGCAGCTACAAGAAATTCCAGTGTCACATTGCAGCCAAAGAATCACCTGCTAGATGGGAATTTTTGGTACTGTACCACCTGAATTCTACTCCTTCTGTTCTAATGTTTGTTTGTTTGTTTTCTTCTCTTTTATGTCTTTTTTCTGTTTTCTTCTTTTTTCATTTTAAAGAATTAAAAACTAGGAAAAATACAGAATTTCACTAAACAAAATAAAAGGAATGCAACAATGGCTGCTACATTGCATATTGTTGTCTTCAAATTGGTTGTTCAGATGAGCTGATATAAGCATGAAAGATTGGTCCCCAAAAATGGTAAGAAAATTAAAAAGAAAGAAAATGAGTTGTTTTTGTCTTTTTTAGAGACAGAGTCTTGCTATGCTGTTCAGACTGGCTTTGAACTCACTTTGTAGCCCAGGCTGGTCTTGAACTTGCAACAATTCTCCTGCCTCAGCCTCCCAAGTACTGGGGTTACAGGCCTGCATCCTGCATCACCATGCCCAACTCTGCTCTAGTTTCGCCTGGCAAGTGGCAGGCACCAGCTACACCAACAAGCTGTGGGTGAGAGGATGGGAGAAGCACTCGACATCTCCTGAACATGGGGTGTCCACAGGGACTAGGGGGCTGTTCCTGTTAACTCCATCCAAAGCAGCTGGCTTGGTGACACAGGAGTCCCTCTTCAAGGTACCTAGCCCTACTAGGTAAGCTATTTCATATCTTTATGTGTACCTACATGCCATAAAGTTTATTTTATAAATCATACACAATAAATGATTAGCAGCAGTAACTAATGACAAAATGGAACAATTATAGCAAATTGTATATACTACAAATCATATGAAACTGCTTTTTCTGTCTGTTTGTCTCTACCTCTCTCTGTCTCATTCTGTGTCCCCAAAAACATCTTACACTTCTCTATAGTACTTTTGGGTTGTATTTGATCAAGGTAAATGTGACCACAGAAAGCAAGAGCTCAGATAACAAAAACCACTGTACTCTTGTTAAACATGAAGAAAAATCCTCAAATATCTATCTCTGACAAAGCTAAACAAAGAAGGGGATGCAAATGAAGGACCACTTTGCATCTGTGTATACAAAATAGTTAGGATAGATATACAGCTACTTTCTCTTCATTCAATGAGAAGATTTGTACTGATAGTGTTTGGACAGGATATCATGTCTGCATCTTGTACTATGAATAACCACTACGAAGACAACAATAGGCAATGTATTAATTATTGAAACTGTCCTATTAATCGGTTTTGAAACGGTCTTATTGCTATTTGTTTCTCAAAAAAATTAATTTTATAAAACACCATCTTTGGAAGACAGGCATAGGTATGGCTGTCTTCGCTGATTCTTAATCTTTTATTTATTTATTTATTTGGTTTTTTTGTGTGTTTATTTGATACAGGGTGTCACTACACAGTTAAGACACTTTGTGATCCTCCTGTCTCAGACTCCCAAGTGCTGGGATTACAGGCATGTACTACTACCCAGTTTTGGGCCAGCACAGTGTACCAGGAGTTCCAACAGGGATCAAACTTGGATCCTTGGGCTCGCCAGGTGGAAGCTTAGACCACCTAGCTATCTCCTCAGCTCCTTTCCTTTCTTCAGCCACCTCCCAACTAAATTAGCCCGAAGTTTCTCTTCATACCATATAGTTCCACCTTAACAGTTATGAATACTGACCCTTTTCATGGACAGAAGCTTCTGGGCATTTAAGCTCTTATTCATTAAAAGCATGATTTGTGCTTTTCTCTGAGGTCATAGTGATATCGGCCAAGTGCGGTGGTACATGCCCATGATAGCAGCATCCTGGGAGACTGTCAGGAAAGCCACAAGTTCAAGTCCAGTGTGGGCAACTTATAATTTAGCAAAAACCTATCTCAAACTACAAACAAACACCAGAGGATATAGCTAAGTCACTGCAAAGGCTCCATACAACGAAAGAAAGAAAGAAAGAAAGAAAGAAAGAAAGAAAGAAAGAAAGAAAGAAAGAAAGAAAGAAAGAAAGAAAGAAAGAGAGAGA
>NW_004524867.1:279309-281970 GCF_000260255.1 Octodon degus | reverse complement strand
AGAAAGAAAGAAAGAAAGAAAGAAAGAAAGAAAGAAAGAAAGAAAGAAAGAAGAAAGAAACTTGACCTTCATGTTGTATTTGTCTCCCTTACTTTATTGTCTTAAATCTATAGGTCAAACCCTGCTGAGTTCAACATACAAGCTCGTTAATCATCTAGGGAATGTCTGCTACAAGCTGCCAATTCAACCTCAATCAGCCTTAAATTTACAGAACCTATCTCATCACAGATGCATGGAATGGTGTCCCAAACATGGTGACAATCTTAAGAGGGAATACTCAACATTCCTGAGACGTCCAAGCAGTGGCCTGGAGCAAACTGGTTTTGCACTCACGAATGTGGCATCCATCCAAAAGGCCCAGACCTCAGGAACTACAGGACTCCTTGAACCTTGCGTTCCTCTCTGCTGGCACGCACTGCGCAGCTGTGCGTGCAACGTGACACACTTGACTTTCGAGGCTATGGCTGCCAGGTCTGCCGCCACCACACAGCAGGGAAGGCGAACTGCCTGGAGCGTTCAAGGATGCAGGTGGCCGCAGCCCCTGTGCCGCAGGTTCGCCATCACTGGTCTTAGCGCAGCGACGTAAAGCTCTTTGTTTCCCGTCTCTGTGTCTACAAAGCCTTATTCTTCCAATCTTCTCAGGGTTCCAAACCTGTCCAACAAGCCATCTCTCTTAACTTCATGAGCACAGTCCTGTTCTTTCTTTTTGCAAGTCACTTTCTGTGATGTGAAATGGATGCCTCATTACAATGCAAATTATTCCCCAAGAAGACAGAATTGGCACTGTGACATGGTGTAGCAGCTTGTCTTAAAAGTGCTCAGCAAGTGGGTCAAACAGCTCAGCAGATTAAAGTACCCACAAGCAGGAGCAGTGGCCAGGGGTTTGATCCCCAGGCCTGCTGTGCCAGCCCCGGCCCTGGGACTCGCTAAGGCAGAGATTGAGACTGGGCGTGGTAGTGCGTGCCTGTAATCCCAGCTCTTGGGAGGTTGTAAACAGGAGGATCATTATGAGTCCAATCTAGTAGTGAGACCCTGAACACCCTGTATACCCTTCCCTAATATATATATATATATAAAATAAAAATGCCTAGCAAATTATAATTTTAAAAAAATGCCTAGCACATAACAGGTGAGAAAAGCATATTTTCAAGAAAGCAAATAATTGAATCAGTGCTTGGGTTGTTTGGTTGTCAGACTTGAGAAATGGTAGCTGCTAGGAGTCCCTCATTTCTTAGTTATCCATCTACCTTATTACATCAGGGAGGATGTCCTCATAGTAGCTTAAAAATTTGTTCTGCGCGGCATGATGTCATTCGGTATACCTGTTTTGCAGCTGAAATTTCATTCTAGAAGACAGAAAGTGGCTAAATGCTAGATTTTTCAAAAATACCTCATTTGCGTCAAAGTATTTAAGAAAGGTCAAATAATATGATTTGAGGAAAGATGATTTCATCTCCACAAATGAGAACTGTTTCATTTAAATATTTAATATCCATATATATATATATATATATATATATATATATATATATTTTAAAGTAGGGTAAAACATGTACAAATCAGATTACAGGTTATTTGTGGAACGACGTGGAATCATTTTTCCTCTCTGGTTGTTACTGAGGGACACGATGCTAAATTAATTTTCTGAATAGTAATTTCCTGCTCATTCTAAAAAAAGAATACCACCCTGCAGCTTCAGTATTGAACAAGGAAATGAACCTGAGCGAATAGCTGGGCCCACTGTATACTTTATATCTTAGGAAATATTTCTGCACGCTTACAAAGGCCAAACTTTTTATTTTATTTTATTTTATTTTTTATATTTTAGGGAAGAGTCCACAGGATGCTCAGGGTCTCACTTCTAGGTCGGACTCGCAGCGATCCGCCTGTTTACAGGGGCGGGGCGGCATGGCAGGCCCAGGGATTGAACCCCCAGCACCTGCACCTGCTTGCAGGTGCATTAATCCATTGAGCTATTTGGCTGGCCCAAGGCCAAATTTTTGTCAAGTTAATCAACATTAACACATATGTATGACGATGATAGATAGATAGATAGATAGATAGATAGATAGATATCACATGTGCATGGAAGAACATATAAAATATGACAAGAATTAAATTGCTTTCTAAAAAATTTTATATATTTGGTACAGAGTCTCACTATGCAGCTCGGACTCATACTGATCCTCTTGTTTCAGCCTCTCCAGCGCTGGGATTATAGGCATGCACCACCGTGCCCAATCTTGGCAGTCTGCTCAGCACACCAGGGCTGGGGCCATTACAACGTGTTGTGCCTGGAATCGAACCCGGGTCCTTGTGCTTGCCTAGTCAGGTGTTTAGTCCACTGAGCTATATCTGCAGCCCAAGAATTAAATTTCTTTTCTAACGTTTAAACACTTTATTTTTAATGGATAAATAAAAGCTACATATATATTTATCATGCATGATAGGTTGTTTTAAAATACGTATGTATTGCAGAATGGGAAACCAAATTGGGTACCACATGTGTGACCTTACACACTTATCACTTGTGGCAAGGACACTTAAAACCTACTCTCAGTGACCATCAAGAAGCTAAGATATTGATGGGGCTGGGGAGATAGCTCAGTAGAATAAGCACTTGCCTGGCAAGTTCAAGGTCCTCAGTTCAATCCCCAGTAC
>NW_004524867.1:267128-278936 GCF_000260255.1 Octodon degus | reverse complement strand
AGGAGAAAGAGAAGCAGAAGAAGGAGGAGAAGAAGGACAAGGAGAAGGAGGAGAAGAAGAATCCCCATGTTTCCCAACGGATGTGTGGATTGGTTCCACCTGTGGCATTGAAGCTGTGTGTTCTGTACCCAGCCACGCCTGGAATTCACTCTCCGTTAAACTGCCTTTTCAAAACACCCCAGAAAAAAGCACAGAAGTCAGCTGTCCAAGCCACACGAGCCCCCTGGGATCAGCAAGCATGCAAACTTGAACCCAGGCTGCGTGGGGCAGGGCTGCTCACCCACCCGCTGCTCTCCTGGGGATGTGTCTCGTTGTCAGTGCTCCCTGCCCGTCACCATGTCCCACAGTGCACACAGAAGACTGCTGCTGCCGATGCCCAGCGCTCGGCATAGACACCCCTCACCTGCCACCCAAGTGCCCCTCGCATGGCGTACTTGGGATTGACTCCAATCGGCAGGGAGCCAACGCACGCAAGGGTGCTCCTTGCCGGGTGGCCCAGGGTCAGTATCACTATCTGTGTCCCCGGCCAGGGCTGCGCTTGTGCCCAGCGCTGCAGTGTGAGTCCCTCAATGCTATCAAGCTCCACTGCATCCATACTGGAAGTGGGGGAGGTGGCCCAGACCGGTAAGGCTCATCTCCTGCCCCCTGGGCACCGAGAACCAGATGCCCCCCGCCCTGTGCCTTCCACCGACCAATCAGGGGCTCAAAACATGTTAATTCATCACCTGGGCTGTTGGACCTGAACACCAGGCACATCCGGATCGTAACAGAAGAGCTCATTCGTTACAACCCAGCAGATCTTCCCTGCACAGAACTGCAGGGCTTAAAGCAAGCAGACACCACGAGTGAAGGGGCCTTTTCTTAATGGATCTGCTAACATAACAGAGCCAGTAAAGAAGTTCAAGCTGATGGAAATAACACAGGACTAAATAAAAGTCATTTCCTATTGGGTACCAAAGCACTATTGAGATTAGTGGATGCGATGTTGTTTTTCATTTATATATTTGGCATAGGGTCTCACTACACAGCTGGGACTCACAGGGATCTTCCTGTTTTCAGCCTCCCCAGTGCTGGGATTACAGGCATGTGCCACCACACCCGGACTTGGTCACTGGCTCAGCTCACCCAGGGGCAGGGCTGGGGTGGCATGTGATATCAGGGATCAAATGAACACATTTGATAGCCTCAAAAATACCTGTGCCAGGCTGGGGAGATAGCTCAGTAGAATAAGCGCTTTCCTGGCAAGCACAAGGGCCTGAGTTCAATCCCCGGTTCCACAAGAAAAAAAAAAAAAAAAAAAAAAAAAGTGCCTAAAGGTAACTATTTTTACATGATATTTGTTAGTTTAGAAGTCTTGTAGTCTCAAAGCACAAAGGTGATGTGATTTTTTAAGATGAAATTTTATTTTAAAATTGTTATCGGGCTATCATCAAGTCATTGTCTGTCACTGATTTGGCAAATAATACTCGATGTTTTGAGTATGGCTTATAGCCATTCACCTATTGTTCTTTTTAAAACTGGTAGGTAAAAGTAAAATTTGGCCACTTTTGCCTTATTACTGGGTTCACTAGGATGATGCTTTTCTTGTTTATCATAGTGACGAGAGCCTTTCACACAACGTGCAGTGGCTTCAGAACCACAAAGAGCTATGGGACTTGGCAGTTGCCGTACTTCCTGTCCGCTGTAATACAACTCTCACCAGAAAGAGAAGTCTCTCGTGGGAAGGATCAGACAGTTTTTCCAAAGGCTGTCAAAAAAATTGTGTCCTGGTTTGGACAGAGAGAGCTGGGGGCGGCCTGATACACGGGGCTCCTCGACTCAGAGTGACATCCCTTGACAGGAAGGTCGCTCTGAAGGAGACACCCACACCGGCTCCTGCTCCAGCTGCCTTCGCTGCCCTGTATTTTGACAGTTAAAACCGTGGGGAGGGAGGGAGTGCTGTTCTGCCGCCGTGCATGAAATAGTTCTTTTGGATTTCGCGACAACCATGTTGGCGTCCCCAAATCATGCTGGAAATGGTGCTTCATTCACTTTCTCCACTGAGTTGTGATGTCCAGGTGAGACACAAGGTCAAACGTGCAGGGGCCGGCGAGATAGCTCAGTGGTCGAAAGCGCCTGCGTAGTCAAGCTTTAGGCAAGCGGGCAGGGACTGTGGTTTGATCCTTGGTACCACATGCTGGGCCAGCCCTGCCCCTAGGACAGGCTGAGCTGGTCACACACACACACACACACACACACACACACACACACACACACTAAAGCAGCAATCCCAGGCAATGAACTGGTGGGCGTATGTATGGTCTGTAGAGGTCGGAAAGAACTGGGCACCTCTTGGGAATGGGCTCATGCACCTCTGAGCTACTCTTCCTCCTCGTAACCCTTCTGCTCCGGAGGTGCCCAACAGCTTGGTTTCACATTCCAAAGCCGACAGTAAAGGAAACTTCACAGGCTGCTGAGAATGAGCCCATAAACCTATCCCTGATCCCATCGGCAGAGCCTTTTGGCTCATCTCTTTACCTAGAGGAACTCATGTCCAGATTTAACACGGCACAAATCTGTGAAACCCTTTTAGTTCCTTCCATGCGATTGAAAAACCAGTAAGAGAATCAGCCTGAAATCTGTGCTAAGATGTCAAAAAAGGGTCTTCTTAGCCTCCCCCAATGTATGTGTCCCACAAAAAAGTACTTCTTAATTTTTAATTATTTATCAAATGGCTATTTTGAGCCTGTTTTCCTGTTTCTGTTACTATTTCCATGATCTCATGAAGTCATGGTTTACACAATCAACAAGTTCCATGACTAAAATAAGATCTAGCCCTTAAGACAACCAATGTGTTAGTCAAACATTGTGCTTCTCCACTCCTTAGAGATTTTGTTTGTTTTTGCGCTGTGAGGCAAACACTGTACCCCTGAGCCACAAGCCCAGCCCTTATTTATTCTTTAGGGTCAGAAGCACATAAACAATCCAAATAATAAGCATAGATGTGCACAATCCCAACGAGATACTCATGGCCCATTTGTATGAAGTTTGTGTTTCATAGTCGGAAGTCCCTGTCTCACCTCTCAAATGTGGAGAGCTCAGGAACCTCAGAGAAATCCCAAAAGGGTTTTCTAAGGCGAGCTGTAATATTCATGTGTTACTTCCCCACTAGATTCCTTCTGTTCTCTAATTTTATTTCTTATGGAGGATATAAAATAGTAAAAAAAAAAAAAAAAAAAGAAGAAGAAGAAAAAGAAAAAGAAATGATACAGGATTTCACCAAACAAAATGACAGGAATTCAACAACAGTTGTTACATTGCATATTGCTGTCTTCAAATTAGTTGTTCAGATGAGCAGACAGAAGCTCAAAAGATTGGTCAAAAAATTATTTTAAAAAATTAAAAGGAGAACAGAACTAAGCATTAATTGTTCCTTTCAATACACCAGCAGAAATCAGCAATACAATTCTCCAAGCTTTTTTCCTTCTTTCAAATTTCTGTCTTTGTATCTTCTCTCTGTCCATTACAGCGAGCACCCTTGAGCTCAGCAGCCAGTCCTCACCATGTGAGCCACTTCTAATAGAAGAATCATTCCTGCTGAACAGGGAGGGCAGCACGCATACATGCAGGTAGCAACTGAGTGCAGTGGGCCTGGGTTACTACCATGCATCCTATCTATAAAATGCACTTCACAGAAATCCACGTTATTAACTTGGCAACCTTCAGCAAGCACAAATTTCTGAGAGGGAAAGAGAGACCCAAATGTTTGTCATATAATGCATTACACATTTTCACAAGCCTTATTTTGGCCGAATTATCCGAGCATATATAGACTGGTCAGACGCTGCCTGAAGCTCCGTATGGCACATTGGCGTCTCAAAGCCTTTCCTCCAGTCTGTACTCTTCCTCTGTTCTCTAGAAAGGCGTGCTAACCATGTCATCAGCAATCATTTCCTCCATGCTAGCAGCCAAAAAATGTCACCTCAGACGCTGAATAAAGCATCAGGGGAAAATGACGGCAGTAGCTTCTATCCAAAAGCAGATCTGAGAGTAGCTTTAAGCTTTTGGTAGGACCAAATCATAAAGGTATTTAAATGCAAGCAGCCCCTGCCACAGGTCCCTAAAACTAAACCCTTCTGCCACAGTGATTCAGGTTATTGTTAAGAGAAGATTCTGTGAGCTGGCCTGATGGCTTAGTGGACTAAAGTTCCTGCTTAGGCAGAAGCAGGGACCAGTGTGTGATTCCCTGTGTGCCGTGCTGGCCCCACCCCAGGGATGAGCTGAGACTGCAAATGAGACTGCGCGTGGTGGCGCGCACCTGTAATCCCAGCACTTGGGAGGCTGAAAACAGGAGGATCACTATGAGTCTGATCTGCATAGCAAAATCCCATGAATCCTGTACTAAACACATAAAGACAGAGAGAGAGAAGACTGAATGTGCATGGTTAGTGTAGTTCTTTACTTACCTCAATGCCTAAGTCAACTTTAGTTTGTAGGGCCCCAAATGACGCAGTCTTGAATGCTAAGTTTCTTGAATATCGAATATTATACACTTTGGTTTCCATCGAAAGCATTGGAAGAGCAACAGCTTCAAGATACCACCAAGAATTCCCTTTCGACTAGAAACTAAAGGTCAACTAACATGCGCACTGTTACCTTTGCTCCTATAAACTATTCTAGGCAAAGAAAAGAAAAAAGTCTTTCCAAAATGAACATAAAATGACTTCTCTTCAGAAGTCCCGTTGGAAGTGGGAGAAAAAAATTTGCTTTTGTGACATGTTCTATTACAATTTGGCCCGTGAGTACGTAAAGACCCATGACTGTCACAGAACTGTGCAGCAAAGCTGCAGGATTACATCTTCTCTTCATTATTTTATTTTCTTATTAATGTGTGTTACTAAAACATATTAATAAGATTCACTGTCATATTGTAACCCATCAAAGCCACCCTTCCTCTGGCCACTCTGTGTTCCCTCTTCCGACCTTCCAATCATCCCAGTTTACATGTCAGTTGACTATTTTTATTTTTTTAACTTCCTCCTACCGGAAAGGAAATCCCACGCTTGCCTTTCTGAGCCTGTATTTTTTTCATTTAGCATCTATTTTGCTGCACATAGCAGGATTCAGTTCATCTTTATGGCTGAACAGGATCCTGTTGCGTATGCGGACCATATTTCTACGCTGCTTGGGAAAATACAGCCCCATCTCTTTGTGTCCCAGAGCCAAAGATCCTCAACAAAATACTAGCAAAACAAATCTGGCAACACATGAGAAAAGTCATATCCTATATCGTGGTATTTATACAGTACATGGACAGTTCACCGCCCATGAGCATGTGGGTGTCTCCTCCGTAGATTTTAGTTCTGTTAGACAAACACCCAGAGCCAGACAGCTGGATCATGCAAAAGCTCTGGTTTTGGCTCTCAAGGTACTTCCACTGTGTTTTCCTTAGTAGCTCTACTAGTAATAATAATGATAGCCCCATCCTTGTCAGTGCCGTGTGCTTTCTCTTCTTGACAAGTCATTCTTAGTAGCTAACTCACTGGCACCATCCAGGAAGTGCAAGACAGAATGACAGAAATGCCCGTTGCCTTAATAGCATCCTTCCTCCTCCTTCCAAGACTGACCATGAAAAAGAAGGAATTAAAAAATATTTGGGTTTTCCGATGAAGGAGATTATGGGGCCAAAGAGGAAAGTGATCGATGTCGTAAAGTGTGCCTAAGGAGAGTCATAGAGAGAAAACACTCTCTCAGGCTTTCACAGAGAGCACATTGGCCAAGCAATGGCCATGACTCATCCACACAGCTGACACTGACAAAGGTTCTATAATCTGAGGTACAGGATCTCAGGATAAATCCTGAGGGGATTTCACTGACCTTATCAGACCCAAAAGTTACAACTCTTGTTGCATATGTCTTGCTTTACCTTGGTCTTAACCATCCAGAAGAAAAGTATAAAAACAAGGTATAAAAAAAAAAAGCCATATTAATAAGCTCAAGGGGCTGGCGGTATAGCTCAGCGGACTAAACCCTTGCTTAAGTAAGCACAGGGGCCAGGGTTCAATACCTGGCTCCGCCTGCCGTGCCGGCCCCACCTTCGGGTGCTCTGAGCCGGCGATGGAGTCCGGGCGCGGTGGCGCGTGCCTGTAATCCCAGCATTTGGGAGGCAGAAATCAGGAGGATCACTACTAATGTGGGCTATGTAGTGAGACCCTGAGCAAAAAACAAAAAAAAAAAGAAAAGAAAATCCATATTAATAAGCTCAGCTGTAAAAGGCTCAAGTCAACAACTTCTGACATTGCCAATCCTATGGACAACCCACTACTATTATGGACTCCTGGACTATATTGGATTACTTTGCTGAATTCATGTACCTACAAAATTTGAATGGTAATGGAATACTCATCTCTGACAAAAGTAAACAGAAAAGGGGAATATAAATGAAGGACCATTTTGTAGTCAAAAAAAAATTATATATATATATATATATATATATATATATATATATATGCTGTATATACATAATAGGATAGATGTACAGCTACTTTCTCTTAGTTCAGTAAGAAGAAAGATTTGTACCAGTAGTGTTTAGACAAGATATCATATTTGCATCTTGTACTATGAATAACTACTATGAAGACAACAATATGCAATGTATTAATTATTGTAACTGTCCTACTAACCTGTCTGGAAACTCTCACTGCTATTTCTTTCTCAATAAAATTATTATAAAAATATTGTTAAAAATAAAAAAATGAAATAAAATAAAATGTAAGGAAATATATTGAGGGCGAGAAGCTAGGGATCTAGCTGAGGGCTTAGCTCTTGCCTAGTGTCCCTAAGTTCATGGGTGACATCTCCAGCATTGGAAAGGGCCAGGGGGTTTTGAGAGCCGACCCATCTCTGACGTCACACATTGCCTAATCAATAAGCCTTTACCAGGGAAGACCAGGGTTAGGGAGTTTGAAGAGGGCCAAGTCACAAGGCAGAAGGCCCAGGCTACCGTACGATAACACAGGCATCAACAAGCCAGTGCTCTACTACAAAAGACACTCACTTATTCTCCCATTAAGACGGGCAAATAAATCACTTATACTATCATTCTCATCATCTACAAAACAGAGTCTCTCCTTTTTAGAATTTTGCAGCAATTAAACTAGGCAACTGACAGCAAAGTTCCTCTGCTGTGGAATCTACCACAAGGAGCGCAGTTACCAGCAGCACGGGATCGCTGGCCGTCAAAACCACAGAGGCTAAGCCAGGAAGCACTCAAGGAGAAGAACGTTAGAATCTGTACCTCTTTGCTCAGGCAAAGCCACCGTCACAGGAGCACGTGGTCCCTGCTCTCTCTTTCTTTCCCTCACTCTTACTGTGCCTTGTCTATCTCTTCGAGAAGCTCCATCCCATAGATCTTTCGGCCACCACACAGTTGAAGCGTCCCCCATCTGTACTGTTCAAGATCACAGCCTCTAACGATGTGTGGATACTCAGCATTTGACCTGGGGCTGCTGGGCTCGCCTCTGCCTGTGTCACTCCCCATCTTCTGAGTCGGACGTCCCTGGGGGTGGAGCTGTCCAGGCAATGTAGATGCACACACTAGACGCCAACAGCATCCCTTCCTGTTGGACAACCCAAAATTGTCCCCTGTCATTACCAAAGGTCCCCCAGGGTGGGGTGTGAGAGGAACAGTGAGCAAAATAAAGCAACTTCTAGTTGAAAACCACCGGGGCTAATGTAATGAAGAATTTTCATCATGATCAGCTTCAATTCAAACAGAATAAATGTGCCTGGTGGCTACCATATTGGGCAGCACCGGCTTCAAATTCATGGGGAGGGTTATAAAGGGACAGAAAACCCTGACAAATACTAAGCTGGGAAATGTAGACTGCTTTTCTTCTGAAAGGGTTTGGATGGGCTAAACCGTGTAAGCCTTCGTTTCATTTCCATGTAGTTATTTATTTCCAGCATTAGGTACAAAGGCTACAAAAGTCACCATGAAAGCTGGGGTGGTGGGGGCACCATGGGGGTTCTATGTGCAGACCAGCCACCCAGGGAGGGAGTAATGGGATAGGCAGACCTCTGGCAGGAGCAGGGTCCAGGCCCAAAAGCAGGCTCGACAGCCGTGACCACCCCAAGCTGGGATCCTGATCGCTCCACACCCGGGGGCAGCTCGGGGCATCGCTCTCTACACAATGATCCGAGGCCGCTGGAGTTGAAAGATGTTTGCTCGGGAAGACGGGAGCCCATCCGAGGAAAATCGAAAGAGAAACAGGGCGCCTGGCCCTAGCTCAGTTCTTTGGGCCGGGGAGATGGCTCAGTAGGATAAGTGCTTGACTGGCAAATGCAGGGATCAGAGTTCAATCCCCGGTTCCACCAAAAAACAAAGAGAAAGAAAAGAAAAGAAAAGAAAAGAAAAGAAAGAAAGAAAGAAAGAAAGAAAGAAAGAAAGAAAGAAAGAAAGAAAGAAAGAAAGAAAGAAAGAAAGAAAGAAAGAAATGTCCTGCAGTTTTTGTCCACCCAGAATATTTTAGGCACTGTCAATAGTATTTGATCTGAATCCACTTCTCCACGCTGTAAAGGAGGACAGTAGTTACTACTTTCTTTGGCTACTGAGAAAAAACTATAGAGCTTTACACTGACATAGGGCCCACCCATCCGTCCCCCATTTCCTAAGCTGCACCCTCTCTTATAGAGAATTACCAAGTGTTAGAGTTCAAAGCCACAGCAAAGAACAGCAGACATGAAAGAAGTTATAAAGGAGACTCACCCAGACGAGAGCACTCAGACTGCATGGGTCATTTAATCTGGACAGAAAATGCACCCTGTCCCCGACCCAAGCAAACCCCCAAAGGGCAATAGATAACTCCAATGACCAAAAGAAAGCATCAAGCATCTGGCAAGTGCTGGGGGCCTTTCTGACAGATGAATACTTCCAAAAGCACTGGTTTCTACGTACGGTTATTCGGCATAAAACGGCACGGTCCTGTCCACTTCCCTTTCAACAGTTTAAAGTAAGCGATGAGAATGACGATTAATGAAACCCAGCCTAGAAGATTACAGCGCTGTGAGCAAGAGGAGCCAGAGAAGTCAAATCCATAAGGTCAGAAAATAGATGCTATCAGGCTCAGAGAAGGACTGAGTAGGGAGAACTTGGTGCGGAACGGCTGAGCACTTAGGTACCGGCCATGAAAGGAATCCTTGTTTTACATGTAACAGCTATCTTTGAAGGATTCTGGAACTCAGCTTATCTGAATGGGTTTTAGTTTATGATGCAATTATTTTTTTGAAGATACACCTGGGACATGCATCTTGGGATGCAGAATAACTTCCATTAGAAGAAACAATAAACAAACAAAGTAGCTACGCTTAGGAGCATGGAAAGTTCACAGTGCAGGGTGATAGGATCTTTTAGAGCGTACAAAAATATTTTTAAAAGGCACATTAGAAACAATACAGATTTCATTAAACAAAATGGTAGGAATTTATTTATTTGTGTGTGTGTGTGTGTGTGTGTGTGTGTGTGTCTGTGTGTCGCCAGCTCAGCCCACCAGGGGGCAGGGCTGGCTGGCATGTGGTGCTGGGGGATTGAACCGCGGTCCCTGGGCTTTGCTAAGCTTGTTCTTAGTAGGTGCTTCAGACCACTGAGCCATCTCACCAGCCCCAATGGTAGGAATTTAACAATTATTGTTACATTGCATATTGTCTTCAAATTATGACACATAAATCTACAAGACTGGTTATAAAAGTTTAAAAGGAGGAGGGAAAAAAATGAAGCATGAACTGCTCCTTTCAATAGACGAGGAGATACCAGCAGATGTGATGGGGCTAGCTGCTCCTTAACAGCGGGCTTCCAGAGAGGACATTCTCGGAATACCCTGAGATTCACTGGCCAGACTCCACTGCCGTTCAGAGGGAGGGCTATGGCCAGGGAATATCCGTTGGGACTGCACTAGACATGGCAGACCTCGAGCCCTTCCCGGGTCTGTGGAGCTGAAGTCTGCATTTGAACACCCTCTCCATGAGCTGCATTTTAAAGTTTGAAGAGCTCTGGAGTAGACCAATGGTCCCTAAAGGTATAGGTATTGGGACAACCATGCATCAACACCCTCAGTGACAAGACCACAGCAATGTGTGATCTCTAATGGAAACTAGTAATAAACTCCAAAGAGTAACCCTCTCAGGCATAGACTAGAGGGTCTCGAGCGCAAACCTTTCTAGACTGGGAAAAAATTGGGCAGTGGGGAGAGGGCCAAAGTCAGGAAGCTACCTATTGCCTGCCTGTACCCAAGGACAAATTCAGCTTTGGCCAGATTAGTGTGTGAAATGATTTAAAATTGTGTCTGGAAGAATTCTTTGTACCAGAGTATGATGCATACAAGACATATGGGAGAAACACTGCCCCAGTATGCAAACAAAATGTTACATCACCCTCCAGACTCCAGCCCTAAAGCAGGGAGGTTCCAAGCTTCTGGGAATCCCACTGTTACCAATGCATTTGAGAGCAACCACTTGGGCATGAGGCTTCAATCCCTTTTCCTAGGTGTTGGTCCTTAGGTTAGATTTTGAGCACAGGAATGGTTTAAAATACATTCCATCCTTATATACACAGAATAGCTTGGGTAATTGTACTGCTGATTTCTGCTAGTCTATTGAAAGGAGCAGTTAATGCTTAATTTTTTCCCTCTTTTTGATTTGTCATAACACTTTTGACCAATTTTGCATGTTTATATCTGATAATCTGAACAACGAATTTGAAGACAATGATGTGCAATGTAACAGTCACTGTTGAATTCCTATTACATTGTTTAGAGAAATTCTATATCATTGTTAATATTTTTTACTAATTTTTATTCTCTTTAAAAGAATAAAACGGAAGGCCTGCAAGATAGTTCAGTGGACTAAGTGCCTGCATAAGCAAGTACAGGGAGGGACCGGGATTTGATCCCCAATACCACAAACCACCCTGGCCACACCCCCCAGATGAGGGCACTGAGCCTGCCACTGGGACTGGATGTGGTGGCTCACGCCTGCAGTGCTAGCACTGGGGAGGCTGAAAACAGGAGGACTGCTGTTCAAGCTGTGTAGTAAGACCCTGTGCCAAATACATAAACAGCAAATAACCAGGAAAAGTCCCACTGCTGCTGTTACGAGCCAACCTGAAAAATACCGAATAAATAAAACTATTTCTCCTCTTTGTTGGTCTTGCTAGTGAGGTTCACTGTGCACTGATTCATGTATTTCCTTTTTGCTTTTTTCTTTTCAATACTTTTTTCTTTTGAGATAGGGTCTCACCACGTAGTGCAGGCTGCCCTTGAACTCACAGCGATCTTCTTGCCTCGGCCTCCCTGTTTCTGCCCTCCCTGGGAGAGCAGGACACAAACCCTCCTAGTCATTGGCGTCCCGCATGGTTCTGTGACTTGCCTGGCTGGTGGAATGAAGTGAGATGTGTCCTGACTGCACAGAAATTTTAAAGACTTGCTAGCTTTCTTCCATTTCTCCACCTCAAAGTTAGCATAGGTGTCAAGTGGTAGCCGGCATGAACGTGAGACCCGGTAGAGAAAGTGCGGTTGAAGACTTGTCTGCATTGTAGTTTATCAAAAGCTTAATGGATCCAGGCATGGTTGGCACACACTGGCCATAGCAGCACTATGAGAGGCAGAAGCAAGAGGATCAGCAGTTCAAGCCCAGTCTGGGCAAGTTAGCAAGACCCTGTCTGAAAATAAAAATGAGGGGCTGGAGAGATGGCTCAGTGGTCTAAAGCACCTACTTAGAACAAGCTTAACAAAGCACAGGGACCGCGGTTCGATCCCCCAGCACCACATGCCAGCC